>NC_141030.1:4522500-4850000 GCF_052040795.2 Danio rerio | reverse complement strand
TGGAAAAGTCGCATTGACTTTACATTGGACCAAACTTTGTGAGCTCATAATTTTGCGCCGTACAGACTTAAGGTTGGGCTCATTTGACTACCAATCTGCCAATCACTGATGAGCTTTCAACTTATGGCACCCTAGCAACTGTCTCATAGACTTCCATTGTTAAAAACATGAATCATGCATCACAAACCAAGATTAAATCTGATTGGATATTTTCCAAAAAATGTCCCTCAATCACATTCTCATCTCGTTTTTATCAGTCAATTAAAATGTCAGTATATTTTGATTATAGTTGTCGTCATCATCACTTCGTTTTGTAAGTTTTTGTCGGTAAAAACTTGTTTGTCATAAAAATTATGCCGTTTTTTTTTCCGACAACGAAATTAACTATTAAACATAAAAATTTTTCTTTAAAACAAAACTATCTGCACATCAGTACAAAAGTTTTGTCATAGATAATAATGAGTAGGCCCACATGGAATCTGTGTGCGCAGAAATCAGCAGATTTATAGCTTGTCATTTAGCCTATGTATTTACTTAATACCGAATCGATGACATGATAATCGTAACTGAACTTTGAGACCAATGTAGGTTCTCACCCCTTGTTAAAAATGTATTATTTTTAATGTCATATATTACGTTTTTAGTTATGACTCTCCTAAAATCCTTTTGCATAAATCCACAGATTTATTTATTTTTTTTGCTAAATTCTCAGCAGAAATAGCGAAAAATGTCCGCAGCCCGTAAATTATTAATGTTTATTATTTTATAACCTCCACAAACAGCTGTGTACATGAAAACAGGGATCTATTTTGGGTGTATAAAAAATTTGGGCGTACACTAACGATTCACTGTTACTAAAATCACAGATTTTCCACGTTTCGTGGTAAACATACATAAATGAATTGTGCATTACGTCGCCTTGAAGATGCTTGATGCTCAAAAAGACCTACATTACTATTTAGTGCACTTTAATGTAAGATTACCCATGCCATGCTCCTTTTTTATTATAGTTTATCAATTGAAGAGTTCAGATGCAAAATCCTCTATATCCATCCAACCTCTTTTCTTGTAAATGAGCATTTTCTATCAGGTTTCTCTGATTAGGTTCAGAAGTTTTATTTTATATGTAATGGAAAGGTTATTAGCTAGTACATAAATACCTTTTCTTTTTCAAAAATCTCCCTTTAGACAATTCTTTGTTTACTAGGTAGATTTTCTTTTGCATCAAAACCAGCTAAATCCACTTCTGCTTTTTTTGCAAAAACCTCTAAATCCACATATTGGGACAAGACAGTGTAATTAGTTGAAAAATCATTAAATATGCAGTTTTATATAGTTGTATAGTTTATATATTATATTTATATTTTATACAATAGCTTACATTAGGGGGCGACGCAGTGGGTAGCACGTTCGCCTCACAGCAAGAAGGTCGCTGGTTCGATCCTCGGCTCAGTTGGCGTTTCTGTGTGGAGTTTGCATGTTCTCCCTGCGTTCGCGTGGGTTTCCTCCGGGTACTCCGGTTTCCCCACAGTCCAAAGACATGCGGTACAGGTAAATTGGGTAGGCTAAATTGTCCGTAGTGTATGAGTGTGTGTGTGTGTGTGTGTGTGTATGTGTGGATGTTTTCCAGAGATGGGTTGCGGCTGGAAGGGCATCCGCTGCGTAAAAACTTGCTGGATAAGTTGGCGGTTCATTCCCAGATTAATAAAGGGACTAAGCCGACAAGAAAATGAATGAATGAATGAATGAATGAGCTTACATTAGCAAATAAAACACAAGGTAGGCCTACTGGGCAAAATAGTATGTCTCTCAGACAATTTCTCATCCTCCTTCTCAAGGTCTTGGTGTCTTTTCCGTCACTTGTTTACCTTCATAGCATCCATGTGGGATAAAAGAACAAGATCTTAACTTCGTCTTTCATGAAATGGAGTTGCTGTTAAATGTATTTTTAATTGGACTCATTCAAAGTAGCGTTACTGTGCAAAGACACGTTTTGAATGCATGCCACACTTCTGACTGTACATTGTGTTTTTTTTCTTAGAATGCTTAAAGTTTTGAGGCAAGGGACGTTTTGATTTGCTATTCAGTGTCAGTCGGACAGGTTTATCCATATTTTAAAATCTACTTGTAAAACAGTCTCCCCGAAAAAGCCAGCATATCAGCGCGCTGCTACATTAAAAAACATGATTCGATTTGCGCCTTCTGATTGGTTAAAAGGACATAGTGGCTTTTGCTGTCAAAGCCAAGTGGCGTTTAGAGGCAAACAAACTGTTATTTCTGAACAGGCTGACTCTGGGATTTAGATGATTAAAAATAATTTTTTAATATATTTGTTGTACTACGTGCCTAAAGCATTCACTCAATGTCATTAGCTCATTTTGGCGGAAGTGGAGTTTAGCAGGTTTTGCAGCTTAACTCTTCAATTTAAAATATGCCAAAAATTGTAATGTTTAAATTTCCTTTGTTTAACTGCCTTTTGTTTTTTCCTGCTATATTTTCGAGTTTTTCTTAGTTGGGTAAACTTAGAGAGCAGTGAATAGGAAAGTGCCACAAATAATTTTTTTCTATTCCTAATTGCTCAAATAATAAAAGAAATACTCTACAATAGTCATCACGATTTTCAAAAAAGCAGCAGCCGGAGGAGTACAAAGTCATATTTACTGTCCCACCCATATACTACACTGCATTACAAACACCTCACATAAGTGGTAGTTACAGCAGCAGTAGGTCATTGTCTCTGAATTTTTTGTTTTGTTTTTTGAGACTACCTAAGGAAAGTCTTTTCGCTTATCCGAGTTTTAGGAACAACAAATAATAACTTGACTTCTAGTTGATCATTTGGTATCAGAAGAATATAAAGTCATGCTGTAGTGGAAAAAGAATTAATATTGTGTATGGCTCCCGTGAGCTTGGAGGACTGCATCCATACATCTCTGCAATGACTCAATATTAATAAAGTCATCTGGAATGGTTCTTGCAGGACTCGCAGAGATCATCAAGATTCTTTGGGTTCATCTTCAATGCCTCCTCCTTTATCTTACCCCAGACTTGCTCAATAATGTTAATGTCTGGTGACTGAGCTGGCCAATCCTGGAGCACCTTGACCTTCTTTGCTTTCAGGAACTTTGTGGAGGCTGAAGTATGAGAAGGAGCGCTATCCTGCTGGAAAATCTGCCCTCTCCTGTGGTTTGTAATGTAATGGGCAGCACAAATGTCTTTATACCTCAGGCTGTTGACGTTGCCATTCACTCTGCAGATCTCTCACAAGCCCAAATACTGAATGTAACCCCAAACCAAGATTTTTGCTTCACCAAACTTGAATGATTTCTGTGAGAACCTTGGGTTCATGCAGGTTCCAATAGGTCTTCTGCAGTATTTGTGATGATTGAGATGCAGTTCAACAGATGATTCATAGGAAAAAGCTACCTTCTGCCACTTTTGCAAATGATCGACTAGAAGTCATTATTTGTTGCTCTTAAAACTAAAATTGACGACAAGACTTTCGTCAGGTAGAGTATAAACAACAAATTCTGTTATATTAATTTAATCCTTAAATATGCTTTGTGGCTTATTTTATTTGGTGGTAGAAGGGCCAAAATGAGTCTTTTGGTGGCAAAGGTTGCCGACCCCTGATCTCAAACTAAACATTACGACTCTAAATCCAATTTTTTTTGTTTTTCAGAACCATTCGGCGTCCATGACTGAAGTCACATGACTAAGGGGGCAACACCGGGTCACTTTCGCGTCACCTCAACACTTCTAGGCACAAAAAGTTTTTTTGTACTGTGGCATACTGTAAAAAAAAGAGAGAAAACATGACAGTATTATGTTGTAACTAGTTGTACCTAGAAGCAGCTGTTTTGTACATTTTGTATAAGAGAGTCCTGTAGCTTTCCCTCATAATGTCAACACACTGCTCAATTCATGTCCAGATTTCTGCCTTCTTTGTCATGTTTTACATCACAAAGTAAATATATACAGTCTATATATATAATGTAATTCAAATATCGATGTGTCGTTATGTGGTATTTGTACAAAGAATGATTTTATTTACGCTATTTGTTTTCTTGTACATTTCTGAACAAAGATCATTTTGTATTCTTTTTGTTATCTGTATAAAGCATTTTGATCGACTTTTGCCTGCTGATTTTCCAGGAATGTTTTTGGTATACCTATTTTTTTGGTGTAAGATTGTAAAGAAAACTTGTTGAATTGTTACACGTCGTTGACTCGGATTCTCCTCTGGCATCTTCGAATGGCCATGTACTCAGCATGAAATACACAACACTGTTTGAATAACCTGTTATTTCCGACTTGTGTTTTGTTTTTCTTTAAAGTTTGCATTTCGTTTGAAATGCTAAATATATTTTCTTGAGTAGTCTGTCTAATAAATAGTCTGTAGCTGAGTCCGATAACTTGAGTGGCTTTCTCTTTTTTTCATCTTTAAATCCGTCATGCACTATTTCATTCTTTGGGAACTGCTTGGATTGTTGGAAGATGGGTGTTGGGATCAGAATAATGCAAGATTGACAAATGGACGAAAGCAGAGCAAAAACAAGACACCTACTGTTAGCAAAACCCCAAAATATTTGAACTCCTTTGACTGGGGTAAAGACTCTCCTCCCTCCTCCAACCTGGAGATGGCAAGCCAACCTTTTATGTTTGAGCATCATGGTCTCAAACTTAAAGAAGCTGATTCTCATCCCTGTCACATCACACTTGGCAGTAAACCATCTCAGCGCATGTTGAAGGTATTTGTCCAATGGAACCAGGACAACATCATCTGCAAATAGCAGAGATGAAATCTTGTGGTCCTTAGTTCAGACCCCCTCTGGCCCTAGGGTGCACCTAGAAATTCTGTCCATAAAAATAATGAACAAAACCAGTGACAAAGGGCAGCCCTGGCAGAGTCCAACGCACACCCTAGTGGGGGTACAGAGCTACTCCAGTGTTTTATGGCCTGGATGAAATCTGTATTCTTCCTCCTGGATCTGAGGTTCCAGGTTTTCAAGGGAGACTGAGGAGTGTGTTTCCCCTGTACCTGGAGCACACTCTCAACGGTAAAAACTCCAACACACAACATTTCTTCTACTCTGGAGTTACCCACTGTCAGAGGTGGCGGGCTGAATTGGGCAACTCCAGAATAGAAGACATGTTTAAAAATAAGAAAGTCCAGCCCTTCTCAAGAAGTTGAGATCCAACTCTAATCAGTGCCATTGAATCTCTAGCTCAAGCTGCTTAGGCTCCTTTCCTCCCAGTTAAGTGACATGCCATGTCCCAAGAGCCACCGCCAACCTAAAGGTGCAGGGAGGCAGCCCTCTTTTGCCGGCAAACACTCCAACACACAACATTTCTTCTTCTCTGGAGTGACTCGCTGTCAGAGGTGGCTGACTGGATTAGGCAACTCCAGAATAGAAGACATGCTAAAAAATAATAAAGTCCAGACCTTCTCAAGACGTTGAAATGCAACTCTAGTCAGTGCCATTCAACCTCTAGCTTCAGCCGCCTAGGCTCCTTTCCTCCCAGTGAGGTGACATTCCATGTCCCAAGAGCCACCGCCAAACTTATAGTAGCTGATTCTCATCCCTGTCACGTCACACTTGGCAGTAAACCATCTCAGTGCATGATGAAGGTATTTGTCCAATGGAACCAACAGGACAACATCGTCTGCAAATAGCAGAGATGAAATCTTGTGGTCCTTGGTTCAGACCCCTTCTGGCCCTAGGGTGCACCTAGAAATTCTGTCCATAAAAATAATGAACAGAACCAGTGACAAAGGGCAGCCCTGGCAGAGTCCAACGCACACCAGGAGCAATTTTGACATTGCCAGCATCGCTTAACAGAGCATTTCCGAACCCATACTTCTACAGCACCCCCCACAGAATGCCACAAGGGACAGAGTCAAATGCCTTTTTCCAAGTCCACAAATTATGTGGATATACTCCCATGAAACGTAGCACACCCTAGTGAGGGTACAGAGCTATTCCTGTGTTTTATGGCCTGGATGAATTCTGAATTCTTCTTCATGGGTCTGAGGTTCCAGGTTTGCAAGGGAGACTGAGGAGTGTGTTTCCCCTGTAGCTGGAGCACACCCTCCGGCCCCCCTTCTTAAAATGACAACCACCACCCCAGTTCCCAAGTTCAGAGGTACTGTCCCTGACCTTTACAAGATATTGTAATGGTTTGCCAGAATCTCTTTGGGGATGACTGATATTCTTTCTCCATGGTCTCTTCAAACTCTTCCCAGACCAGTTTCTGCTTGCACAACTGCCCAGATAACACTTGGTTGCCATCAGCTGCCTCAGGAGTCCTACAAACCTGGTGGGACTCCTCCTTCAGCTTGACAGCTTCCCTTACTTCTGGTGTTCACAACTGGGTTTGTGGCATGCCACTATGACTGGCACCACAGGCCATTTCAACCATGTAGTCGGAGAACATGGACCACTTGGCCTCAATGTCTCCCACCTCTCTTGGGGTCTGGTCAAAGTTCTTCCAGAGGTGAGAGCTGAAAATCTCTTGGACGTGTTTCAGCCAGACATTACCAGAGGAACCTCACAATATGTTTGGGCCCAACAGGTCTGTCCAGCCTCCTCCTCTGCCAGCAGATACAACTCACCACCAAGTGGTGATCAGTTGACAGCCCTGCCCCTCTCTTTACTTGAGTGTCCAAGACATATGATTGGAAATCAGATGAAACAATTACACAGTTGATCATCGACCTTTGGACCAGGGTGTTCTGGTGTCATGTGCATTGATGGACACCCTTATGGTGTTTGTTATGGGCAAACTATGACTTGCAAAGAAGTCCAACAACAGAACACCACTCTAATTCATATCAGATAGGCCATTTCTCCCAATCCCCAGGTATCACTGTTGTTGTTACCCACATGGGTGTTGAAGTCCCCAAGTAGAACAATAGAGTCAAAGCACCTTCACGCACCCCTTCCAAGGACTCTGAGAAGGCCAGCTACTCTGCACTGGTGTTTGGCCCATAAACATAATACTACAGTGAGAAACTTATCCCCAACCTGAAGGTGCAGGGAGGCAGTGCCATGCAACCTCTAGCTCAAGATGCTCAGGTTCCTTTCCTCCCAGTGAAATGACATTCCATGTCCCAAGAGCCACCGCCAACCTGAAGGTGCAGGGAGGCAGCCCTCTCTCACCGGCAATAACTCCAACACACAACATTTCTTCTACTCTGGAGTTACCTACTGTCAGAGGTGGCTGGCTGGATTGGGCAATTCCAGAATAGAAGACATGCTAAAAAATAAGAAGGTCCAGCCATCTCAAGACATTGAGATCCAACTCTAGTCAGTGCCGTTCAACCTCTAGCTCAAGCCGCTCAGGTTCCTTTTCTCCTAGTGAGGTGACATTCCATGTCCCAAGAGCCACCGCCTATATTTCACAGTGCACCGGTGCCTAGATGGCCCTATGTCATGCCGTCCGCTGAGCTGACCGGGTTCCATGGGCCAACAGGGACTGGCATATGAGCCCCAATCCCAGACCTGTTTATTGTTTTATTATTATTCTAATTAGAAGTAATAGTTGTAGTAGTATTGAAGTATTTGTCTGATTCTGGTACATAGTAAGCTGATGTGGAAAAAAACAAGAAAAACAACCATCTGCCACATTCTGTTTTTCAACCATCCGCCACATTCTGTGTTTATTATCCACACTTTAACATAAAGTGCTCTGTAATCTGAGTGACAGCATTCTGGATTTTGGCTTTTGCTTCTATGGTTGCTCTGAGCTGTCAAAACACCTGTGAAAATGCTTTTTATGGGTATGAAAAGCAGGAAAAATGTAACCTATACATTTTTTATGAAAGATGAAAGTTTCGAAGGCAGTATGCAAATGCTATTCACACAAAGGTGAGCTTAAATGTATTTATAGTGTGCCTAAATTCACAGATTCAGTTAGCAACTAACTTTTTTTTCCCTACAATGGAAGTCAGTGGGTTTCATCAACCAGCGTTGTGTTTAAATATCTTGTTTGTGTTCAACAGAAGAACTGAAAAGACATAATGGTTTTAAACCATAAAGATTTTACTTTTACTAAAATAGGATCAACACATTTGATGACATTACTCTTCTCTCTTCTCTTCTCTACTCGTCATCAGATATTCTGTCCAATCAAATTCTCTCTAGTAGTGCCCCACCCCTGCATTATAAACATGTAATAAAGCTGTTGCTGGAATCTGTTTCCGTTCACACAATTACTTCATTCTGTGTGGTGAACCACGCACTATATAGGGTGTAAACTATTCAGACAATGTAAATTTGCTTTCCATTGGGGTGATTGAAGTCTGGTTTTGTATTAGTGTCTCTATAAACAGGCCAGTCAGGACTAACAGCCTCCCACTGCAAGCTTCAAGGCCATAAACAATCGTAGTTGTCTGGGATTCTTAATAAGTGCATCCAGACAGTGCAAACGTTTTGCTGTAAGGCAGTAGATAATATACTGAAAACTCAGAAGCTTTCCTGACCTAAAAAATATGTTTTAAAAAGCAGAAGCTGAAGTGCTACAATCAAAATGCTGCATCTTGAGATTGTAAAACATGAACTAAAGGTTTCTCGCTGACACTTTGGAATAATTTTCTTCAGTTTTTAATGATTTGTTTAACATTACAACTGACTTGACAAATTAAATGTGCTGAGTTAGATACGTAAATTATAAGATTTTTATATTACTACTGGAAAATAACATGCATTTTGTAAACTTATAGAATATATATATATATATATATATATATATATACACATACATACATACATACATACATATATGTATATATATCTTTATTTTTGTGGCTGTAAATAATTAGTATTACAGTTTGTCTGTCAAATACTTAAAGGAGCTTTATAAACCGTCAATAAAAAATTTATTTTGTGCTCTGTGGTTCTCTGGACTGGACCCTCGTGTTTAAATGAGAGAACTAGGGAGGAAAATCCATTTCATAGCACTACTCTTCTTCTTAAAAATTTACTATCAGGAGATACAAAGTTTTTGAAAGTTTCTTTGAAACTCTGTGTCTGAACCCTGGGAAATTACATACCTGATACCTTGTTATCTAAAAGAAAAAAATTATGAAAAAAATTAATAAAAAATTGTATGTTCAGCCATGGCCAACAGCTTTATATAGCTTCATATATATATATATATATATATATATATATATATATATATATATATATATATATATATATATATACAGTAGTAATTTCCATGTGTTGAACTCTTATTATTCAGCTATTTCTACAGTTGGTATATCCAGATTTCAGTGTTGGGCTGTAGTGTCGCTTCAAGTAGTGACGCTACTAGCTTAACTTTCTAAATTGCGTGGCCGTAGCAGCGTTACTTGTTAGTAGCTAAGCTATTTTATTAGTAAAGTAGCGATTTAGCATTAACACAAGCTACATTTACCGATTGGGGATCAATAAGTGACGACACTGACATTCACAGAGATGTGAGGCTGGTGTCTAGCCAATGAAAGTAAATCCATATGATGGTCGAGAATGATGATTTTTTTTTCCTGTTTTTCGGTGGTTGACAACAAACTTTTTGGTGCCTTACTGCCACCTCTCTCTCTGATTGATAATGTTGCCAATCAATCATTGGGCTGACAAGAAACTTGCTTGATGGTTTGATGACTGAGGGAGAGGAGTTACTGTAGTAAAGGCTAAAATGTACTATTGTCAAGCGTAACTGGTTCTTGATGTCCATTTACCAGCAGATTTAATGCTGGTAAATCTTAATTCAAGTGATTTTGAAATTCTAACTGTAACCAGAGCTACTGTAAGGTCACATCTGCTTGCTATAAAGGCTTGAAAATGAAACTTAAAAGTAATCAGATGTAATCAGTTACTTAACATTTATAAAGTAATAGAAAAGGTACACTACTTCTTACATTTGAAATAGGGTAATTAGTAATCTATTACATTTCTGAAGTAACCTCCACAACACTGAATGTAGCTAAGCTACTTTTGCCAAGTAGCTTTTAGCTTAGCCTGCTACATTTCCCAGAGGATAGCTTTTAGTGTAGTTAAGCTACATTTTAAGTAGAGTAGCTAATAGCATAGCTCACTTCATTTTTCAAAGAGCTTGCCCAACACCTCCAGATTTTCATTCTGTGACATCTTTAAATAATGTAACATTATGTACTTTTCTAAATACAGTACGTTTGATGGTGCTTTAGTCTGCATTTACTCATACTTGAGCTGTGTCTGATAACAATACAGGGCCCCCCTTATGCAGCAGCTGGTGTCTGAAACCCATTTCTAAAAGTAACAGCCCTTTTGACTAATGACAGCCCAGAGGGTACAGTACAAGGACACTTGTAGTATTTGTCATACATTCTTTGTCTGGAGAAAATACTTGCAGGCAGGCCTGAAGGATAGCAGTGAACATTCATTCTTAGGGAACTATTGAATGGGAACTCCATGCTGTGTCTGCTGACACTTTGTGGAATATATAGCCATTCTGACATTTTGCAGGGAAATTCCGCTGTACTTGCAGAATTCTTGTGTATTTGCTGTTTGAAACTGCTCCCTATCCATTATATAGTAAACTATATTGAGGGTATATATTCTTTAGGTTCTTAAATCCTGGAAATGCACACTTGTGCTTCCTTTAAAAAATAAACGAATAAATAATAGATCAAAGCCTACTGTAAACAGTGCATTGCTTCTGTGTTGTGTTGACACTAAAAATAGACCTTCTTGCATTTGCAGCAGAGGAAGAGGAATATTATATGCAATTGTTTTAGTATAGATTTAAGATATTTAAAGCAGGGGTCTCAAACTCAATTTACCTGAAGCCTGCAGGAGGCAGAGTGTGGGTGACAAAGGAAAAAAAATCAGGTTTTCCACAAGAAAGTAATTT
This sequence comes from Danio rerio, assembly GCF_052040795.2. Lineage (NCBI taxonomy): Eukaryota > Metazoa > Chordata > Actinopteri > Cypriniformes > Danionidae > Danio > Danio rerio. The sequence goes on along the minus strand of NC_141030.1, from coordinate 4,839,119 downwards.
TATTATTAATTATTCATTTCTAATATGTTTATTTTTCGTCTTATTTTGTGTTAAAAATAAAGAAAATAATGAAATTTGAGAAGATTGGAATTGAACACAAAATAAGATGAACAAAATATAACAAAAATTAAAATAAATAAGAATAATTCAATCAGGAATAAATGGTAATAATAATAATAATAATAATTAAATTTACTGTTATCCGCTGTGCTGTTGTTAAAAAAAGCAACACTGTGTTGTTGCCATTTGTTGACTACTTTTAACTTTACAAGTCATCTAGAGTTAAACAGAGAATACATGCTGGGAGCTTTTAGCATAGCCTAACATTATTTATTGAATCAAATTAAACCATTAGCATTAAAAAATAATAATAATAATAATAAGAGTTTTGATCATTTTCCTGTTTAAAGATCGACTATTCTGCAGTTACATATTAAACGAAGACTGATAGAGAATTAAAAGTTGCTAATTTTTAGGCCGACATGGTTAGTAACTATACTCTTATTCTGACATAACAACCAAGGAACTTTGCTGAAGACGAAACAAAGAATGTGCACTGAATATATATGTGGAAAGGATAATATTTCAGACTATGGAAGAATTTCCAAAAAAGACCAGTTGCAATAGCAAGCATATCGTGTTGTGCTTTACGATGCCAAATTCGAGTCAAAAATAGAAAACTTTTACCGTACACCTCACTGCTTTTAATGCCAACCGCAGACATCTTTGGCTAAAAGGGACCTGAATGGAGTGAAGACCTAATTAAAAACGCTGGACTCTGCAGTTCTCGTTTCATATCAGGTAAGTTCACGCTATGCTGAATCATACATATTACTCATTTTTGATTGCAGCAATGATTTCAGCTAAAACAGTTAAATATGGTGAATTAAACTGCGGACACTGAATGTTTTGAATGAAATGTAATAATGTATGTTCACATACCCTGCCATACAGGTGCAGTTCGCTGTCAGAATGCAGTTGTTTTGCTTGTTGATGATTACCCAGGCCTTGCATGGCTCCGTCTCTTTTCCTTGTCTTTGGCTAGGCAGGATCTCGGTTTTTAGCAATACATAGTTTTGAATCTGGTAATCATGGAGCATTATTTATTGCACATGACCACACAGAACAAAAATATTGGCATCTAAAGACTTGTAGACCTTTAACTTCTCTCTTGTAAAAGCACTTGGAGTTTCAATGAGATAGTTGTATATTTGGGGCTGGATGCTTGGCCATTTCGTCTTATCCAGTATCCATTGGGAGAGCGCTATCGCAAATGGACCTGTCAGATCAACGCCGCTCACTTTAACGTTAATTTTGCCAAATAACTGTGCTTATCACTGGGTGACAAGCCGTTATAATACGCTGAAATCATTATGTGAATAACATATATAATATATAATCAATATAACTTATTTCTAAGAAGACAACAAACTCTCTACCGCATCAGATGACATTCCCTCGCTGTAAATGCTAGCACTCCCGTTCTTTTTCCTGCAACCTCACTGTGCGCATCCCGAATGTTTACAAACCGGTTATTCATCTATACTTATTTTATTTTATTTTTTTCTTGGCACACACAAACTATTCACAGCAGTTCATAAAACCACTTTGATTTAAACCACTGGGGTCACACGGATTACTTTTACATTGTTTCTCTGAATATTGCTACGCTGGAAACTGTTGGGTGAACAGAGGTCAAAATGGGGTAAGAGATATTTTGAGTAATTGTGACCTACGAGGCTAAAACACAAAGCTCTGTGCACTCGCAGTTCGACCAAAGAAAATCCATTTTCAGGGGAACCGTCTATGAAAAGTTGTACGAGTTTTTCCAGTCTTATTGGAAAGTAAAACCTTCACACAGAAGTTGAATGCGGAATTAAGTTTGGAGTAAACAAAACTTTGCCCGCCAGCACCAAAATCATACCAGCTGTGCAGTGAGCTTGAGAATAAAAGTTGTTTGCTGCTTTAGAGATTGACTGACTCATTAACAGACCAGTGAATCAGACCAAAAGTACATCTGTGATCTAAAACTAAAGTGGTTTAATCTCAAGATACCACACAATGGCATAAATTAACGTGTTAGTTCATCCAGAAATGAAAATCCTGTAATCATGTAACCTTACTCATCCTCGTGTCGTTCCAATCTCCTAAGACCTTCGTTCATCTTAACATCACAAATTAAAGAGCCCCTATTATTGGCTTTTTTAAAATGACCTTCCATGTAGTGTGTAACACAGCTCTAAGTGAAGTGAAATATCCAGCTAAGGCTTAAATCTGAAAGTGCACAGTGTTTAAAACTATTGATCTGTAAAAGAGTTGACTCATAGAGCTTCAAATGAATCGCTTGATAATGAGTCTTTAGCCGTTTAAGTGTAAGTATATATATATATATACGTATATATATATATACACATGCATACACACACTAGAAATAACCTAACTAGACACATGACAAGGTTAAACAATTGGAACATGACACACAAACACTAGGGATCACATGACTGGAAGCAGGGCAGGAAAACAGAACAAAATACAGGAGGGGATATAACTAAATACAAAATAAAAGACAAGATGACATGAAACACCTTACCCCCCCCCCACCCCTCTTTAAGTGTGGCTTTAACCCCCATTACTCAAAGTTCCATTTGGTGGAGGGCAGGGAATAGTTCAGGGGGTTGGGATGGAGGGCTAGGAGCATGGAGCGGAGGCGATCCAGGACCGTGGAACGGAGGAAGTCCTGGGCCGTGGAGCAGAGGCGGGCCTGGGCCATGGATCAGAGGCAGGCCTGGGCTGTGGAGCAGAGGCAGGCCTGGCAACATGGGCAGTAGAGCAGGCCTTGTAGGTGGCGCTGGCAGAGCAGGCAGCGTGTGCGGCACCGGCAAAGCAAGTAGCGGGGGTGGTGGCAGCAGGGCGGACAGCGTGGGCGGCATTGGCAGGGCAGGCAGCGTGGGTGGCACCGGCTCCTGGAGCTTGAGTACTATAGTACTATATAATATATATATATATATATATATATATATATATATATATATATATATATATATATATATATATTTAGACCCTCGCCATACAAAATATAATAGAACATGTTATTATATATAGTTTATAGTTTATACTTCTAGGTATTTATTTAGTGACCCTAAGATTTCCAAGGGTCCTAAGTGGCAGCTTACCTTGCTTATTGGTTAAATCCGCCTCTGTAAGCGAGCTCTCAGATTTAATCTAAAATATCTTAACTTGTCTTCTGAATATGTCCAATGGTCTCAGAGGAACGAAATGACAGAGTGAGAATAATTAATGACATAACTTTAATTGTGTGCGAACTAATCCTTTAATAGACATATGCAAATCATGCACGTTTGGAATAACAGTCTAGATTGTAATTTTTTTTTTTTTCTAACAATTAATTGTGCTCTAGGGAGAACTGTCTTTTCTACGAACTAATACTATTGTTTCAGAGAGTGAAACATAAGTTACTCATAAGTCATTATTATACAAAGTTGACAGAAATCTACCAAGATGTCTCCCGAGGGTTTCAGATGCAGAATGTTGAAGCATCAGGGCGCTGAGGCAGCCGTGAACTGTAGATGGGTTAGGATGGTTTAACTATGCCACAGAGGAGCCAGCTTCATCTTTAGAGGATTCAGATTCCGATAATGAACATCTGCTGAATATCATTTCTCCTCTGCTTTTGTTCTTTCTAGCACCCTACATTTTCCTGAACAAGATTTGTATGATCATACGGTACCGTGAAGTTGTTTTTGACTTTTGGTATTCTGATTTAATGTATTGCTGATTTCTGTAGAGCAAAATCTTCAGCAAACTTCAGAATTGCACATTACACAAAAGGAAATCGACTCTTTAGCCTCTTTAAAAATAATTGAGTATTAGTAATGGCTGTTTAGGCTGCATGGCTCTTCAGACCTCTTTAAAAATCAGTCTGGCAAAACTATGACAGCAGTTTCAATGTAGCGGGTGACCTCGTCATCTTTCGTGTCTGATTGCTGTTTAGCGCTCTATCGTAATACGCAGTGCATGAGTGACCGCCAAAATACCTTGGTGGCTAGAATGACCGTTTTTACTGAACTGGCGGTTGGCCTGACCGCAGTCAAAATTAGCTATTTTTGACTTCTCCGTCATCATTTGTTTCACCTTTGAAGGGATGGACTTTAATGTTGCAACAAACTATTTGTTTACTTTCTCATGCTAATCGAAATGCTTCACATGACTGTTCATTTACCATGCAAGCCCAGCCAGACCCAGTCTAAAATGATAATTAAAATTAACCCAGAATCTGTTGGATTCCTTCGGGTTCGGGTAATGATCTTCAACTCTTCATCCAAAATAAATGCAAATGTCAGTAAAGGTGAATTCAAGAGTTCACACTAAGCTGGTGATTGATTATAAAGCTTGTTTGACATGCTGTCCTGAGAGAGAGAGCCCTGAGCTCGTAAGATCCTCGAGCCTGGGGCTCCCTCCCGTTTGCAAGGTGAGAGGGGAGTTTGAGCTTAGGTAGATCTCGAGAACTGCCCTGCAGCTAATGAACAGATAGTGATTGCTCTTAAGAGATAACTTCTTACTAGGAGCATTTCTATGGTGCCTGTTTGGATTAGTCATTTAATTAAAGTTGTAAGTTTTTGAACGGTGGGAGGAAATCAGGGAACTCGGGGGAAACCCACGTGAGCACGGGGAAAACATTTAAACTCTGCACAGAAACATTGGCTGGCTTGGTAAGAACTAGAACCAGTGATGTTCTTGCTGTGAGGCAACAGTGCTAACCACTGGGCCACCGTGCCACTCATCTAGGAAAGGAGGAGTAGGGGTGGAAGGGGGAATTGTTCAAAATGAAGATGCCTGTTATATGGCACTTAGGGTATTTATTGTGGCTCAGGAGTCATCTGATTGGTTAATCGTAAATTGAATAATGCGGGACCAGTCGCAAGCAATCATAAGCACGTGATCCTCTCGAAATTAGTTTATGAATAAACTTCACTTATAGCGAGTGACACAGTGCTCTGTTTGGTGTGAAGTAACCACTGGGCCACCATGCCACTCATCTAGGAAAGGAGGAGGAGTATGGTGTGAAGCCAGCATAATGTCTAGGGCGGCAGAATAGAGAGGGCGCCGTCAGCGACACTACCCTCACCACCCGCGCCTGTCCTCAGGTCTTTACACTGGCTGCCAGTTACATTCAGAATAGATTTTAAAGTATTATTACTGGTCTATAAATCACTAAATGGCCTAGGACCTAAATACATCACAGATATGCTCACTCAATACAAACCTAACAGATCACTCAGATCTTTAGGATCATATAAACTAGAAGTTCCAAGAGTTCAGTCAAAGCAGGGTGAATCGGCTTTTAGCCACTACGCCCATCGCTGCTGGAATCAGCTTCCAGAAATGATCAGATGTGGCAAGATTAGGCACATTCAAATCAAAACTGAAAACACATCTGTTTAGCTGTGCCTTTACTGAATGAGCACTGTGCTGCGTCCGACAGATTGCACTATCATGTTTTTCTCTTCTTCTTCATTCTTTTATATCACATTTTACCTGTTTTTATGTTTTGTTTTGTTTTTATGCATTTTTATTATTTGTTTTTATTTTTATTTTACTTGTTTCTTTTATTCTTGTTTATGTAAAGCACTTTGAATTGCCATTGTGTATGAAATGTGCTATATAAATAAACTTGCCTTGCCTTGCCTTGCCTTGCCTATATCCGCGTCTATTGCAGCAGAATAGAGAGGGCGGCATTCGCGACACTACCCTCACCACCCGCGCCCTCAGTTATATCCGTGTCTATTGCAGCAGAATAGAGAGGGCGGCATTCGCGACACTACCCTCACCACCCGCGCCCTCAGTTATATCCGTGTCTATTGCAGCAGAATAGAGAGGGCGGCATTCGCGACACTACCCTCACCACCCGAGCCCTCAGTTATATCCGCGTCTATTGCAGCAGAATAGAGAGGGCGCCATCCACGGCACTACCATCACCACCTGCGCCCTCACTTATATCCGCGTCTATTGCAGCAGAATAGAAAGGGCGGCATCCGCGACACTACCCTCACCACCCGCGCCCTCAGTTATATCTGCGTCTATTGCAGCAGAATAGAGAGGGCGGCATTCGCGACACTACCCTCACCACCCGAGCCCTCAGTTATATCCGCGTCTATTGCAGCAGAATAGAGAGGGCGCCATCCACGGCACTACCATCACCACCTGCGCCCTCACTTATATCCGCGTCTATTGCAGCAGAATAGAAAGGGCGGCATCCGCGACACTACCCTCACCACCCGCGCCCTCAGTTATATCTGCGTCTATTGCAGCAGAATAGAGAGGGCGGCATCCGCGACACTACCCCCACCACCCGCGCCCTCAGTTATATCCGCGTCTATTGCAGCAGAATAGAGAGGGCGGCATCCGCGACACTACCCTCACCCCCCGCGCCCTCAGTTATATCCGCGTCTATTGCAGCAGAATAGAGAGGGCGGCATCCGCAACACTACCCTCACCACCCGCGCCCTCAGTTATATCCGCGTCTATTGCAGCAGAATAGAGAGGGCGGCATTCGCGACACTACCCTCACCACCCGCACCCTCAGTTATATCCGCTTCTATTGCAGCAGAATAGAGAGGGCGCCATCCACGGCACTACCCTCACCACCTGCGCCCTCTTCTATCCGCGTCTAGGGCGACAGAATAGAAAGGGTGGCGTCCGCGCACTACCCTTACCACCTGCGCTACAACACCCCCCCCCCCCCTTTCACTTTAGGGTTGAGGGCGGTGTGACCGTCCTTTGCCTAGAGCTGCAACTCAGCTATCTCCGACACTGATCACACGCGCATGGCCGATTAATAATCTGTTCAAAGCAAAAGCAACTGGTGCTGGTTCCAACCCTGCTTCAACACACTCACCAGTAGGTTTCAAACAAGCCTGAAGGACTCAATTAGTTTGATCAGGTGTGTTTAATTAGGGTTGGAACTAAACTCTGCAAGGCTGCGGCCCTCCAGGAATTGAGTTTGACATCCCTGATCTAGTCTATTTGAAAGAGAACCGATCACAGTTGCCTTCCAGGCATGGTTGCTTCACGCAAGGAAAGGAGCGCGCACGCGTTTTAAACCGTCGTGTGCATCACATCAGCTGCTAGCGCAAGTGATCATCCTCTCATTCAGTATTCACCTGCTTTCTTTTGCTTACGCGAACACAATTATTCCTGTCAGTCGTGCTGCTTCCCGATTCTAATATCACATTTGCACGTATATTGGGTAATCCTTAAAGTCAAACCCTGCTTTTAAGAAAACTACCATTTAAAAATGATTTTCAACCAGCCAAAGTGGCTAGTGGGAGTGTCTGTCTAACCCGCCAAAGCTGAAATTTACCCGCATTTGGCAGGTTGTTGGGCGTCCCAAAATAGTTGTACATTACGGTTCACTATTTTGGTACTTCTGACAGTGAAAATGGAAACGAATGCATACTGTACTGCACTGCTCAGTGGAGATTAACCATTGATGTCTGTTAGTGTGGTGTGAATTGACCTTATTCCATCATCATCATCTCACCACTTTTCTTTTTCTTCTGGTTAATAATTTTACATTTCATTATATTTCCAGTGGACAAAGAACATATTTGATATCATCTGAAAGAAATTAAACTGACAGAAATATATCTCAAAGCCTTTTTAATCCATAGAAACATAACCACTCAAGGTCAACAGCGTGTTCAAGGTTAACACTTTCTTGTTACAACTCCAGAGAAAACTGTGTGGCTTTCTTCTTTTAAAAAAAAAATCTTCTCAGCCCTGCGTATCAATATGCAGGAAACGCTACCGTACATCACTTTGACACCTTAAATAAATGTCATTTTGACACATAAGTGTCTTCCTTTTATGCAGTTACTTGCTGTCTTTGTCACGTCGCTGCATTAAAAACAAGGTATTCCCAGAACTGAACTTCTGGGAATACAGAAATACACACTGCTTATATCCCATTTTGACTTCATATTTCCCTGTATGTCCTTTCGTTCAAGTTCAGTTCAATGAGAAATGAAACATAAAAACAAATAACAAAAAGGCTTCGAAGAAAGTGCTGAGAAAGTCCTGCTTCCCTTAGGAGCTGCAGTTGAAATAATCAACTAGAAGGTCCAAGACTTTGAACAACGCAACCCATAAAACTCCAGCCAAATCTTCCACGAGTCTAGGACTCGGTTAAAGTCTTTGTCTTCTGATACTGCTCCAGCTCTTTTTTCTTCTTCATTGCAAGCTGTAGTTGCTTTTTGATAAGCTGGATTTGCGTTTCCAGGTCTGTTAATTCCTGTACGATTGGGTTCTGGGCCAGACCCAGTAAGTCGGTTCTTCCGTTAGATGTGGCTTGTAATGGAAGCTGCCTCTTCTCCTGTGGACACAGCAGTTCTTTACAATGGCAGCATTCCAGGTCATTTTGCCCCTCTTGATTGGACAGTTTTCGTCTGTTGCAATTGGGGGTTCCCAAAGAGTTCCATGGCATCTGCTGGTTGTTTCCAACATTGCAGCTTAAGAACAAGAATGATACAATACAATGCAATATCAGTATAAAAACAGAAACTTAATATACAGTTGAAGTCAGAATTATTAGCCCCTGTTTATTTTTCCTCGAATTTCTGTTTAACAGACAGATTTTTTCAACACATTTCTGAACATAATAGTTTTAATAACTCATCTCTAATAACTGATTTATTTTATCTTTGCCATGATGACAGTAAATAATATTAGACTAGACATTCTTCAAGAAACTTCTATACAGCTTAAAGTGACATTTAAAGGCTTAACTAAGTTAATTGGGTTAACTAGGCAGGTTAGGGTAATTAGGCAAGTTATTGTATAACAATGATTTGTTCTGTAGACTATCGAAAAAAAAAAAGCTTAAAAGGGGCTAATATTTTTGACCTTAAAATGGTTTATAAAAAAATTAAAACTGCTTTTATTCTAGCCTAAATAAAATAAAAAAAGATTTTCTCCAGAATAAAAAAAATATTATCAGACATACTGTGAAATTTTTTTTGCTCTGTTAAACCTAATTTGGGGATTATTTAAAAAAGAAAAAAATTCAAAGGGGGGCTAATAATTCTGATTTCAACTGTATATGACTCTCAATAACTCATACATCTGACTAGAGAGATGTATTGTGTTGGTTTATGGGTACCTTTTTTGGCTATAAGAACATTATTCAAAATGTTTTCAGAACGTTTCAATCTCAAGCTAATTTAATGTTCTAAAAACATTTCCCTAACATTCTCAGTAAGTTATTCAATGTTATTGTGGAAGGTTGGAATTTTGTTTGTACAGTTTGTTAGACAATGCATTAACATTATTATTATTACATTATTTTGCTTACTATAGTTATTGAAAAAGTAAATATATAATAAAATAATGTTCCTGAGACAATTTCCTATCAATGTTATTAATAATGTGGGTAATAATATATACAAATATAAATAATATAACATTATTTTCTCCTGTATTCTTTTAATAACACTGCGTTCTAACATTTACACAACATTAATGAAACATTACTGTTGGGTACACTATACCCTACCCCAATGTTAACCGACAGTGTTAAATGAAGAAAAGAAAAAAAATCTGAAACAATCATGTTTGTTTTTGAGACTTAATTGCTTTGTACAAATGTAGCTCTTCCTCTTGAGTAGCTCTTGCATTTCTTTTATGCATGCTTCACATGGTGCGTCAGTGATAATGCTTTCCATTGACTTTGAATAGAGTTGTTGAACTGAACTGTAGGTCTGTCAATTTACGTTGTGTCCATTGTTTGCTGTTTTAAACTTTTCAAGTGGCAAAGCACTTTTGACCCTTTTGACCCTAAAAACTGCTTTTATTCTAGTCGAAAACAAACAAGACTTTCTCCAGAAGAAAAAATATCACACATACAGTGAAAAATTCTCTTGCCCTGTTAAACATCATTTGGGAAATATTTAAAAAAAGAAAAAAAAATTCAAAGGGGGTTAATAATTCTGACTTCAACTGTACACACACACACACACACACACAGACATAATTATATATATATATATATATATATATATATATATATATATATATATATATATATATATATATATATATATATATATATATATATATATATATACATACATACTGTAACAAAGTTGGCGACCCAGGGGTGTTTAGTTTACAGACTGTACCAAAGAGGGGGGCGGGTGACATTACGGGAGTTTTAGAAAGAAATAAAATCGGGATATTTGCGGGAGACTGGTCTGAAATGCGGGATACTCCCATGAAAAACGGGAATGTTTGCAGGTGTGCTTACCAGTTTAATATTGATTTGATCTGCTGTAGTTAGAAATCAGACTGTTATATCTTCTAAGCGTAAGGGCTTATTATGCGGTTTTTTCACCATCTTGTGGATAGAAAACGTCAACTGTTGCCGACGAGCTGTCTCTCAGAAATTGTAAAGATTTTAAAATAGGCATTATTCTTGCAAATAAACTGCATAGTTGCAATCTAAACAACTACATTCTTGACTAAAAAAAGTCTCAAGTTTATTTAGTTGTCTAACATAAGTAATATTTGTCAAACTGTAGTGTCTGTTTGTTGCTGGCTGTATGTGGGCGGAGTAATACACAAAGGGTAAAGAGGCTGCACGAGTGCTGATATTACTTAAATATATCACGGCTATCTGCCAATCAGATTCAAGATCCAGACAGAACTGTTTTATATATATATATATATATATATATATATATATATATATATATATATATATATATATATATATACATACACACACACACACACATATATATATATATATATATGTATAATAGGGGCTCTTTAAGTAACAGTAGAAGCAAAATAATTGACTTTGATCTGTTAAATTATTAGTAATAATAATAATTCAACCACCTATCATCAACTATTTCTCGCATACTATTCAGTCAGATGTGTTTATTCCTTTGTAGAATATATCATTAAAATATTTAATTGTAGAACTTAAGACCAACAAAAGTGCAAAAACTGAAATCCTATTAAATCCTGTAAGAGGAAATTTCCTCTTGTAAAACAAGATGATGTCAAAAGATCAAACTAATTAAATGTCATTTCTATAAACAAAACAGCACAGAACATTAATTCAGGGTTGCCTGAATGTATTTTGATATGAAAGTGGTTTACCTTTTCTCCGGTTTTGCAACTGTCTGCAATTTGTCTTCTTTGAATGTCGGATTAAGTGCTCGATGTAATCTCTGGAAAACAATTAAATTAGGCGTTATTAAAGCCAAGCACTGCGAATTGCAAAGTGAATAATAAGCAAAGCATGTTTTCCCTCAGTGTTACAACGTGTCGCCGAGATGACATGTAATTATGCGCAATAAAACGCAAGGAGTGAACTTACTTGACTGGTGTGGAGCCAGTACTTATGCTCTGTTGACTCCTGCATTCTGGGAATCACCCAGCGATGGACGATGTGTTCACCCAGGGTGGTGAGGAGAGACAGGGCCACTCCAACGCATAGCATGACAAATAACCCTGAGAAGTGCTTTATCCCCATCTGTAAAGTCTGCCAGTGACAACAGAAAGTCGAGTTTAGAAGAGAGCGATGGTTCATTGTGAATAAAATGTGGTCAGTATTTAGCCTCCCTCACGTAGAACTTTGATTATTATTTAGGCTATTGTCCAAAGTGACAAATGAGACTGAAAGTATTTCGAAAAGCTTAAGTAGATAGCAATTTTAATGTAAAAACAAACAAAGACTAAAGTATCATGAGAGTTTTCCTAAAAGCAGTTGGGGAAAAAAATCTGTCATTATCCTTTACAAAATACTCCTCCTCAGCCAGGCTCTTGAATCATTTGAATCAGATGATGGTTCGAGTTGAAGATTCAGCTAGCTCTAGCCCCACCAACTCTCACATGGTCCCTCGCTGAAGCTAAGCAGGGCTGCGCCTGGTCAGTACCTGGATGGGAGACCACATGGGAAAGCTAGGTTGCTGTTAGTGAGGCCAGCAGGGGGCGCCCAACTTGTGGTTTGTGTGGGTCCTAAAACCTCAGTATAATGATGGGGACTCTATACTGCTCAGTGAGCACTTTCGGATGACATGTTAAACTAAGGCTCTGACTCTCTGTGGTCGTTAAAAATCCCAGGATGTCCTTCGAAAAAGAGGAGGGATTTAACCCCGACAACCTGGCTAAATCTGCCCACTGGCCTCTGTCCATCATGGCCTCCTAACCATCTAATTAACGATATCATTATTTGCTTCATCACTCTGTCTCCTCTCCACCAATCAGCTGGTGTGTGGTGTGCGGTCTGGTGCAGTATGGCTGCTGTCGCGTCATCCCGGTGGATGCTGCACACCGGTGGTGAATGAAGAGATTCCCCCCAGTGTTTAAAGCACTTTTGAGTGTCCAGAAAAGCGCTATTTGAATGTAAAAATTAAAAAAATATAAAATATAAAAAATATAAGTGAAGTATAAAATCAATGAATAATCGCAATTGGCACGATCACCAGCGACCTAGCCTATGTAGATCCCTGGATAACTACGTAACATAACTATTGTAGGTTGACAGATTTGTCAGGTTAGTAGCTAATTCAATAAAATTTGTACAAATTCAGCCATACGAAATTGTATGATTTTAAAAAGGAGGCATGGCACCCAACCCTAGACCCAAGCATCATTGGAGGATGAGCAAAGCATCCCAAATTGTACGAATTAGCCACTAAGTCAAAAACTTATGAATTGCAGTAAAATTGTGTTGGAAGTACACATTTGCCACAACATGAACTACAACTACCATGTAGCTGTTTGAAATGCCCCGCCCCCTTTCAAGACGCTTCTCATTTGCTTTTTATGTGATAAGCTTGAGCTCAACTACTCTCACTGGCAGAACTGTGATAAAAACAAAACACTATTGACTGTATTTAAAGAAGGGGCAGAGCTACTCTGTGCCACCCTCTCTTCATTTTTTGGTTGATGATCAAACATCGAATAAAAAAAAAGCTAATTTCAAAGCACTTCACGGTACCATTAAGATACAATTGTGCTATTAACAAAGCATTGAAAGCAAGTCTTTTAGCTCAATAAAGTTGGTGCTTTTGTAACAGAAGCCAGCCAGTAGGTGCTGTGCAGGTAAACCTCACTTCTCTGATCTCTAAAGGTGATCTAGCAACAGACGCTAGAGGCCATGGTCTTTAGCCTTCTTGTTAAGGCGGAATTATACTTCTGAGTCAAAAGCACGCCTATGCTACCGCACAGCCTACGCGTTGACGCATAGCCCTACGCCATGTCCATCGGCATCGCTGACGCGCAACTCTCAAAAAATGTAACTACAAGTCGCAACAACGCGTAGCGCAAGCTCTGTGATTGGTCGGCTTGGTAGCGCTGACGAGTCTGGGCTGGACCAAGAGTTGCTCGAGCCTGATGGAGCGATTGTTTACAAGTGTGGAGTCCCGTGAAGGAGCTCCAGATGGAAAGTTTTGTTTTGTGTTTACCTCATGGTTAAAGTTGTTGCACGTCGCATGGTTCCTGCCTCAAAATGAGCAAGTTTGAACCTCTTGTACATTAAGGAAGCATTCAGGAAAAACAAAACACCAGCGAAGAAACTCAACACAGAGGAACATTTACACCTCACTGCCAACTAGGGTTTCGGAAGTGTTATTGCAGAACAACAGAAACAGCGCGCAGAAGTATAAATGCACAGCTACACGCGTTGCATGCGCCGTGGGTCACACCAATCACTTGATGCAGAAGTATAAACCAGGCTTTAGATCAACCGACTCCCATGCGGAAGGTCGCCGGTTTGATCCCGGCACAGAGCGGGTTGGGTGGTGTAGGACCGGCAGAGTTACACTTTTACTAGTAATTTAGGTACTAGTTGGGTTTAAGTATTGGATAGAATTATTAATGTAGAATATGCACTTTATAGGTATTAATAAACAGCTAATACATTAATAATAAGCAGGTAATAAGTGACTAGTTATTAGAGAAAATTGGTATCAAGACTTTTAACATAAATGAAATTGATGATTAAAACTAATCAAAGTTAGGAGATATGAACTCATAACTGTGAGTTGTAACTCACGATTGCAAGACAGACACGCGACTGTAAGTAAAAACGTCACTGTAGCTAAAAAAAAAAAGAGTTATTGGAAGTAAACTCAACACTGTGTTGAGGAGGGGGAAAAAAGTCTGAATTCCAAGAAATAAACTCTGGATTTCTGCAGTATCATGACTTACCTCAGTGACTGCAAAGCTTCTTTTACCGCACGGCACCACCTTGTACCACTTATCATGCAGCATGTCCATAAATCCATCAGATTTGTACTGACTGACCAACTCTGAGATATTTGAAGTCAGAGGGGAGTTCTGTTTGAGCCCAATACCATATCCTGTCAAAAGCAGAGAAATGTATTATTTATCAGCATGAGCCCAATAGTTCATTCGCTCTCGAAACTGCTGTATATATAAAAATAACAATAATAAAAGGGAATAAGAAGAATTTATTTACTTGCCTTCAATTGCGAAAGGCTTTCCCACTGTCAGCATCTTGCAGTCTGCATCAATAGACACTTCATAGTCTAAAAGAGCTTTGTCCATTATAAAAGCATCAAGCTTTTGGGGATCATCCCTGAAATAACATCAAACACTTTAGTTTTATTTATGTGTTGCATTTATCGCATGAACTTTTGACACTGGTGTTGATGCTGATTAAGTAAATTAGCCCTAGATCAAAATAGCTAGACACACACTCATAAGTCCATAACACAACCGTACCACCAGCTGGTGCACATCCTTGTTTATCCTATGCACTTCAAGTATGTTATCTTGCAAAAACACGTGCTGGATTGATTTAAAAGGAGCAAGCTGGTTAACTTCTTTAGGAAAATGTTGCGAATTTCATCTACTTCTCCTGAAATCTATTCACTCTGCCCTACTTTATGGAATTATACACAGTGGCAATATTTTGGAGGATGTGGTCAGATTTGAGGACTGCATCAAATCATGTCCCGAAGGTTGTGGAATCTCAAAAGAAGAGTTTCTGACTCGCAACAGAGGATGTGAAAGGAGGAAAACCTAATCTAAATTTAGTTACGTTTGGCCTGTCGGACATGCAAGTGATGTTGTTTGGAAAATCTGGGCAGTGGAATCCCACAAGATGTCATTCCAGCCTGATCTCACAAGAAGACGTAAGTATTTTACGTTTTGCCAGTTTAGTGGCTAATTCAGTCAAACGAAATTGTACGATATTAAAAAGGAGGCGTGGCACCTAACTCCACCCCTAAACCCAACTGTCATTGGGGATGAGCAAATCGTACTAAATTGTACGAATTAGATCGTATGAAGTCATACGAATTAGCCACTAAATCAAAAAGTTACGAATTGCCGTGAGATTGTGTTGGTCATTCTTACAACAAATACTTTAGTCAAATTTGTCTTACATTGACAAAATACAGTGGATGTCCTTAATATTAATGTCTTTTCCACACTTAGCTTAATAAATCCTGTAGTTTAAGCTTCATGACCTCATCAACAAACTTGTCTTTGTTTTACAGTAAACTCAATCCTGGAGGGCCGGTGTCCTGCAGATTTCAGCTCCAACTTGCCTCAACACACCTGCATGGATGCTTCCAGCCTAGTATGAGCTTGATTACCTAGTTAGTGTGTCTGATTGGGGTTGTAACTAAATTTTGCAGGATACTGGACCGAGTTTGGACACCCGTTTAACACCATAAGTTACTTTAGACCAGGGGTGTCCAAACTTAGTCCTAGAGGGCCAGTGTTCTGCAAAGTTTAGTTCCAACTTTCTTAAACATATCTTCCTGGAAGTTTATAGTATACCTAAAGAGAGCTTGTCGAATGGTCATCATAACCACACTTTTTGATGTACTAAAAATATTTACTAAAGATTCAGAATAAAAAATATGAAAAAATACAAATGTATTACATCATATATTATTAGAAAGTAATACATATGAATTCGTTTTAAATTAAAAACAAGCCATATTATAAATTGAGGCAAATTATAAATAACAAACTCGCCAGCACATTCAACTTTCCCTGACCATTTGAATAAAAATGATGAAGAGCTTTACAATTTTTCTAGTCTCTCTTGTAAAACAAAAAAAAGTACATTTGAAAATCCAAAACAACAACAATAGTCAAATTAGTATTCAAATAAATTTTCAAATAAATTTTACAAATCATGTCTCTGGTTTAGCCTCTCAGCTGTTACTCCACGTAGCCGCTACACTCCTAAGGAGTTAGTTAGCGACCATATATGGTTTGCCTAGATTGTGTGTGCCAGATCGTGTGTGCCTGAAACGTGTGTGGTTCTGCGGGTCTGCAGGTGGATATATCTCGTAGAAAAGGGTTAAAATGTTAATGCCTGAGAAAAATGTATATAGTGTGTAGTGAGAGGTTTTTACAGCCTTAAAACATCTATAATAATTGTAAAAAATAAAGCTGACGTGGATTTTGCCTATTGCGGGTAATTTTTAGAACATAACTTCCGCGATAAACGAGGGACCACTGCACTATTATCTCTTATTTTCCAAAGGATCAAGAGTTTAAGTTTTGCAGTTCATGACAATCACATACCCTACTACCAATACATGCAAGGCATGCATCTAAAAACTGTTGATTTGCTGTAATATGTGTTTCAGCACACTCCAGCTATCAGCAGACCAGTCAATTCATTCCTGCTCTTGTACAGTGAAACCCCAGGGATTCACAGTAAGTAGACGGAAGCCTTCTAAAAAGGACATGGTGGAGGGCATCAAGTAAATTAGTGCTGCTTCAGTGATCGATGCCACTTTGCAATAACGATTACGACTTACTTAAGATGATCTATCCCATCAGGGGTCGTAGGGGCATTATATCGCCTCATGTATTCGTGCATCTCTGGGAAGCTTTTTTTCACATAGTCCTCAGCGCTGCTCTCCCGAACGGTTCCAAAGCGGAAACCTTGTGATGGATGATGAAGCTTGAAAGGCAAGAGGACCATTATTATCAACCATAATGTATATACTTTATATCTCTAACAATTGGTAAGCCTGAAGGGCAGTTTGACTCCCTTTAAAAATTACAACCGCAAGTTACTCTTACCTTGGGATCATGTATACCTGAGAGTTGCTCGTAGGTTTTCTCACCAACCATTACAGCTGCGAGATTTGCTGTGTATGTTGACAGGCAGAACAGGCAGAATATGGCCCAGAGGTTCATGAGGAATCTGCCGGTCCAACATTTAGGTGGCTTAATGGCGGCAGTTCTGCCGAATAAGATTGCGTAGCAAACATTTAGCGCTGAGGAGAAAGAAAAGACACGATCCCTGTTCCTCCCCCTCGGGGTCATTCCGAATGGACTTTTCCATTCATATAAAGTCAGGAACACAGCCGTGACATGTAAAGACACAAATATCCCCAGCCACATACTCCAGTGCAGGGGCCACATGAAGGCTCCAATAGGTGCGGCAGTATCCCTAGTCCTGACAAGGATTCCCAAACTGGTGGAAAAGAAAGGACTGGTGAAGTCAATCACCTGACTGCGTGCTGAGTTGATGCTAAAAGAAGTCACAGCCAGATGTGCTGCTCCGCTCATGAGATCCCCGACAAGCCCTGTCCACCGACCATTCTTGTACGCTCCATACTTTCCATCTCCAACAATGTAGAGGTCAAAATCAAACCCCATGTCCTCTGCCAGCTTCTCCAATAGATCAATACAATAGCCGTAGCAGCATTTCTTAAACTCCAACGGGACAGTGTCATTGGCACCCTGCAGACCCTGAAAAAGACTTTCCAGTAAGGCTGTATCATTTGTTAGGGGGTCAAGGCACAACTGGCCAGCCGGGCACAAACCTTCGTCATCAACATCTCGAGTGAAGACAAACGGGTGTTCTACTAGAGTGACGACTCGTAAGTGTAGACGTGAGGAATGGCGCCAGTCTGCTCCTGGCTGGGACCGTCTCTTATTGGGCCAAACACCATAATCCATAACCACCTTGCCATGCTTCCAGCTGCCTAGACGGGTCCACATGGGCTTCCCTATTGGGTCATGTTGTAGATTCCATATGAAGTGATGGCTTTCAGAGATGATGGTGGATTCCTCTTGAACACTGATGCAGCCGCTCAGGCCGTCAAAAGAAGTGCTGGCCATGTATCTGGGAATCAAGAGGAAACAGGTTTAACTTCAATTTCAGTCAATGGAAGAAAATCAAATCAAGTTTTGACCAAATCGTAAAAGATCTGAATGTCTCTGGTATGAAGGATTGATCACATCAAGTATACTTTTGATAACTAAAGTGCAATAATCTGGGATATAGAGCTGTGGTGAAAAAAAAAACAATCTTTCAAGAATTTAATTCTGCATCGATTCTGAGATTTTCAAAATGCATCACTTATCTCCTATGAATCAATTCTGAGTTTAGTTTTAAACTAATTTTTAATGGCAGATGACGCTCTAGGCTAGTTTTTAACAGCAGATGGCACTCTAAGCTAATTTTTAACAGCAGATGGATAGTTTTTAACAGCAGATGGAGCTCTAGGCTAATTTTTAACAGCAGATGGTGCTCTAGGCTAGTTTTTTAACAGAAGATGGCGCTCTAGGCTAATTTTTAACAGCAGATTGATAGTTTTTAACAGCAGATGGAGCTCTAGGCTAATTTTTAACAGCAGATGGTGCTCTAGAATAGTTTTTTAACAGCAGATGGCGCTCTAGGCTAATTTTTAACAGCAGATGGATAGTTTTTAACAGCAGATGGCACTCTAGGTTATTGTTTAACAGCAGATCGTCCTCTAGGCTAGTTTTTTTAATAGTAGATGGCGCTCTGTTTTTTTTTAACAGCAGATGGTGCTCTAGGCTAATTTTTAACAGCAGATGGTGCTCTAAGCTAATTTTTAAAAGCAGATGGCGCTCTAGGCTATTTTTTAACAGCAGATAGATTGTTTTTAACAGCAGATGGCGCTCTAGGCTAGTTTTTAACAGCAGATCGTGCTCTAGGCTAGTTTTTAACAGCAGATCGTGCTTTAGGCTAGTTTTTTTAAACAGCAGATGGCGCTCTAGTCTAGTTTTTTTAACAGCTGATGTCACTCTCGGCTAGTTTTTAACAGCAGATGGCACTCTAAGCTAATTTTTAACAGTAGATGGATAGTTTTTAACAGCAGATGGTGCTCAAAACTAGTTTTTAACAGCAGTTGGTGCTCTAGGCTAGTTTTTAACAGCAGTTGGTGCTCTAAGCTACTTTTTAACACCAGATGGCACTCTAAGCTAGTTTTTTTAAAACAGCATTAATAGATTAATAAAAGGACTAAGCTGAAAAATGAATGAATGAATGAATGAATGAATATATATGTATGAATGAATGAACTATGTGTATATATATATATATATATATATATATATATATATATATATATATATATATATATATATTTATATATATATATATATATATATATATATATATATATATATATATATATATATATATATATATAGTTTGTTTTCTGCTGTTCTTGCGCTATCTGTTAAAGTATTGGTTAAGCAACAATTGATTGGGACATTAAAATTATTATTATGCCCATTAATAAATCATAGTACTTTCATAGCAATTTAAACTACCCCTTCAATACGTACAGTAAGAAACAAAAAAGAAGCTGCATATATAGGACTGGACATAGGACTGCATACACTCGGTGGAAGAATGTCTTTTTTTGTTGTGCTAGAATGTTAAAGTGGCCCTCCTATGAATTGTCAGACACTGAGATGGCCCCCCGCCCTGCTCTTAGCAATGCATATTACTGCATTGGCATTTACACATACATTTACAAATCAAGCTTTGTTATAATTACAGTAGGAAAATTGCAAAATGTCTTCATAGAAGATGATCTTGGTATTATAATGATTTTTGAGATAATTAAAAAATCAATAATTTTAAACCCTACAATTTGCTTATTGCCAAAGTTACATCTGTGAAACTTAACTCTGGTGTTGTGGTCCAGGGTCACATATGTGTATTTTGTGAGATAAACTTGTTAAACTATTTCCGTTTGTGAAAATATTGAAGAAACACAAAGTGAAAAGATTAGCGCAAATGCCTTGTCATTTATCTTCCATGCTTCAATTTCACATTCAACACACTGATGGCTAAGCTGTACTATTTATCTACTCGACTGATCTTTCAGTGTAGGGAATAGTATTATGTCTTGTGTTCTTCTCTTCTCAATTTCATGTTTATCTGCATCAGTGTAGCTAACAGTAAGCCTGTTAAATCAGTGATGATAGGAGTGCTGAGCATGTGAAATTTATACCCCGAGGCAGTTTGTTTGGAAGTCGGCGAAGTTGTTTCCTGTCAGGGCAGTGTTGAAGAAAGCACTCTTGATATGCTGTCTCTCTGACTGTGTTTTCCACCAGGCTACTGTATAATGTCACGTCCTACTGCTTTTCATAATAGCTATCACAGCCTTTTCTTGCTCGCTACGAGAATGTTTACAAAAAAACTGTTGGCTGCTTTGCCAAAATTCTGTTGACATACTCAGAAAAGGCTCCTCTCGACTGTGGATGAAGAGGATAATCTTTCTAGAATATGCAGACTTGAGGTATTGAGTCACCAATTAAAGATTATCAGAAGTCATTGCATAATTCTGACATCAAAAATATGGAAAAATGTCAATAGGTATAATCTTTCTGTCAGGTTAATTTAAATGAAACGTGTGCTTAGTGACTTATTTGGAACACTTTATTTACTGAGCATACTGTATGCGTGTGTCACAGGAAACGTTTCTCTAGTAGAGATTTGCTGTGTTTAAGTTCTCCTGGGAAGTTTGTTTTTACGAGTTGGCAGATCGTAAATACAACGTTAGGAGTATTCGCGTCAGAGAAAGATGACAATGTATATTTTATACATAGAATTCAAGACTACAAAAACATTAAACAATGTGCACCAGTGTGTTTTGTGTCCACTGAAAAAAAATATTCAAAGATGATTCCTTGAATATTCCTAAGATATTCCTAAAATATTCCTATTCAAAGATGATTTTCTTGAATATTCCTAAGATATTCCTAAAATATTCCTATTCAAAGATGATTCCTTGGATTTATTTTGTGTTGAAAGTGGTTGTAAACAATTTATTTTGGCTGAATTTAAACAAGCAAATTAAGTTGAATATTATTAAACCTAATTTGTTTGTGTAAATTCAACATAAATAAATTGTTTGCAACAGTTCTGCATGCAACACTTTTTTCAGTGGTGTGTTTTTCAGTTCATAAAGGTCCTGTAAACTTCATATTCGGATAAGTTTATAGTTCATGTACTACGCACTAGAGATGCAATGATTATAGATTTTGGTTGTACGATTATAGTCTTGGAAATAATCACGGTTTCATGGTTATCACGAGTATTATGCATTCATTAATTTTCAAACCCCACTAGTTTAGAATAAGATGAAAACTCCTTATATTTTACAGTGTTATTCATTGCTGCTCAGTAACTAATTAATCCAGCACAAAATAATGTAAAAAACAAACAATAGTCAATTTCTCGCTTTGTGCTTAAAAATAAGTGAATGCTTTTGACATTTAAACAGAAATAATTTTACACTGTAAAAAAATGACAGAACAATAAATAAAATGAAAAAAAAAACAGTATTTGTCTAATGCAGGGCTTGAAATTGCCAGCGCTCCCAACTATAAAAACGTATGAGCATCAGAAAAATGTAGGAGCACCCACTAAAAATGAATGAACACCACTGCAACTTTCATATTAACAGATTTACTGTATTTGAAAACAACATTAATTAGGACTATCAAAAACCAGAAACAACAATAGTAATACTATAGTAAAGTGCAACACAGTTAATGAATGCTACAGCATACTTTTACAGTGAACTGATAAACTATAATAAATACTGCAGTATTTTACTTTAGTTTTACTAAATTAAACTATGATATATTGTAGTGTAAAGTGATATGTATTTATATATATAATGCATTTATCATGTATGGACGCACACAAAGCGCTTTACAAAAATGAGGGGGGTCTCTCCACAACACCGCCAGTGTTAAGCATCCACTTGGCCACAGGACAAAGGCGCCAGTGCGCTCACCACACACCAGCTATAGATGAAGTGTAGCCAGTTCGGTGGATGGGGTTGATTAAGAGACCATGATGGTAAGGGCAGACGGTGAAAATTTAGCCAGAACACCAGGGTTACACCCCTACTGTTTACGAGATAGCCATGGGATTTTTAATGACCACAGAGAGCCAGGACTTCGGTTTAATGTCTCATCCAAAAGACGGTGTCCACTGACAGTATAGTATCCCCTTCACTTCACTGGGGCAAATAATATAATATAATGGAATCAAACATATAATATGAGGAGAAGAGAAGATTTTATTCAATACATTTCTAACCATAATAGTTTTAATAACTCATCTCTAATAACTGATTTATTTTATCTTTGCCATGATGACAGTAAATAATATTTGACTAGATATTTTTCAAGACACTTCTAAACAGCTTAAATTGACATTTAAAGGCTTAACTAGGTTAATTAGGTTAACTAGGTAGGTTAGGGTAATTAGGCAAGTTATTGTATAACGATGGTTTGTTCTGTAGACTATCGAAAATACATATAGCTTAAAGGGGCTAGTAATTTTGACCTTAAAATGTTTTTTTTTAACAAAATAAAAACTGCTTTTATTCTAGCCAAAAGACTTTCTCCAGAAGAAAAAATATTATCAAACATACTTTGAAAATTCCCTTGCTCTGTTAAATATTATTTGGGAATTACTTAAAAATTCAAAGGGGGGCTAATAATTCTGACTTCGACTGTGTGCGGTAATGGAGTGGGAAAATAATAAGCTTGTGCTTCATCCCGCTTCATTTTCGACCATGTTGAAATGTATTTTTTGTTAAAGATATTTTATGTATGATATTTCTGTTCGAAAAGAAATAAATCGAATCAAAATATAAGGATCATTTCTGAGGTAATAAATGTGCATAAAACCTTCTTTTGTAGATTTTTTTGCAACTTTCCTGAGCCACAAACCTACTATCAGTGTTGGGCAAGCTACTTGAAAAATGTAGTGAGCTAAGCTATTAGCTACTCTACTTAAAATGTAGCTTAACTACACTAAAGCTACCCACTGGGAAATGTAGCAAGCTAAGCTAAAAGCTACAAGGCAAAAATAGCTTAGCTACATCCAAGCTATTTTTGCAATTTTTATTTTGAAATCGAAGCTGTCAGGGTTCTGCCACTCTGGTCATGTAAATTCTTGTTTTGGTTGCGGAATCCGGACACTAGTCATGTCTAGTCCTGTCTTGTTGTGCTCAGCTCAAGTTTTCTTGGGCCGAGCACTTGTTTCTGTCATTGTGTGTGTCTCCGCTTGATGCGGCCACGCAGGCTCTGCGTCCCTCTGACATGCGCATGCACTCTTGTACTCGTGTTTGTATTTTCGTCTGTCTGCAGCGTGGTGTTTTATTCCCAGTGTCTCAGTCTAGTTGGTTTCGGTTTTGGTCGGCGCTGGGATGAAGCATGCATGCGTGTGTGAGCGCACGGTGAGTGTTTTTATTCATCGTGTGCTCGTGTCTTGCGTCTGTTGTCAAAGCACGTGGCTATGTGTTTACATTGTGGTCACGTGCTTTTGTCGTGTGCTTCAGTGTTGTGCTTGTCTTGTCATGAACATGCGGTTAATGAGTTCTCTCATTGGCTGCATGTTCTTGTCCTGTTTTATGTGAGCGCATGGCTTGTGTTGTCTCTCTGTGTCATGCGCTCTCCCGTCTAATGTCTAGTCCAGGGGTCAGCAACCCGCGGCTCTAGAGCCGCATGCGGCTCTTTAGCGCTGACCTTGTGGCTCCCTGGAGCTTTTTCAAAAATGTTTGAAAATGGAAAAAGATGGGGGAGGTTAATATATTTTTCAGTTTTAATAGGATTTCTATGGGAGGACAAACATTTCTAACGTTTTCAAATGCTGTAAAAGTGTGTAGAATTAATATTTAATTTCAACATTTCTGTCAACGAAGATTTGCGTCATAGCCCGCGACACACGTTTCTATCAGCAGGGCGGGATGCCAGGCAGGTGGCTGTTGTAAACAAACTGGGAGATAATAAAGCACGGAAAACCGTTCACAGATGGTGACTACATGAAGGAGTCATTCATCAACATATTAGAACACCTATTTGCAGACTTCAAAAACCAAACCAAAATAATACAAAAAATTAAAGATATACCTCTCTCCGCTAAGACAGTGAAGGAAAGGGCTATTAAAATTGCAGTAACATCACCGATCAGCAAACCAAGAACATTAATTCAGTGCCAGTATACTCAATTGCATGTGATGTGACCGATATTCGACGCGCTTTTATGCATGTGAATTCTGATGGGCCGCAAGAAGAAATTATCAAATTATACCACTGAAAGACCAGAGGCTGTGCTGAAGTGTTTAAATGACAAAGGAATAAACACCAACCACCTGATTTCAGTGGCTATTTCATCATGAAGGCTCATTATGTTTTTGTAGCCAACTTAGTCATTTTTATAGTAGGCTAATATAGATACATACAGCATGTGTTTCCTTCATTATAAGGCTTTACATTTTTTGCAGCTCCAGACATATTTGTTTTTTGTTTTTTTTTGGTCCAATATGGCTCTTTCAACATTTTGGGTTGCCGACCCCTGGTCTTGTCCCACCCTCCTTGTTAACTCATTATTAGTGTGTCATGTTCACCTGTTTGTGTCAATTTACTTTTGCTTTATAATCCCCTCATGTTTTCTGTTCTGTGCCAGTTCGTCATCAGATGTCATCGTTTCCTGTCTTCTCCTGTTTTCCAGTTTGCCAGCCTGCCCAGTCTAGTTTGTTTGTTTGTTTATTTGTTTTATTAATATTTTCCCCCTTTGGGTAGTTTGTTTTGCTGTTTTGCTTTTTTTTAGCAATAAATACCCATTATTTCTTTGCACTTGAGTCCTCGCTTCTTTTCCCCACCTCGACCGCGACAGAAGCAACTTAAATCCAAGTCGGTTATATTTTAGTGATCAATAACTGTCAATGAAACATATGAGGCATAATAGTTCAGTTCAGTTATTTACTGAAAATAGTGCGCTGTACAAAACAGAAACAAAGTATAGTATAACAGCTAAAACAAAAAATCCAATAAAACCGGTGTTACAGGTGTTACACATTTAATTTACTATAGTAAAGGGAATTTTTTTGGAATTATATATATATATTGTTATTGCATAAGTTATTGCATCTTAACATGTACTTCTCGAGGTATGGTCACGAGGAATCCTGCTTCAGAAATAACTCCTCTCCCTCAGTCATCTTTCCATCAAGCAAGTTTCCATCATCGCCAACCAGAGGTGGCAGTAACGCACCAAAAAGTTTGTTGTCGAACACCGTAAAACAGGAAGAAGAAGAATTCCTCGTTCTAGCCATCATATAGATTTACTATCACCGGCTACACACCGGCTATGTGAATGTCGGTGACATCACTTATTGATCCGCGATCTGTAAATGTAGCTTGTGTGGAAGCTACTGCGCTACTTGACTAATAAAATAGCTTCGCTACTGAAAAGCCATGTGATTTAGAAAGTAGCAACGCTACTGCCAAGCTACTGAGAAATGTAGTTAAACTAGTAGCGTCACTACTTGTAGCGACGCTACTGTCCAACATTGCCTATTATATAGATATCAGAGATGTATTAATGTGCGCTATGGCTCTTTTTTTACAATATCAACCTTATTTACACCTTTAGCATTGTCTACTAGACAAACAGATTGACAAAAGCACATTTTATTACTAGGTGTAAACAGGGCCTTAGAGACACCATCATTATTCTGCCTCGCTCTTGTACAACCTGTCAATGATGGCATTTTCACAACACAAACCTTACAAAGCATCAAACAGTGAATCAAATAATTTACCTGGACAGGAAGGTTCCTGATGTGAGATTTTTAGCCTCAAGCCTTGCCAGGCAGTTTGTGGTGCCAGGAATCAGTGCCAGCTGTGGAGAGACAGTGGCGGCAGATCCCACCGCTCGCGCCACCAGCTCCAAAGCATCCTGGACATAGTGATCCAGCGAAGGCTCGCCCATACGCCCGTGTGCAAGAAGTCCCATGGGGAGCCCCTCGGTCCGTAATTCCTCCACATTTTGAGAGTCTC
The DNA here is from genome assembly GCF_052040795.2 of Danio rerio. NCBI lineage: Eukaryota > Metazoa > Chordata > Actinopteri > Cypriniformes > Danionidae > Danio > Danio rerio. The sequence goes on along the minus strand of NC_141030.1, from coordinate 4,812,956 downwards.
CTATAATCCAGTGGTAATCAGGAAGAATCAAACCAAACTTTGCAATAGTGGTGAAGATTCTCCTAATATCCCTGATGTCACATCCGAAGGTCACTAAGGTAGACGTCGAGTCCTTGATGGACTCCAGCTGGGCTTGCAGGAATATGTGAAAGTCGTTTTTGGAGCTGCTGTTGGTGGAAATCTTTAGGACGGTTCCCAGGTGAAATTTGGAGTTGTTGTGGAGCAAGAAAACAAAGTCTGATATGTTCATCTGTTGACACATCACCAGACTGACATCGAACCAGTTATTCATGGACAGCAGGGAGAAGATGAGATTGGCTTGAGAGGTTTGGGGATTTTGCATGGCCATCTGGAAATGAAGTAAGTTCTGTTGGGAAGAAAGAAACGAGGATATCATTGCAGAGGGATGAATGTACTTTGGATCTTCCTTGGAAGTTTGGCTAGGTCATCTAGAGCTGTCTTTATTATTATTATTATTATTATTATTATTATTATTATTATTATTATTACAACTGCCAAATCATAGACTTAACTGGAAACTTAAATGACTTTATAAAGACTAAAAATCACTCTACAATACTGAATTGTGATAGAAAATATCACAACAATGAGTCAGAATTATTAGCCCCCTTTTGAATTTTTTTCCTTTTTAAATATTTCCCAAATGATGTTCAACAGAGCAGGGAAATTTTCACAGTATGTTTGATAATATTTTTTATTCTGGAGAAAGTCTTATTTATTTTATTTTGGATGGAAGAAAAGCAGTTGTAATTTTTTTATGAACCATTTTAAGGACAAAATTGTTAGCCCCTTTAAGCAAATATATATATATATATATATATATATATATATATATATATATATATATATATATATATATATATATATATATATATATCCAAAGCGCAGGGCGCAAAAGGCAATTCCACTTTTGTTATTTTAAGGATGGAAAAATCGTGCCTGCCGGAGCGCATGGTCTAACAGGGTTGAGCTCATTCTCTTAATTACTTATGGGTGCGTTTTGAGAATAATCAGAGTCTCATCTCCCTTTCCCTTTAAGAGTCAGTAGCGTAGCTCCCTAGCGCATTTGCCATTTACACAGCGGACTTTGTAAGTGGAAAAACTGAACGCTACACTACAGAGAAAACAGTTAAACAGAGCATCTACAGCACGAGAATGAGCCTCCTCATTCTTTACTTTCACTTTCGCTCTTGTGGATAGGGAAACATGTTGTACGCACAAACATCTACTCATTCATTCATTTTCTTGTCGGCTTAGTCCCTTTATTAATCCGGGGTCACCACAACGGAATGAACCGCCAACTTATCCAGCAAGTTTTTACGCAGCAGATGCCCTTCTCCGGGAAACAGACATATATTAGCCTATACATAATTAATTTTGTTTGTTAAGTACAAAGATTTGTTTCAAAACTATTTCTAAATTTAGTTCTAATTTCCAGCAAACAAATAAATGAACAATAATAATGAAGTGTGTTCAAAAACCTGAGTTATATCCAAATACACTTGCTGTGCCCCATATGGTCTAAAACCTGACAGGTGGACAAATCTAAGCTTGGTTTTAATAAAACAAATATACATATGCAGATAACAAAATAATACTGCTAATAACGATAACATTATACAAAAGCAAATTGTCATGAATAAACTAAAAAAGCCCCCCAAAATGAAGAAGGGATGGAGACAGTGGTATTTATGTTTATGTAGGCTAGAGAATAATCATTTTTAAAATATTTTCATTCTTTAATTATATTAATTTAATAATATTTATTTATATTCTTTAATAGATATTTGCGTTTTGCTGTACATCCTGTGTGTATTAAGCAATGTATAAGCGAGGCGCACAACTAACGCGCTCTGCGCTGGACTTCAGACCTGCTTTGATCTGGTCTATTGTGCAGTCTATTATAGTTTCTCAAATAAGCATCGCACCAGCAATGTGCCTTAACATGCATCCTTTTTTAAACCAGAATGCCTATGGGCGCATTTATGAGCGCAAATGCATTTGCTATTTAAACAGCATGCAGCAAAACGTCAAAAAGTCTCGCGCCTTGCGCCGCATTGCGCCAGGTGTATGATAGGGCCCTTTGTCTTTTTTTGTAGAGTACGAATTACAAATTTGTCAATTTTTTTGGTCAGCCAGGGGATAAAATTAACTAAGGCAACATGATCATTTTCCTAATTGTACACTGCTAAAATAATTTTTAAATATGACGCGACCCCCAAAGAGCTTGCTGAGGCCCCCTTGTGGGCCGGGATCCCCATGTTAGGAACTTCTGCTTTAATGTATGTTAAATGCATACATTAAAAACAAAAATATGCTTAAATGGTTGAATTATTTTTGTACTTGTTTATTTAATTTTTTTTTTTAACAAATTAATTAAAATTAAGAGTTGGACATTTGAATTGAGACTTTGAGAGCCTCTGCTCTATTGAATGTTTTGACAAAATGCACTTTTCTGCACATCTCTCCCAGTCTGCTAAACAGAAGAAAGATCTAACAAATAATCAGTGCGATTTTTTTATTTGATGGACTGTCTCATTCTGTTTGCAAATTGATTTTGAAGCAGATTCTCTTATAGCGAAAACAAATATTCAGATTCTGCGCTGCTGAAAACAATTACTTTAGGCTTTCTCCAATTCCATTTGGCATGTATGAAAACAGAAATGCGAATAGAATGGTTTTTAGAGAAGAATTCCTTTTAAATTATTTGTTTTAACTACAACATCTAAATTATATTTGACGGCATTAATAACTGTGAACAGTTTTCTTTAAATCATGACTCTATAATTTGTGATACTGGATCACATAACAAGCCATAAGTGTCGATGTTTGAATACTGAGATTTACATGTGACCTGAAATGAGAATGAATACACTCTTACTGATGATTTGTTAAGATAATAATTGGCCAATGTACAACTATTTAGGAGGCACAGTGGCTTAGCGGTTAGCATTGTTCTCACAGTAAGAAGGTGAGCTTTGAGTCCTGGCTGGGTCAGTTGGCATTTTTGTGTGGAGTTTGCATGTCCTCCTTGTGTTGGTGTGGGTTTCCTCCAGGTACTCCATCTTCCCCCACAGTCCAAAGACATGCGCTATAAGTGAATTGGATGAACTAAATTGACCATAGTGCACTGTATAAGTGAGTGTGGGTGCGAGAGAGTGGAGGTGTTTCCCTAGAAGGGCATCTGCTGCGTAAAACATATACTAGACTAGTTGGCGGTTCATTCCGCAGTGGCAACCCCTGATTAATAAGGGACTAAGGGTTAAAAATGATCTCACAAATTTAAATCAATGTGTGCAAGAGGATGGCCTTGTTTCTAGTACTTGAGTTCGGGCTTGTTATTATATGTATATATTATAATGGTGTAATGTCTCGGTTGTGTTTTTAAAAATGTCGATTCCTTTGTTTTTATTCTTCTGCTACTGCAAGTGACGTATCTCTGTAAACCAATAGCGTTCAGCTGCTTGTCTAGCTCCGCTTTTTGGTATTTTGTCCTGTCTGGCACCCTTTGCAAAGGGTGACCAAATAGTGGTACAGTACAGTTCGCTTTTAGGTTCTCTTTGACAGAGGAAACCGCAATAAAAGCAGACCAAACCGCACCATACCGTCCTTTACCACTCAGTGGAAAGGGGTCATTAGACCCACGGGACATGTGTACTGCCTAATCTTGGCCAGGATGCTTCTGTAAAAGAATTTTTTAATCTCAGTGTGTCATTTATTCATTCAATTTCTTTTTGGCTTAGTCCCTTTTTTATTCTAGGGTCTCCACAGCAGAATGAACCGCCAACCGCAACCCATCTCTGGGAAACATCCATACACACTCATTCACACTCATACACTATGGACAATTTAGCCTACCCAATTCACCTGTACCACATGTGGTGGCACTTTGGACTGTGGGGCAGGCATGTGCACACATAGGGGTCAACCTGTGCAGTGCACATGCCCTTTTTAGTCTTGGGTAGAAAGTGCCCTTCCAAAATGATCAAAAGTGCCAGAAAACGCCAACTGAGCCAGCCAAGGCTCGAACCAGCGACCAGGTTATAATAATAACAACAACAATAATAATAATAATAATAATAATAAAAACAACAATAATAATACTACTACTAAGCTGAAGGAAAATTAACGAAAAACTATTTGAAAATCTGGAATTTGAGAGATCAGTAATAAATCAAAATATTAAGCAAATCACCTTTAAAGTTGTCAAAATAAAGTTCTTAACAATGCAAATTACTAATCAAATTTTTAAGTTTTGATATATTTAAAGTAGGAAATTTACAAAATGTCTTCATGGAATTTAATCAGCAGGTACTTAACAATATTCGAATGATTTTTGGCCATAAATAAATCAAATTTAGACTTGATTTAGACAATGATAAGCTCTGGACTTTTTTACTCTGTGTTGATTCATAAGCCAATCCCACAGCAGAAAAATGCAACAATGGGAATCTAAAATGTGTTTATATTAATTTTCGGCCAACAAAAATATATCGCCCGAAAATGTTATGCCATTTAATGGACCCTCTAATTTTTGTGGCTTCAGTCATTGTTGTGACACTCTTTTAAATTTGTTAATCGAAGTAGTAACAATTTATGTTGTGTTGGAATTTCTAGCCAATTCCATGCGTGTTCAATAAGAAAGGGTCTGGAGAGTGTTTTCTTCAATGCCAAAAATATTAGTAATTTATTAATAAACGAATAATTCGATGACAAAGCTCTGGGTTGCGTTACCCCAATGCAATACAAGAATTACATTCAAGAGGTTCGCAACTCACATTCATTTCCTGACTCCAGCATATATACACAACAGATCTTAACAGGTGGAGTTTTGGTTTAAAGTCATTCTGCAGTCCTTTGCCTCTTGTACCCCCAGACATACTTCCTCTTTCTGCAACCCTTCTCTGCATACCAGAACTGAACAATTATGTGCATCCTTAATATATTTCACAACTTCTACAAGCATCATGACAACTTGTGACATGTCTAGACAGCAGTCTGGAACAACCCTAAATTTTTTCTTTAATATATTTCCTCTGGTCAGCAGTTCCTCTAAAAGTATGCAGCACAGTCAAAAAGAGGAAGCGTGTCAGGTCAACATGTGCTTTTATACAAAAGAAAAAGACTGATTAATATGTTGTTAGTCTAAACATTTTTCTAATAAAAATAAAGACACAAAAGTAATACAAATAAATTCCCTATGTTCTACAGTTGAAATATATATCATTATTGTTCAATATGCTAAATAATTAGCAAGACTGCATTTTTGCTATATCGCCCTGCCCTAACTCATACAGTATATTTTTAGCAACTCCCACAATTACCCATGCAAAATAAGACTCGTGTTGTGGTCTACGGTCACATTCGCAAAGTCTTTGCATTTCAAAGCCCCCAAAATACCATTACTGTCTAAAGCCGCTTTTCCACTATCGTGCTGAATCGTTCTTTAAACAGAACTGTTCGATTCCGTGCCAAACCGGGCCAGACAGCACGGATACGGTTTCATTTTCCACTGTCGTGCTGCGACAAAGCTCTTTAAAACATTACACAAAACGCATCAGTAGTTGCCTTGGTAACGCAATGTAAACGGCTCCCTTTGTTCAATTAAAGTTAAATAAGAGCCGAAACTATTTATTTATTATTTTCATAAAAGCAAAAGCAACCATGTGACTAAACACTGTTATGCCGCTCTATCATATAGGGGTGCTAAATATAGGTACATGTGCACCCTTTAATATGTTGCGCAGCTCTGGCTAAATTTTATTTGGAGGGAAAATTACCAAAATGTAACGTGATGATTGAAAATAATTGGAGGGGAAATACATAATATTTAAAATCTCTGAACATAACAGAAAAATAAACAATGATAAGACAACAATAATATTGCATTTGCATTATAGTGGCAGAAATATAATTTTGGACAGGCCTTGTCAAAGGTGAGCGGGCACTTTCACTAATAAAAACACAGCACTTAAATTATTTCTTTTTAAACAATTATTTAAATTACACTGCGTTTTTATATAAAAAGTTGATAATGATATAAAATATACTACATTTTGATGGTAAAATGAAACCAATTAAGCGATGGCTGTTATTTGTTTTACTATTCAAACATTAAATAACGAATGCAGCAAGTGAAAAAAAACGAATATGAAAATATATCGCAGGATTTAAAGCATATAAAGCACTATTATATTTAGCAAAATGATGCTCTATTATCTTTTTATTTTGATCATTTTATTTTTATTATTATAATTATTTTTGTGTTCATAATTAACTAACAAGCTGTAGGCGAATTATTGCTAGACGTTTTAGAAAATATTTGCGTAGCTATAATAAAGATCACCACAAAAAAAAAAAAAAAACACAGAAACATGTTACATGCCTCATAAATGTCATATAACTTATGTATAATTGAATCATATAATTGCCTATAGCTGAAATGATAAAAATTGCTCATTTTATTTTTATAAAACATTTGTGAAAACGTATTGATATTTTTTAAGTAAAAGCAATACTGACATTCAAGAATCCATATTTATTTAATTCATTCATTCTTTTGACTTGTTTATTAGTGCATATGCTATAATATAAATCATACAAGTACCTTGGACAGTTACAGTGCCGCTCCGTAAAGCTTTCAAGCAAAGTCTTTTGGACGGCCGACATTACAACACGAAAATGCCGTCCTTCAGTTGGTCTCGCCGGTATTAACAAGCTGTCCTGGCTTTGAATTAAAAAGTGCAATTATTTCCTCGTTGTTAAAAGAGTCTGCAAGTTCGTGTTCCATGGATATAGTGATGTTGTTGTGGAATTTGGACATCAACGATGCAAAGCGTGACTTTATTCGCTTTATTCGATGCGCAGCAGGAAAAAAAAGTCAGCAGCGCAAGTCGCTTGCATGTCTCTCCCGGATCAGAGCGAGTTTTGTGCTGTGGAATACAGCGCTGCGTGCAATAAACTCACATTCAGGCAAGCGATGTAGGTCTGTATTCAAGTCAATAAAATAATAACTTTAATGAATAAAATATCTTCGTAAGAATGTGATGAGTTATTCACTTCTCTTCCAGAGACTGCTCTATGGTTTTAAAATCCTTTACAAATATCGTTTAGACCTGGATCATTATTTTATATTAAATGTACTGTAGTTTATTGAGGATGTCTGATGACTAGCGCGCTTCTGCTGAGCCAGCTGTGGTAGCTTAGCAACCGAGTCGCGACGTCAACACACAGAATCTGTCAGCACAGTTCAGCACGGTTGTCTAACCGTGCCGAAAATTCCGGGCCAAGAACGGTTTGTAATCGTGCCGCGCCGTTCCAGGCTCAGTGGAGAAACAACCGTAACCGTACCGAAGTGTTCTTAGAACGGTTTGGCACGATAGTGGAAAAGCAGCTTAAATGAATGGCCAAAATATACACAGTTTTCTTTTTTTTCAGCTAAAAATTGGAATTCCAGAGATGGAAACCAATTAATCCCATTCAAATATGTAGATATTATCTAAACGATAGCCACAGAGAACAATGGACATCCAGTAACATTTATTACACAAAGTCTGGGATCTCATTGTTTTTAATGATATAACACGCATTAATAAGATGACATTGTCCTGCTAAGGAAATCAAGACCTTAACAGACGCTGCCAGATGAAATGCTTAGCCGAGCCGTTTAATTTCCCCTGGGGCTGCAATTACGTGACGCCAGAAAACAGGCTAATCAGAACTGATTTAGCAAAGGCTTTCCAGGGATTTATTTGAAGATGTCTAAACAAAGTCGGACTTATTTTCACCAGAAGTTGTCGTGAAATCTAATTGACCTAACCAGAGGGAGAACGCTAAGTACTGCTAACAAGTTAAAAAGAGACATTTAGAGGGTTTGAGCGGACACACCACGCAGAATGCCCGTGTCGTTAAATGATTTTCAAGCTGAGATGCAGCCAGATATTACTGCTGTGTCATAAAAAAAGCACTGGAGGGTGATGCAATTATGTGCGTTTCCAGCAGCTTCGAAGATGTATGGTTAAAGATGGGTGATTTGATACGCCCCAGTTCTTTCCGGCCTGTGGAGAGTCGCTTGATGGACTCTCCGTTTGTCTTTTCATAACCTTGAATCTTACAGAAAATCGTTAAATAATTTCAGCATAATAAATGATGAAACTATCAAACTGTAAAATAATTTAGTTGTTATTATGTAAGGATCTAATTGAGTTATGGTGGAGTTCTAGTAGCCTCGTTATGCCTAATGACTATGTAGTTATTATGTAGTTAAGCATCACCAGATATTGAGCAGATAACGTTAGGGAAATCAGATTTAGATGCAACGACACGGTGGCTCAGTGGTTAGCACTGTCACCTCACAGCAAGAAGAATGCTGGTTCGAGTCCCCGCAGGGCCAGTTGGCATTTCTGTGTGGAGTTTGCATATTTTCATGTTTCCTCCGGGTGCTCTGGTTTTACTCCACAGTCCAAAGACATGCGCTAAAGGTGAATTGAATGAACTAAATTGGCCGTAGTGTATATGTGTGAATGAGTGTGTATGGATGTTTCCCACTACCAGGTTGCAGCTGGAAGGCATTCGCTCTGTAACGCTCCATTCACATAGGGCTTCAGCGTCAATGCTTGACTGAAGGCGTGTCTGAAGTTGGGGCTGAAGCGATCGTCATAGAAGTGTCAGCCAATGAAATTCAATCAGCAATAGGCCACTGTCTAGCTGGTGCATTTGCATACAGCGAGCTGATTGGCTGACGCTTCCGTTGGTGCTTGAAAAGTTGAGCTAGTCCTAACTTCTGCAGCGAGCAACGCCTCTGAAGCGGCCCCAACGGATCCACAATGCAGTTCGGCAATGCTTGATGTCACTCATTTAAAGTGAATGGGAAGCGTTAAACATATTCTGTATAAGTTGTCGGTTCATTCCACTGTGGCGACACCTGATGAATAAAGGGACTAAGCCAAAGGAAAATGATTTAGATGCAGTAATAATGTATTTTATGAAAATGGATGGTTTGGTAACACTTTATTTTAAGGTGTCCTTGTAAACAAAAACAACGTTCCCAGTGTATTTCCTTTTTTACATTTTTAATTTCTATAGCTTACGAGAATCTAAAAAGAGCCACATATTGATAAATATTGCTGTTTTGACATTAAGTTATGATTGAATTGCATCTTGTTACAGTTATGAAATAGTTTGATAACAGGCAGGAAATGTTCATGGCCCAACGACATTGAAATGGTCTATAATAATTACAATTTAGCACAATTGCATGCAACTAACCCTAAACCTAGCCCACATTCTAACCTACACTCCCAGAATAAAAGGTACTCGGTGATACAAATAATGTTCCTTAAAGAACAGTTTTGTACCTTTGTAAAAGTTGCACCTTATATGGTACAGAAAATACCTCTTATGATACTGTTCAGTACGTTTTATGGTACAACAGAAATAAAGGTACACAGTTGTTTTACACCACATGTGGGGAATTTAACACTTTTCTGGTGTATATATGAGTCCTACCAGCCAAGTGCTCAGGTTGCACTTTCAGAAGTGTTGAATATATGAACCTCTTCAGTGTGAAATATTTTACACTTAGAGTGTAAACATGCACACATTAAACATTTTAACACCTGCTAGGCAAATTGTCCAGTGTACATATAACTCCAGAGGTGTTAATATACACTCTCTTCTGGTGTATGTACCCTGTATGAGTTCCACCAACCCAGTGTATAAGTTACACTTTAAAAAGTGTTGAATATATAAACTTAAGCAGAGTAAATTGTAAACTAATGCAAAAAGAGTATATTCTATCACCACTGCCAGGTCATATTTAGCATAAATTATTATTTTTTTCTTCTTCTTTAAACATGAGTAAACGTGAACAAAGAAAAGTGTACATTTGAAGGTTTTAACACCCTGGAATAATAATAATAATAATAACAACAATAATAATAATAATAAAAATAATAAGATTAATAATAATACAAAATGTCAATAAACTTTTTTGTTTGTTGCCCTACTAAAATGAGTGTTTAAGCGTTTAATTTAACCCAGGGGTTTTCAAAGTGTGAGGCGCGCCTCCCCTGGGGGGCGCCATAGCATGTCAGGGGAGGCGCGGGAAAAATATAATATAATAAAAATATAATTAATTTTAATTATTATATGTATTTTTTATTATATTTAAACGTTTTAATTAAACAAAGCTAATACAGCCTGCTAATACAATGAGTCGGTTTCTGAGGATCCTCACGGAGACTGCCGTCAAACTGAAAGCAAAAGTAAAATATGTCCGGGCCCGGTGCTCTCTCGGCTTCCTCTGTCCTCGTTCCTCCTTTTATGATCCAGAGCTCCTTCCGTGGGATCCGAGGCAGGTGTATCCACTTACGCGGTGGCCTCACTCCGTTCCCACGGCTCTCGGCCACGCCCCCTCGCCACAAAAGCCTTCAAGTTCAGGGCTTAAACCCAAAAGACGACGATATGATGATCAGTATTTGAGTATGTGTGTGTGTGTGTTTGTGTGTGTGTTTGTGTGCGTGTGCGTGTGCGTGTGCGTGTGTGTGTGTGTGTGTGTGTGTGTGTGTGTGTGTGTGTGTGTGTGTGTGTGTGTGTGCGTGTTTGGGAGGAGGGGGGCGCCAATGGATAAGTTGTGTCAAAAGGGAGGCCCACTGTCTTAGACTTTGAAAAACCCTGATTTAACCCATATCAGCAATAAAAACAGTATATGTACACTTGGATTTTAACACTACAGGACTTACACCAGAAATTCAACACCTCACAATTTGCTGTGTATGTTCGACTTTTGCTTTGAGATTATGATTTTATTCTTATTTAGTTTTTCAATCCGTTAATTTAATGATAACACAAATGAAAAGCATTTTAGTATCTTTCACTATACATCTATTCATTCATTCATTTTCTTGTCGGCTTAGTCCCTTTATTAATCCGGGGTCGCCGCAGCAGACCTGTTCCGCATGTCTTTGGACTGTGGGGGAAAACGGAGCACCCGCAGGAAACCCACGCGAAGGCAGGGAGAACATGCAAACTCCTCAAAGAAACGCCAACTGAGCCGAGGTTCGAACCCGCACCCCAGCGACCTTCTTGCTGTGAGGCGACAGCACTACTGCGCCACTGCCTCGCCCACTATACATCTAAATACAGAAAAATCTCCATGGTATGTTCGACTTTTGCATTGAAATTATGATTTTATTCTTATTTAGTTTTTCAATTCGGTAATTTAATAATAAAATAAATCTAAAGTATTTTATAATATTTTATTATACCTCTAAGTACATAAAAATCTCTATGGTAAGTTCAACTTTTGCATAGAGATTATGATTTTATTCTTATTTGGTTTTTCAATCCAGTATTTAATTAATAAAATAAATCAAAAGCATTTTATTATCTTTCACTATACGCCCAAATAGGCATGGGATGATAACCGTGTTGAAGGTATACGGTTTGGAAAAGTCAAGGTTTTAAAACCATCATAATTTTCTGCTCTACTCTCCTAACGTATGGTAAGGTATTTTTTTAGTTCTTTAGGACAGCAGTGTCTCCAACAGAGAACATGTCAAAAGTTGCCATTTTAAACTTTAAAAAAATCAGTGTTTTTGAAGTAGAAGTCAACAATTCATGTTCATCATTTAGCCTGACATGTACTGCTCCAAAATATTTTTTAATGTTTCTCAAATTAAAACACATTGTGTACAAAGGGGGGAAATGTTTTTTACACAGACATTTATAAGAACATATTTTAGAGCTGCAATCTCAATACTGTGAAACTGTGATATTTATATCTATCATATCATCAGAATCTTATACTGGCCCATGCATACACCAAAATAAAGAGAAATCCCTAAGGTATGTCCGACGTTTACATTGAGATTATAATTTTATCCTTTTTTAGTTTTTCAATCCGGTAATTTAATGATAAAATAAATCAAAAGCACTTTATTACAATTCATTAAACCTCCAAATACATAAAAATATCTGTGGTTTGTTTGCCTTTTGGGCGAAGCAGTAGCGCAGTAGGTAGTGCTGTCGCTTCACAGCAAGAAGGTCGCTGGTTCGAACCTTGGCTCAGTTGGCGTTTCTGTGTGGAGTTTGCATGTTTTCCCTGCGTTCACGTGGGTTTCCTCCAGGTGCTCCTGATTACCCCACAGTCCAAAAACATGCAGTACAGGTGAATTGGGTAGGCTAAACTGTCCGTAGTGTGTGTGTGTGTGTGTGTCTGTGGATGTTTCCCAGAGATGGGTTGCAGCTGGAAGGGCATCCGCTGCGTAAACACTTGCTGGATAAGTTGGCGGTTCATTCCACTGTGGCAACCCTGGATTAATGGAGGGACTAAGCCGACAAGAAAATGTATGTTCGACTTTTGATTTGAGATTATGTTTTTATTCTTATTTATTTTTTAAATACGGTAATTGAATAATGAAATAAATCAAAAGCATTTTATTATCTTTCACTATACACCTAAACATAGAAAAAACCCTATTATGTTTACCTTTGGTTTGAGATTATGATTTTATTCGTATTTAGTTTTTCCTCCTTTAATGATGAATAAATCAAAAGCATTTTATTGTCTTTCATCATAACGTCAAAATATTGAAAAATATTTACTTTGAATTTTCTGAAAAGATTGTCAACCCCACTAAATAATAAAATCCGACTAACTATATTATTATGACAAAACAAGATCAAGAGATTTCATTTTGCCAATTTTCTCAAAAACCTGTTTGTAAAAGCTTTGAATTTGTCCACCATCTGTGAACAGCAGTCACAAAAAACAATGTGTAGTTCTGACAGAATTCGGTAATGCTCGGTAACAAGCGCGCTGAAAGACTAATTGCTGTTTGGATAGAGAGTAGAGGCTGATTCTGCACTTACAGTGAAATATGAGACTAAATCTTGACATGAGCCATGTGAAGAGCGACCTGACCAGAAGATGGTGCTAACTTCAAAAGATCCGATACTCTATCAAACAGCTCAGCCCTTAGGCTTGCGCATTTTTTAACAAACACTGTGTGCCGCAGGCATGCATTCCTTTTTTAGTGTCTGTATGATTTAGGCAGGTGCAATAGCAAACTTATTACTTAACAACTATTTAAACATCAAACTTGCTAGTTAGAAAAAATATTTAGTCGAAGTCAGAATTATTAGCCCCCCTTTAAATTTAGTTTTCTTATCATAATTAATATTAATATTTCCCAAACGATGTTTAACAGAGCAAGGAAATTTTCACAGTATGTCTGATAATATTTTTTCTTCTGGAGAAAGTCTTATTCGTTTATTTCGGCTAGAATAAAACCAGTTTATATTTTTAAAAAGCAATTTTAAGGTCAAAATTATAAGCCCCTTTACGCTAATTTTTCTTCCGATTGTCAACAGAACAAACCACCATTACACAAAGACTTGCCTAATTACCCTAACCTGTCTAGTTAACCTAATTAAGCCTTTAAATGTCACTTTAAGCTGTATAGAAGTGTCATGAAATATATCTAGTAAAATATTATTTACTGTCATCATGGCAAAGATAAAATAAATCAGTTATTAGAAATGAGTTATTAAAACTATTATGATTAGAAAAGTGTTGACAAAAATCTTTTTAAACAGAAGTTGGGGAAAAAATAAACAGGGAGGCTAATATATTAGGATGGAGGGGGGCTAATAATTCTGACTTCAACTGTATATTGAGTCCTTGATACCAATTTTTAAAATCAATAATTGTCCTAAAAAGCAATTAGGATGTTTATGCATTTGATATGATATATGGAATAATACATGTTCATCATCAGCTGACAAATTTATTTTACTCTTTAATGCCTAAACATGATCTTAGATTATCACTTGCACATCTACATCACCAGACTTACATATATAAGCCTACCTGTAAGCATTTCATAACATAGACAACTTTAAACTTCAGAAATGCATAAACATAATTCCATTAAACTCACATTCCTGCAGCATATTTCATGCTTTACTATGGGGTCGCCACAGTGGTGTGAACCACCAATTTAACTGACAACTGTTTTACATGGTGGATACTTTTTTCATATATATATTTACATTATATACAATTGTTCATTCTGTCATTTATTTTTTTTTTCGGCTTAGTCACTTTATTAATCTGGGGTCACCACAGCGGAATGAACCGCCAACTTATCCAGCATATGTTTTATGCAGCTGATGTCTTTCCAGCTGCAACCCATCACTGGGAAAATATATACAGTACAACTGTTATATATTATATACATTAAACGTGCTACTTTTTAAAAGAAAAACAATCTTCCATTCATGTTAATTTGATTCATGGATTGTCTCTCTGATAAAGAGAGAAAATCAGTTCACAATTATTTTATATTCTTAGATCATTCATTGATTCATATATATATATATATATATATATATATATATATATATATATATATATATATATATATATATATATATATATATATATATATATATATATATATATATATATATATATATATATATATATATTTTTTTTTTTTTAACATTTATTTATTTATTTTCAGTCAGAAACTGCTGGTAAAATTATTAAATACAAATCGGAAACAACTCATGACATACTCCAGTGTATTTGTTTTATTTAACATGTCTAGAAATATTATTAGGATTGGTAATTTAAGTTACATTATATATTTGACAGAATTTGTAATGTATTTTACATTTGTTAATTGTATTTATTTATTTATTTATTTGTATCTGACACAACAACACATTTTGCATGTTTACAACGACAAAATACAATTTAAGTTGACTAGCAGAAGGTTGCACCAAACTGTATGGAGTGTCATCATGCGTTCATCCAGCCAAGTGTAATGTTTACAATTCAAACTCAAAAATCAGTACATTATACTAAAACAGCTATTTATTCATGCATCCAACCCAGTCCCTCAATTCCAAACATTTCAACAAGTGTCCTCTGATTCTGTGTATAAAGCTGTTGTTCAACCTTGCATTATTTATTTACATTGCTGAAGAAACTGCTTGCCACTGTTGACCATGAATCCTAAATATACTCCTACAAAATATGGTTAAGATTAGTGTTTTTTTTACTTGTAGCAAATGTATTATATATTAAATATGATAGATAGATAGATAGATAGATAGATAGATAGATAGATAGATAGATAGATAGATAGATAGATAGATAGATAGATAGATAGATAGATAGATAGATAGATAGATAGACTACTTGATATTAATTACATCTATAATAAGATGGCGTTGAAAAATGTTTGACTGTTACAAGTTTACAAACCAAAAACTTATGAATATAGAACCGTCGTTTAGACAAAAATAAATTTTTTTTAGCATATTTTACAGAGTTTAGAGTGTAAAAAAGATTTATTTTCGAAATCAACACACCTGAGTCTGTCGTTGGAATTCACTCTGGACGACGCTGATGACTGGAATCTGCAGCGTTGAGGCAATAAATTCCAACTTCACCAGTTCGTCCCTGTTTTGAGGAAACGAAATGATGGCAGAAACTCCTTGAACAATGACAGTGTGGCAAACACTTTGCAGGAACGACACAGGATCCGCACAGGCAGGTGTAGATGAAGAGGAAAAGGAGAAAGCAGGTAATTCTCCAAGCCCTGCTTCCACAGCCATGACAATCTCGAGCGTGAGGTTGTAAGGTAAAAGCCCCGCCACTCGATTGAGGCTCTCTGAAGCGAGTAATACAGAGTCTCGTGGCAGAAACACAACATCCGGAGCCACTTGTTTGAGTACGGTTTTACTTTTGGAGGCCTTGTTGAGGTTATTCACTGAGCTTTTAGTCCTGATACCCCTCCAGTCTTCTTCGTGGTCACTTTGAAATATCACATCCCACTCTTCCCACATTTCTCTGTCCGCATCCCAGTCCAGATCTCTCCCACTGAAGGAATCCTGCCTGAATACTCGAGGCTGAAGATGCAGAGCTCCGACTCTCACCGTATGTCCGATTCTCTTCAGAATCTGACATGGTTGTGGATGCGCCAGAGACGCCGGAGGAACGAGGATCATTATCAAAGCGCTTGGCGCAAGAAATGAAAGCCACATCAACCTTCCCAGCGCACCCCAGATCCAAGAGCCCGGCATTACTCCAAACAAGGCTCGGTTAATCTCTGGAAACGACGGGATCCACGTCCACCTGCGCGCCCGGTGGCTCCTGCACAGCGCTGGATAGATGATGGATCACCGGTGAATCTCCTAGACGCAGCAAAGTTGCGCTCCTCTCCAACAGGCTTCTGAGGGATCGCCAGCAGTGCAAGTGTCCAGCGCGGATCAAAACACTCGTTTCTCATCTCAAACGCGTTTACTGACAACACCTTCGAAGGAAACAATTAGAAGCGAGTTTTACGCGCTCTCCAAACAGGTGAAAAGGCAGCCCCTACTAATATGTAAACTGACTGCACAAATCCAAACCGATTCTGTTCTTCGCATTAGCATATGGAAAGTCCAAGAATATGAAATAAATAGTTAGATTTTCCATTTGTGTATATTTTAGCACGCAACCAGTATTCCATCTTATATTTGATTACGTTGAATAAAAATGTAAATTACGGATCTCCAGGAATGTATAAGAACTAAAACGGATGTTTAAACATGTTGCGCAGTCAAACTGTTCCGATAAACTCCCGGAATGGCGCTTGTGCAGAATAGTGCAGATTACTGCACTGGCCGTGCTGTGCTTTAACTCGTTCACTGCTGCACTGGCACCTCTGCTGCTTATGGCATCAGTCAAACATTCATGGATGATGGATTTAGGGGCGTGCTTTTTTTTTTTTTTTTTTTTTAAGTTTAGTTTTATCTAAAATATGAGTCAGCTGCTTTATATCCCCCTCACAACAAGCAAAACGAATAACATAAATGAAACAATACAATATTAATAAAAATATTACTTTCTTATAAACTTGGCACTTTTTTTTTTTTTTTTTGATAATTTGCCCAAACTTGTATTTACCATCTGAAACTTCTATACAGCTTAAAGTGACATTAAATGGCTTAACTATGTTAATTAGGTTAACTAGGCAGGTTAGGGTAATTAGGCAAGTCATTGTATAACAATGGTTTGTTCTGTAGACTATTGAAAGAATATATAAAGGGGCTAATAATTTTGTCCTTAAAATGATTACAAAAAATAAAAATAAAAACTGTTTTTATTCCAGTCATAGTAAAACAAATCAGACTTCTCCAGAAGAAAAAAATATTATCAGACATATACTGTGAAAATTTCCCTACTCTGTTAAACATTATTTGGGAAATATTTAAAAAAGAATAGAAAATTCTAAGGGGGGCTAATAATTCTGACTATATATATATATATATATATATATATATATATATATATATATATATATATATATATATATATATATATATATATATATATATATATCAGAATAATTTAATTTATCATTCATTCATTCATTTTCTTTTCGGCTTAGTCCCTTTATTAGTCTGGGGTCACCACAGCGGAATGAGCCACCAATTTATTCAGCACATTTTTACACAGCGGATGCCCTTCCAGCCGCAAACCATTTTTCACAGTGTGTCTGATAATATTTTTTCTTCTGGAGAAAGTCTTATTTGTTTAATTTCGGCTAGAATAAAACTAGTTTTTTATTTTTTTAAAATTATTTTAAGGTCAAAATTATTAGCCCATTTAAGCTGTATTTTTTTTCAATAGTCTACAAAACAAACCATCGTTAATAACTTGCCTAATTACCGTAACCTGCCTAGTTAACCTAATTAACCTAGTTAAGCCTTTAAATGTCACTTTAAGCTGTATGGAAGTGTCTTGAAAAATATCTAGTCAAATATAATTTACTGTCATCATGGCAAAGATAAAATAAATCCATTATTAGAAATGAGTTATTAAATCTATTATGTTTAGAAATGTGTTGAAAAGATTTTCTCTCTGTTAAACAGAAATTGGGAAAGGAAATAAACAGGGGGCGAATAATTCAGGTGGTTTAGTAATTCTGATTACATCTATATATTAATGGTCGGATTTAGTGATTTGGGGGCCCTAAGCAATTCAAGCCATAGGGCTTTAAAGTCCTAATATATACCCTTTGTAATATTTTATTATTATTATTTTTTTTTTTGCTGACTTTAAAAAAAAAAAACTTTATAAAAAAAACAAAAAACAACTAAAAAATTCAATAATTTTTTTTTTTTTTTAAACTAAATCTTCATCTGATTTGACAGCTGAACTGCTCCATTGTTGGCAGGTAAGCACACATTTCACAGATATAACAATTATGATACACTTTTATATATTACACCCTCGACTCTACAAAATACAAGATAAAATGATGTTATTTATAATTTATAGATATAAATTATACTTTAAGGTATTTATTGGGGGTTTTCAAATTTCCTGGAGCTCTAAGTGGCTGCTTACCTTGCTTATTGGTTAAATCCGGCCCTGTATACAGTAAATATACAAGGTACATCACGGTGGCGCAGTGGGTAGCACAATTGCCTCACAGCAAAAAGGTTGCTGGTTTGAACCCCGGTTGCTCAATTGGTGAATTGAATAAGTTAAATTGGCTGCAGTGTGTATGTGTGTGAAAGAGGATGTTTCCAGTGTTGAGTTGCAGCTGGAAGGGCAGCCGCAGCTGCAGTGTAAAACTGGTTTATTCCATTGTGGCAACCCCTGATTATTAAAAGGACTAAGCTGAAAAGAAAATCAATTAAATATATATATATATATATATATATATATATATATATATATATATATATATATATATATATATATATATACTACCGGTCAAAAGTTTGGGGTCAGTTTTTTCTTAATTATTAATTTTATTTAATAACTTAAATAAAATTATTCTGTTAATCAAGGTGGTATTTCTTAAAAAAAAGTTAAATATTTAAATATTTAATATTAAAAATGTTAAATATTTATTTATTAAATATTTATTTATTACTTAATGTAGTTTTAAATGAAAATATTACTCCAGACATTATTGCTGTAATTATTATTACCATTAATAATTATATATATAATGTATGTGCGTGTGTGTGTCTGTGTGTGTGTGTGTGTGTGTGTGTGTGTGTGTGTGTGTGTGTGTGTGTGTGTGTGTGTCTGTAGTCTCTCAAAATGAACAAAAGAAAGTTAATGCACAGATTATAACGTCGGACCAGTGAGCAAGTTAAAGGCAGCAGCAAGGTAAGCAGATGTTGTTTATCCTCATGCTGTCACATTCATATGAATGGAAAATATGTATTATCTCTACGTTTTTGTTGATAGCCTCACAGCATTTCATCTGTCGTGGCAGCCAGATGAAAGTGCACAGCAGTTTTGATGAAAGTAATTCACATTGGTTTGGAAGTATAACCTCACGCTTCCTCTTGACTCATCAGCAGCTGTCGTCCAATCACTGACGCAATGATGACATACGGCAGGAGAGGCTGGATAAGAGGAGCGTGACACCCCAACACTGCTGACGGAGAGTGATGAACAAGAAAATATCTGATGGCTGTTGTATCTCATCACCACTGCCATTAATCTCTCACGTCCTTCTTTTAGACTGTGCAGCCAGTTCACCGGTTGTCCCCTGAGGTCCCGGTTTGGCATACAGACTGCAATAAATGACCTGATGCCTTGATCCCTCAACACAATCTACTGTAATTAGAATCTTGAGGTAATGTGATGTATGGCATATTTATTTTTACATTTAATCTAATATGGAGAGTTTTGACACGTTGCTTTTTAAAAAAGTATATATTTAAAGAAAATTTAATTATAAATTAAATCTACTTTTTCGGAAAAGTTATTTACAAAGTGCACCTAATTTATTGTAAAATCGAGAAAACATTTTAGGTCATTTTACACTTCATTCACAGTATTTAGATCATTTCACATTACTTCACAGAGCATTCAAAAGTGTAAAACACATGACAGTTTACTCTTTAAATACAGTTGAGAGGCTTCTTTATTGCATTAGTATTATATTATTTGCAAGTACTTTTATTTGAATGTTTTTACTGTAAGATTTTAAAGTACACTTCAAGTTCCCATTCAATCCAGTTAAGTGCATTTCTTTATCACAGGGCTCCATAAATTTCTTGGCTCCAGTTCCAGAAAGTATTAAAGAAATTGAAAATTCAAAAACATTGAACCATCTAAATTTGTACAATAGGTACATACTGTATGTACAGACCCTTAGGTTATACTTATCTGCTCTGTTTAAGCAGAAATAAAAAATCGATATCAAAAGCGAATGTGTTGCGAAGGGGGGCACATGATGATAGATTCAGATGCAGTTTATTAAAATAGTCAAAAACCAGCTACAACAATCTACGAGTTTAATGCCTAAAAGAGGAAAAGAGGTGGCAAAGAATCAAAGATAGGATAAAAAGTCCAACTGTGAAAACACTGGCAAGGCAAGACAAGGAAAACACTTTGTAATGTAGCAACAAACTGAAAAGACTCAGGAGACAGGAGAGTGAGCTAGTGTTGTTTAAATAGTCCAGGTAATCAGCGTAAGAAAGTGATCTTCAGCTGTGTGTGTGTGTGTGTCCAGATTACTATCAGCTGTGGCAGGTTGAGTGATGCAATGAGTGATGGGAGTTGTAGTCCTGGAGTATGATATGCAACACAGGCTTACTCTAAAAAATTAGTCCCGTGGACGTTTCTGGAGACCACGAATTATGTATTTGGAGGTTTGTATGGCTACATTTAATATTTTTAAAGGAACGATACGGGATGGTATGACACTGTACCAGCTGACCGCTTACCTCCGTGTAGAGGGCTTTCCCATCACAACCAGTTTGTTTTGTTAACTCGTCATGTACGTCGGCAGACACAGAGAGGAGCTGACCACGACGACGATGGGGTTCGAGTCCGAGGAAGAGCGGTTCCATGAATCAGGTCAGACAAAAACAGAATCCAAAAAATAAAATGAACAAGTAAATAACAGTGTGAGAATGTGGTAAAATCTGAAAACATGGTAAAAATTAGACGAGGGCTTTTTTTTCTGGAAGGCTTTTGTAAATCGTTGGTTGGGTTTAGGAAAGTAAAGCCTGATTTATACTTCTGCGTCAGGTGACCGGCGTAACCCACAGCGCATGCACCGCGCGTGGCTGTGCATTTATACTTCTGCGCGCTGTCTCTGTCGGTCTGCATTAACACTTCCGAAACGCTAGTTGGCAGTGAGGTGTAAATGTTCCTCTGTGTCGAGTTTCTTCTCTGCTTTTTTGCTTTTCCTGAACACTTCCGGGATGTACAAGTGGCTCAAACTCGCTCATTTTGAGGCAGGAACCGGCGGACGTGCAACAACTTTAACTATGAGGTAAACACAAAACAAAACTTTCCATCCGGAGCTCCTTCACGGGACTCCACACTTGTAAACAATCGCTCGCGCCATTCGCGCGGCTCTCGGTCCCACCCAGACTCGTCAGCGCTACCAAGCCGACCAATCACAGAGCTTACGCTACGCGTCGTTGCGACGTTTAGTTACATTTTTTGAGAGGTGCACGTCAGTGACGGCGACGGCCACGGCGAAGGGCTATGCGTTAGCGCTGTAGCATACGCCGGTGTTTGACGCAGAAGTATAAATCAGCCTTAAGCGGGTGGCAGGTCAATGAAAAAAATAGGTTGGGTTTAGAGAAGGAGGAGGATCAGGGGCGCTACTAGGGGAGGGAAGCAAATCTGAGGGCCCATACATTTAGGGGGGCCCCAGAGACATTATCAAGGCCCATTAAAAATACTAAACGTTTACTATTTCAGGTCCGTTAGAATTACCTAAATGATTTACATTTACTAAATGCCAGAATAATGAGAGAATTTTTTTATTAATTTCTAGACAGTCAGAAGTTTGCACACATTTCCTTGGAATTTTTTTAGCTTTGCTTTCAAAGTGTAATAATTTGGTCAAATGTTTTGGGTATCTGTAGCTGTAGCTATAAGTACATCCTCGTCTGCTCAATAATGCCAGTCTAATCAAAGGCTATCCAACGTCATGAACACAGATCATCTCTTTATTCAATGTTTCTGTTAATAAAATTCCAAATTTCCAGTCTAAATCAAATCACTCATAATTCCAATAAATGACTTGGTATATACCTACAGTATAAGCACAATGACTTCCACCAATCACTAAATATTATTGATTAAAAAACAAGTGTTGCACGAACGAACGACATCCCAGTAATTGCCTTAGCATGAAATCTACCACACAGAGAGCATTAAAGTCCAAGTGTAGACCTGCATCATGAGAGAGGTGGGCTCACCGGCGACTCCTTGACCTTTCATTGACAAGCCGAAGTAATAAATCACATGTTCTCATTGCCCTCCTATCAGACTTAATTATTAGAGGGGACGCAGGAACCAGGCATGAGCGGTTGCTTCATCGGCTTCCAATGCTGTGCTGGAGATTATTGTAGGTCATGAGGAAATACCAGTGTGAGCTGTTTGTGCAGAGTGCTGCAGGGGTTTGAATTTGATGGGTCATACTAAAAATTGAACATGCTAAAGGCCGTTTCACTTTTATCCATTTAGCATATTATGATTTCGAAGTTGCCTCCCTAGTAGCAAAGAATTCTGGCCCAGATTTGGCAAAAAGCTGGCACAGCAGGCATTCATCCGGCACTGGCATACAGCATGTGGGCCAAACATGGCCCGGGTTTGGCAGAGGTGGCACCGTCTTTAAGGCGGCACACAAGATTTGGGCCAGATGTAAAACGTAGTATTTGGCCCAGATTTAAAAATTTAATAAGTGGGCCATGTGAGTTTGGCCAGTCTTGACCCACATTTAAAATACACTAAAATAATTTTTGAGTAAAGAAAAAAATCCTACCAATCAGGTCACTTTGAGAAAAAGCTTGCCCATAGTGTGCCTAAAGCGCATCACTCCATAGGTTTATCAATTTCATTGCAATCGTGACACACCAACCTATCTGGCCCAGTTCAGGCCCAGTTATGAGTTATTAACTTGGCTGAGACTTGGCCCAGATATGGTCTGTGTTTGGCCCTTGTCTGGAAGCCAGATTTGGTCCAGTCATGTACCGTAATTCACTGCGGCATGTGGGCCAAGCAAAACCTGATTGTGTGGGCCAGAGCTGGGCCAGAGAAATTATGCTAGCTGTTTTAAAAGGGATTCAAATATTGTTACACTTTTGATATCAGGACTACTGCTAATGTTTGAAAGTGCTTCATATGTCACAATAACTGTTAACACTAGACTGATTTCATGCGGCCGCCATTTTTAAAAGCAAAGTTGAGGCTGCGGTGGGAAGAAACCCAGAAGTATTGTTGGGAGCTGCATAGGAACGTTGTGTACTTGGCTGCATATCTAATCAGCGAAGATAAAGTGACACAAATGTATTATTCCACCTCCTTCCCAGTGACCCGAAGGTCAGTTCTGAATGAATGGTGTAAATAAAAAGGGACATCAGAGCTCATTTTCAGCTAAGTTAAGGGAAATGGCACTAGTTAGCTAACGTTTTCTTTACCAAACACTGGATTTAGATGCCATTTATCAAACTTGAGTTAATAAACTGATTCTTTCACTATACTAGACTCATCACGATACTGAATTAAAATATAAAAAGATTTACATACATAAAAACATTTAAGGCACTGTTAAAAAAAGAAGAACGTATGGCTGCATTTTATTTTTAAAAGGAATAAAACGGATGGTATGACGCCACTCCTTTTCGTGCTTAACAGCTGATCGCTTAGATCCATGTGGACAGCTTTCCTGCTGTTACCAGTTTGTCCAGTTAGCTCGCCATGTACATCAGTGGACTTAAGACACTGAGAGGAGTTGACCATGATGATGGGGTTCGAGTCTGGTCTGGAACAGTTCCAGAAAGACAAAAAAAGAATCTAAGAACTAAAGTAACAGCCCCATAGCATTCATTTTAAAATTCAGTCATATGTACTTTTGGCTACATAATTTGTGATCTCCAGAAATGTATACAGGACTACATTTTCAGAGCCTATGTTGCATTCATCACCACATTGAAAATATATTGATAATAAACAATTTTCATGCTTTCAATACTTTCGCTTGATTAACATTTTTGTCAATAGAAATCTTGCTGCCTTTGAAGTGCTTTCTAAATCAAATGTATTACTTATATATATATATATATAAATAGGTAATAAATTTGATTTTGGAAGCACTTCAAAGGCAGCAAGATTTCTATTGACAAAAATGTTAATATATATATATATATATATATATATATATATATATATATATATATATATATATATATATATATATATATTATTATTATTATTAGTATTGACACTAGTGTTTGATTTCTTTTTGTAATGTCATTTTTTATTTCATTTTATTACCTTTTCTTTGATAAATATTTTGTTTTTCTGTTTAATTTTGTCCTGAAGTGAAGGAGAAAAAACACACAAGAAGATAAGTACAAAAGTATTGATTGTATTGGACATTAAAGCTTAGTATGAAATAAAATATGAATGACCAGCATGAGGGACACAGGAGAATTCTGTCAGGATTGTTCATTTCATCTTCTGTCAAATTGCAAAAGAGCACTGCCTCAAATCACGCATATAATGCAGTGTGCTGTTCTGGAAATCCCATCTAAACTAGAAAAAAATGAAGAAAGCACACAGTGCCACAGCTCTGCTAGAAATAAAAGCCCAGCCAAGTAAATGTTCAGATATTGATGTATCTGTCTAAGTATAAGTGTAAGATTGGTTAAAAGGCCTGGCTCATCTTGGGTTTAAGAACTCCGTTTTACACACTAGAAATAGTTTTGATGTTTGATATTTTTAGTTGATTCAACATGTTTATCATTAAGGGATTACTTGCATGATTAGAGATATTAAAGAAAATGTGGCTTTAGGAAAATAGAGTTTTTATAGCAAAAATAATAACACTTCTGTAAATTTTAAATTTGTTTCCTGATATTTAGTAAGGGCTGTTTAACACAGAAAAACATGTTTTAAACACATTTTAAACATACTAGTTTTATTTACTAATTTCTGATAACAAATCTATTTTATCTTTGCCATAATGGCAGTACATACAATTTTACTAGTGGTTTTGCAAGTGTCACAGAAGGAGGACGTGGTGGAGGCCTGAGTGAGCAAGTTCATCCATTCATTCATTCATTCATTTTCTTGTCGGCTTAGTCCCTTTATTAATCCGGGGTCGCCACAGCGGAATGAACCACCAACCTATCCAGCACGTTTTTTACGCAGCGGATGCCCTTCCAGCCACCACCCATCTCTGCAAAACATCCACACACAGGCGCTCATACGCTACGGCCAATTTAGCCTACCCATTTCACCTGTACCGCATGTCTTTACATTGCGGGGGAAACCGGAGCCCTCAGAGGAAACCCACACGAATGCAGGGAGAACATGTAAACTCCACACAGAAACGCCAACTGAGCTGAGGTTCGAACCAGCAACCCAGCAACCTTCTTGCTGTGAGGCAACAGCATTACCTACTGTGCCACTGCTTCGCCCTTGCCAAAATACAAGCATTGCAAATATGGAAAATTATAATAATAATAAAGCATTGAATAAAAACTATTCATTTGTTTAAAATGGTGTTTTAATGGAACTACAGGGCACTAGAGGGCACTGGTCAGACACCTGGAATGTATAATAGGTGAGTGGGTGAATGAAGAAGACATTCAGTGGTACTGGGAAGCCATAGTTATATACATTAGATGTCGCCTGGCCTATTGTTGTCTATTGTTGCCACATAAGAAATCATAAATTATTTCTGTAGAAAATATTCCCCCCGCGACTTGGTTTCTTCCACTCACCCTCGCCATCTGAAATGAAATGGACTATGCCAAAATCCACCAATGAGCGGGAAGAACGATAGAACATAGCTCAGTGGTGGTTGTTGACATAGATATATACATTAGATGTCGCCTGGCCTATTGTTGTCTTTTGGACGGAATGCGTCAATAGCGCGGCCATCTTGCTACAGGGTAGCGCTCCTTTGAAATGAATGCGGGACCAAGGTACAGTGGAGGACTGTGGCCATCCAAAGCCAGAGATATACACATATACACATATATCTATGATCGGGAGTTTTCCTGGATGTTAGTATGTAATTTTTTTTTCTAATTACGAAAATTATAATTTTACATCACTTTTCTTCATTGATGGATCAGTGACCGCACGGGCATTCCTGACAAAAAGCTTGTGTTTGTGTGCACAGAAATGTACTATCCACCCTCCCTGTTAAATTCGATCTAATCAGTGTCCTGAAACACAGCTCCTCTCCTGCTTTCACTTTTCATACTGACGGAGGGAGCGAATTGTTTGTGAATGAATCCCCCGAACGACTCTTTCACTAACGTTAGCCGACAATAATACAAGTTTCTGGCACCGCAGCATCTCGTTGTCATATTTCTTTTGCATTGTTTGCTGATTTTATTCAACAAAACTAGCATAAGCCGAGTGTTTAGTGCGAGTTGGAGCTGCTTTACCGTATGGTGAATGCAGTAAGTGACTGTTATCATCAATATTGTTACCTGATTAGCACAAAAGTTCAAAACATACAAAAACAAAAAAAAACTTAATATTACCTATGAAATGTTCTGCCTTTGTGCTTTGTTTTCTTTGTTTGCTCGTTACTACACCCGTAGACAGCGCTAAAGTCCCGCATCTTCACGTGATAACACTGTGTTGACTAGTGCGGTTGAATGACATTTGTCCTGGGAGCACTGTACCAATGTGGCGGCGCTATTGACGCATGCTCAGGGTCCCTATGCGATATCTAGTGTATATATCTATGCACGGAAGCATGGTTTCTTGGAGCCACTTCAAACTGTTTGTATTGTGAAGTCCTAGTTGGGAAACCTTGCGTTTTAAGCTCCGAATGAGCCTGAGTTGCTTGTATGGTAGCCACTTTGCTACTTTTTTGAGTTCAAATCCTACACAAATACAATTATTTACTCTCATTTTTAATTAACTTAATGCATACTTGCTGAATAAACTGTATTAATACCTGACCCCTATAGCTTTGAAATGATTAAGCATGTAATGCATTCATGTACTAGTTTTTCCTTTAATACAACCATCAGTGCTTCTAAATACTTGTAAAGATACAGCGAGTAACCTCATTGGTTTCTGCGTGCCATTTGGCACCTAGGGTAAAAACAATCTATGCTTTTAAATGTCATTTCAACAGGTTCATTACAGAAGATGAGGTTTGAAAAGAAATAGTAATTATTTGAATTCATTACACTAACCTGACCCGGTGGAGGTGCTGCACAGAGCTCTGCAATACAGTGTTTGTGTTTTATTAGTGTGTCGGAAGTCTCCTGCTTCTTGTGTTGATACCTTTTCATTCCCTCTGGCATCAGAAACCCTTTTCCCTGCTTTTCACTTTTTCTCCAAGGTCTTTTCTTTAACTCGTCATCTTTTTTGTGTGTCTGTTTTTCCTGCTGTATGCATTCTTCATGAGAAAATGTACAGAATGGCTTCTAGCTGGTACTTTTTAGAAATGCACCCAACTATGTAGCTTCTTTCCCAGATAACATACACCATGGGCTGAGCGATTGTAATTTAAAATGGCACGAGAACAATTTGAATAATAGCAGATTAATATGTCTTTAATTATTTATCAAGTCCTCTTCAAGGCCAGCTGGTTTGTATGACTTTCATCCACTTTCAGAGATCAGATTCGGTTTATTCATCTCGCAAGCCTGGTTCTGTTTGAAGGTGTATTATTTATTTATCTTATCTTTTTCAGCCAATGACATCTGATTATTGACATGAAAAAGGTTTGTTCGGTTCATACTTTGAACTGGAAATTGATGGGGAGGATGCGTATGCACAAAGAGATTTAACACAGACGTGAACTTCTCATCTGGAGACGGATTCATCTCAGGAGAATGTCAGTTGAGTCAAAAGCTGTGATGGAAGCATATTGTAGATCATTTGATCAGATGATTGCAGCATTATAAGCAGTGTTGTGCAAGTTACTTCCAAACTGTAATACATTACAGATTACTTATTACTGTTATTTAAATGTAATCCCTTACCTTACAATATTACTATCTCAGAATTGTAATATGTTACATTACTCTTATATTACTTTTTAGTTACTTTCACCAAAATAACTGCAGAATTAGAACTTAACATTATAAAATTCTATAATGTTCTATAATGGGCATTTTACATCCAGTAGAAAGTGATTTGATGTAGCAGAATGACTGTGACCTCTCCAGGCTACTCACAATATAGTATATAATTGGCAATGTGATGGCTCAAGACAATGCAAGAAAGGATGACAGCCAGAATTACAAATGATCTGTTAAAAGTATATGGTAGAGGTAAAGTGATTATCTGGCAATATCTGTGAATGGCTTGACTATATTCATATTAGACAACAGGCCGATATGTAAACTCCAATGCCATGACAAAATGCAGATTTTGTTTCTTTTCTTATTGTTGCCATTATTGTATTTACTTTACATTCAAGTGGTTTACAACACAAAACCGTCCTGCACAAAGTGAGCATGATGAACAGCTTTCTCAGTATAATGTTTGTGCATCGAATATGCACTGCTCACGCACAAGTTTTCTTGCTCTCAGTACACTGCTCTCTCAGTGAGATTATATGCAGACTCACAATTTGTGTCTTGTGTTCCCTCTTCCTTTCAAGCTTTTTGATATGAATTATATTAGTACACTATTTATTAACAATAACCAAAATACTAAAATAGACTTTTAATTTTTAATCTAATAAACCATAACATTGTTGGCTGTATGTTATATGATGAGATATTTCAAATAAAAAAGCATTTAGACAAAAATAAAAACTAACGCAAGCAGAAATGTAACTAATAGAAACACTTGATAAGGTATTATAGCCTACTGTACTATTCACTCTTCAAATAAATCTCATTATCAATCACATTTTTTTATGGCAACTAAAATAAAGTGAACTAGTGTCTGTTGTCTTCCACATTGTTGATGAGATTGTGGAGGACATTTTCCCTGTCATCCTCTTCATTTTGAGAAGAAGCTGTTCCACAGGGCCCCTGAACACACATATTGTCATTGAGTACTTAATTTACTCTGTTGTGGTAATACCATAGTTGCTATGGTAACACGACAACTGTAATATAAACAAATGATCCAGTGCTGAAGTTTTTTTTTTTACAATATGGGGTAGATTGTACTACAATTCACCACACTTTACTGTAGTAAAACTACACTTTATATTTAATTTTATGAGTTCACTATTTTTAATACGACAGTATGCTTAAGCATTCATTGTAAATGCTAGCCTACAACATAGGTAGTATACCTTACACTCAAAAACACTAGTATTTATTATAGAATTTATCTTAACCTGTAAGTAAATAGTGTAGCAATATATAAACCATATAAAAATTATTGGGATAACAATTAAATAGGAGGATCTCTGGAGAGCAACAGAACGAAAGGAAGAGGAAACACAAGGCAGATTGTGATATGTCCCCCTCACTCTAAGAGACAGATCATTTCGAATTGATTAATAATTATGAATGTAAACTTTTGGATCTCATTCAGCTATCCCCTCACTTTTAAAATGTCTGTTATGCCCATTCCCACCCATAAAATGGGTGTCTGAAACTCCTACAAAGACCAGATGTGTCCATGCCTTTTTAGACCATTACCTCCCTGAACGTGTTTAATGCTGACTTTATTGTTCGTAAATCTGTCCGTAATTTTCAACAATTTCACAAGATCACATTTTTTTGCAGTTTACATTCCGAGTTTTGAAGCTTGTTTTCAAAAGTTAGAGTTTTTAATGTGTTTAGAATGCGACCATCATGTACACAAATGACCAGAATGCAAAAAGTTTTTTAAAAGTGTCCTATAAATGCCCTCTTTGAGGGCTATAAATGCCTGTGTCAAAGTGAAACACAGGGTTAATGTCCTCAAATGAGCGGCTTACAGTGTGGCAAATTACAGTGTCAAAGTGGCATCCCAAACACTAATGCACTAAACATGCCAAATGAGATGATGGATTAGGCCACTTATTGAATGTGATAATGGGTAGAGAGTGTTATCAAGTGATTTGTGGAAAGACAAATCTCCGTCACAATCACCACACTCTCAGAAATAAAGGTATGCAATCTCTCACTGGGGTGGTACCTCTTCAAAAGGTACACATTTGTACTTGAAGGGTACATACTGGTACGTCAAAAGTATATATTAATACCTAAAAAATTTAGGA
Source organism: Danio rerio (assembly GCF_052040795.2). Classification (NCBI taxonomy): domain Eukaryota; kingdom Metazoa; phylum Chordata; class Actinopteri; order Cypriniformes; family Danionidae; genus Danio; species Danio rerio. Next base: position 4,782,732 of record NC_141030.1, on the reverse strand, counting down.
GAAACTTTTTTGTACTTTTTAGGTACTCTTGAGGTATACATATATAATTAAGGTTAATTATATATAGGTAAGGGTAATTAGGCAAGTTATTGTATAACGATGGTTTGTTCTGTAGACTATTGAAAAAAAAATTAGCTTAAAGGGGCTAATAAATTTGTCCCAAAAATGGTTTTAAAAAAAAATTAATAACTGCTTTATTCTAGCCGAAATAAAACAAATAAGACTTTCTCCAGAAGAAAAAATATTATCAGACATACTGTAAAAATGTCATTGCTCTGTTAAACGTCATTTGGGAAATATTTAAAAAAGAAAATCAAAATCAAAAGGGAGCTAATAATTCTGACTTCAACTGTATATATATATATATATATAACAGGAGCATCTAAAAATTGCAGTATTTTTTGATGCATGAGTGTATTTATTAATTTATTGTTTACGTGTTTATCTTTTTCTTTTTATATATTTATTCATTATAATAAATTATTTCGATATATGGTTTTGAGTTTAGTTTTAGTTTGAGCTGAAGTGAATTTTAAAGTTTAAAGACTGACAAAAAATATTCTTGTAGAATATACTCCAGTTATGTTTGTTTTATATCTTAAAACATTTTTACAATGCATGACACAAAAGCAGAATGTGTGAAACCTGTTTTTATATTGCTGTTACCAATGATTCATAAAAGGCAGACATTTTCAATATCACGCTGTGATAAATTATGGACTGTAAGCCTGGGGAAGTGCATAAAAGAGGGTCAGTTTTGATTTTATCTTCACTTTGAACTACTAGTGAAGTGCAGTGGTGGGGAGTGAGAACATTGGGATTATGCGAACAATAATTGTCAGAACATATCAAATTAGCTCCCACTCCTTTCCACAGACTTGACAGTCTTTCCCCACAATAAGATGTCTCCCCAAGGCAGACAACAAGGCTCGGCGGTCCTTTGACAACGTCTCTGTCATTTTAGACAGAGTAACAAGAACTCGTAGGTCTTTTGGGAACATGTGAGTTCTCTGCATTACAAAACAGCTGCGCTGGAGTCAAACAAGCATATCCACAAAACAACACTGATACTGTATGTCATCCACGCATCACGCTAGACCACCACAACACACTCAACAATCACATTTAACAACAACCCAGCTGTCTTCTGTCAGTTTGGGCCATGCTAATTTATCAAAATGATGAACAGTATGCTTATGTAGAAAGTTAAGAACTAAAGATTAGTGTTTCAATATAACACATTGAGGTTGTAAAACATTTAAACAACGTTTAAGAAAAAAAAAAGTTCAAAGAACTGACCTTTAGATCAGAGACTCACACTGTTCTTCTATAATTTTCTCATACAGCTCCAACTTAAATATACATTGTAATAGATATAAGTTGTAATCAGTGCCGGCGCGTCCATAGAGGCGACCTAGGCGGCCGCCTGGGGCGGCAGTATAGAGAGGGCGGCATCCTCAACACCCCCCTTACCACCCCCGTCCTTAGTTATGTACGCGACACCTCCCTCACCACCCGGGTCCTCAGATATACTCGCGCATAGGCGACAGAATAGAGAGGGCAGCGTCAGCGACACCTACATCAGCACCCGCGTGTCCTCAGTTATATCCACGCATAGGGCGGAAGAATAGAGGTCTGCGACACCCGAAGGTCCTCAGTTATTTCCGCACATAGGGCGGCAGAATAGAGAGAGCAGCATCGGCGACACCTTCACAACCGATCACTTTCGTTTTCACATTGGGGTTGAGGGCAGCGTGAATGTCCTCTGCCTAGAGCGGCAGTTCAGCTTGCTCTGGCGCTGGTTATAATAGAGACTTATTTCAAACCCGTTTATTTATTTCTCCATTTAAACAAAAGCTTAACTTCAATTATAATTTTGAACCCCTACCCTTTCCCCTTCGCCCTTAAAAACGAGTGTGTAAGGGAAGGGCTTAAAAATTGACCTCTAAGAATTGGTACAGGACTACAGCAACTGCACACATCATCATATGTCATCACGATCTCTTGCTTTATATGGGATCAGATGATCACGACTGCTGTAGTTATTCCTGTTGCTTTATGTTTGGGTATTTATCTTCAAAAATCACTAAAGGCAACGATATTATGATATAAGATTGTAACTTGTAAAAAATTTTGAATCCCGCTCCCGCCAGGTTTAAGCCCGAACCCGACAGCTCCCGCTTATATTCAGCATTTGTTGTCCCGCTGCCGGACCCGCCCCGTTTTCTACCCGCCGCGCCCGAACCTGCTAACGAGTGGGGTAGAGAACAAAACCGAAAACCACCCAGCTATACAGAGTCCAGACAGCCAGGGCCGGCGTGTCCATAGAGGCGACCTAGGCGGTCGGGACTGCTTTAAGGGTTATTAGTATAGATTATAGTTAGCGAAATTTAGCGGTTTTTATTTTAGCGTTTTTTTTTTTTTATGAACCATGACTGTAAAACTCGGACGTGGTTATGAATGTATTAAAACATGTGCTTGTTTGTTGTAAAAATTTGTAATAATGACAAAAAATATTAATTTGTGGATCTCCTTACCATCCTGCTGTTGTGACTGGTGCATTCTGGGATTTTTTTTTTACCCTTGGTTTTCAGTGTGGTCCTGTAAACTCTCCCTTTTGAGGGGTGTCTACCCCTTCCCCTTAGCCCTACACTTCCAAGCTAAAGAGAATTGGGACAACCCTACCCCTTCACGGGAACATGCAAAACGAGGGGTAGCGGTTAGAGGAAGGGCTAAGATGTAGAACTGAGATTGGGCCAAAAAGAAGTTATTTAGAAAAATGTTGGAAAGTCATTGACATCCATTTTATTATATTTGTTTCTACTATATGGATCTGAATAACAGAAAACAATTTAACAACTCAATTTTATATGGACCAAGGACAATGATCTACTTAGAGCGGTGTATCAAGCCTTATGTACTGTTGGGGATGTTTTCATCCACTCTGGGGTGATTTCGAGTCTTAATTTGGCCATAACTTTTTCTGTTTCAGCTAGCGGAATGATTTTTGGTGACAGATCTTATTTCAAAACATATTTTAAGAGAAGCCTTGAAAGCCTTTAAGCCTTGAAATTTACGATAAACTGTGGGCAAATTTACTACCCTTTTGTCATGTTACTGATAAAAACATCCTCTAAATTAAACTGCTGTAAAAATGCATCAATTCATTTTTATTTTTTTGCATAAATCTGTTAATTAACCTCAGTCTCGATCAAAACTACTTAATTGCTTACTCTTATATTGCAAAATTCATAAATAATGTCACCGATTTGGTGAAAATAAAACACACATGATGATGTATTTTCAATATAAAAATAATTGTGAACTGGATTTTTTTTTTTATCAGTCTTGGTCATGTGAAACAACATTGCCTTTGATGCAATACTTTTGATTGATTTTAATTTGTTCTCCCTAATTTACTATCGGTGGCTGTTTTTGCCCTACATTGTTAAAAATGATTTTGTATTTAGTTCGTTTAACATGATTTTGAATGTTGAAACAACAAAGTTGGTAATTCACCTTAACCTGGTAAGTTTTTACTGTCTTACATAACTAGTCTGTAATAGGGCAAATGCTGAAGTATGCTTTTATTTTGCCTGTAAACCTGGGTTAATCGCTTCCGGTGAACTGTATCCATTGCAAAAATGACACGTTTAAGGTCTGTTTTCTTTAAATACCAGCAATCTCCACTGGCTGAGTGATATCCGATATAAAGTGGGTCTCAGATTGTACAGGAAGCACTGCATTAAATTACATTTTCCCTGCCATGTTTTAATAATATGAGCATTTATTTTACCCCAGTATATTCAATAGAGCTTCTGCGCTAGCCTGCCGATCCTGATGGGTGCGTGCGAGTAAATTACTTTTTGTCTTGTTTTATGCTTTAACAACTAAATGAAAGCAAAGTTTATTTAACTGATTGTATTTTAATCACATTACAACATCAATGCTGTAAAGGGAACCATATAAAATGGAAAAAAGTCATAATAACCGGTCACCAGAAGTTTGTCAGTATGTGAAGAAACACTTGCTCAGCATGCCCTATCAGCTTGTTAAATGTGACGTCACGCGAAGTGGCTTCCGGGTCCAAGCGCTCTATTCAACTGAATGGGGAGACTCATGAAATGGTAATAATAAACGTTTACAAAGCTATTTAATACTTTCGAAAATCCCAATCGCAATATATATATATATATATCCATACCTAATATACAATGGCCAGAAAGTGATTAATTTTTTCATAAATTGGTAAAATTTTGGTATTTGTGATGCAGCAAGCCCAGAGATTGTTGTGTACACTATGACTTCATCTAAAACTAACTTTAATGTGTGATATGAATAAAAAGTGATCATAAACGAATAATTTCTCAACTCAAATGAGTGGCGGCTTGAACTCGGAAACAGTATTACATACGTCACCAACACGTCACCACTTAACAAGCAGATAGAGTGTTTGCCGACTCAATTTAAAAACATGCTGAACCGGCGTCCTTTAAATTGTGCCCCATACTTCCAATCCAGCAGGTGGCACAATTTGCACCATCAAGTCAGTTTGCCAACTGCCAGTTAAACACCAGAAGAAGTCAGACACATGGGATGTTTTACACCAGATTTTTAAATGTTCTGTCAGGTTTGGTAAGTAATGCTTCTTCAAATTTGTGTTTTAAATTGTAAAATGACACATATGAGCTGATTGTCAATGTATAGCTCCTAGTATAAATGTTTACAGAGCAAATTAGATCTTTGCTAAAACCTGGAGGGTGGTCATATTTATAAAGCTTAGTAACGTTTGTTTTAGGAATACCTCAATACCTCAATTTGCAATACCTCAATATTTGTATACAAAATAGTACTTTTCTACTGTAGTTCTGTGAATATTCTACCACAGGTATTTTTTAAATAGAGATTTTAATGGATCCCCATTTAAAATATAACCCCATTTTAAATATATTGAAATAACCCCCAGTATAAAATATTTTGGAGAAATTTTAACAGTAATTTATTTATATGTACTTATCTCATTTTAAAGGATGTTCTCAGAGAGCAGACTGACTTTTTAAAGGTGAGATATTACCAGTATTTCCATACATAAATGTACGGTAGTCAAAGAGTTAAAGAACAAATATTTACAATAATTTTAAAGCTTCCTGCACATTCCCAAAGGCCAGACTGACTTACAACAGGTGAGGTGTTCTTGCTTTTTTTTTGTATGTTTACAATAGACTAATATTTAAGAAAAATATTTATAAAAAATTACATAAATGCCATTTTCTCAAAGGTTGCAGCACATTCCCAGAGAAAGACTGACTTTACCAAATAAATCTTGACATATACAGTTGAAGTCAGAATTGTTAGCCCCCCTGAATTATTAGCCCTTTGTTTATTTTTGTCCCTAATTTCTGTTTAACAACGAGATTTTTACAACACATTTCTGAACATAGTAGTTTTAATAACTCATCTCTTATAACTGATTCATTTTATCTTTGCCATGATGACAGTAAATAATAATTGGTTAGATATTTTTCAACTTTTATTCAGCTTAAAGTGACTTTTAAAGTCTTAAATAGGTTAATTAGGTTAACTAGAAAGGTTAGGGTAATTAGGCAAGTTATTGTATAACGATGGTTTGTTTTTTAGACTATCAAAAAAAAATTATTGCCTAAAGGGGCTTATAATTTTGAGCTTAAAAAAAAAAAAATCAAAAACTGCTTTTATTCTAGCCAAAATAAAACAAACAAGAAGATTTCTCCAGAAGAAAATAAAAAATTATCAGACATACTGTGAAAATTTCCTTGCTCTGTTAAACATCATTTGGCAAATATTAAAAAAAAGAAAAGTAAATCCAAAAGTGGGCTAATAATTCTGACTTCAAATGTATAATCATGCATTTCTGATGGTTGCCCGTTTTGGGAAGAGGTAAAATTTGTCATTTTTACAGTTGATCATGAGTTGGCACCATTAACCCTTTAGATAGGCCTGTGCAAAAAAAGCTTAGTTTCTGGATTTTTTATGGAGTATAACAGCAAATTAAAGTGTGTCTGTGAGTGTGTGAGAGTGAACTTTGTGCACTTACCTTGATGTGTTTGAGAAAGTCAAAATATGCATCTGAGCTCTCAGAACCACATGGAGGAAATAAAAACAAAGACTGTGTATTCATGCACAATCAAATGTGGTTTTAATGGAAGCCAATGGGGCAAAAACAGCCACCAACAGTAAATTAGAGAAAAATCTAACAATGCATCTTAGCCAGTGTTGTTACTAACTGTTCACATGTCCAAGGCTGTGATGTAAAAAAAAGTTAAAGTTGCAAAAAATCCAGTCCACAATTACTCTTTATGTTGAAAATCCATCTTTTTTTTTTTTTTTTTTTTACCAAAATCAGTGGCATCATTTGTGAAATAAGCAATTAAAGAGTTAAACTCCTGTAACTTTTTAAAAACATTTAGAAGTTTTGATCAGTACTGAGGTTGACTAACAGATTTATGCTAAAAATGTGAACAAAAATATTTATCTGAAAATTCAGTTTTCATCCCTAACATAACAAAAAAGTAGTATATTTGAACAGTGCACAAGGATTAAAAATAAATAATTGAAATGTCCTGATAAGTAACCAATTAAAAAATTAAGTTAAATCTGAAAATGAACTACAAAACAAAAGTGAAAATGAAGCTATCAGGAAGAACCAAAAATAGTTTTTCACAATTATGGAATAGAATAACCTTTTTTGGTCCCCCAGAGATTTTTTCAGTATTAAATCTTCAAAGAACCACCTGCACGATCGCTCGTGGAGAGTTTTTAAAGACTCTTAGGGGGTCACACCCCAAACAAGAAGCCCACCTCATCACATCATGTCTTATCTATGAGTTTGCACACATCTGTGGCACCATTCGTGTCTGTAATGACACACAGTGGTGGCACTTCTCATGGAGAAGGCTGTTTGTTAGATGCTTATTAAACTGTTCTTTTCTCTCAGCTACCAATGTTGTGTTTTTGGGGGATTACAAGCAGCGTGACATATTTACAATCCCACCTACTGTGGCACAGGGTGTTGGGGTGTTTAAAAGCAGTATGCCACCGCTCAGCCATTTCAAACTACATTTTCCAGATAGTCTATTTAACTGTTTTCTCGCTAGTGAAGTGTTCAGTTTTTCCACTTACAAAGTCCGCCATGTAAATAGCAAGTGTGCCGTGGCGTGATGCAACTGACTCTTAAAGGGAATGGGCGATCACACTGTAATTGGTTTGATGCAGATTAAGCTCAAAACACACCCATAACTCATTTAAAAGAAAAAGCACAGCCCTGTTAGACCATGCGTCAGAGCGCAAAGCGTATTTTGCTACCCTTAAAGGGGAAATTAAGCACTCAGTCAAGTTTACATTATTTTGTACGTTGGATTTCACTTTAATAAAAATATATTAAACAAGCTCGATTAATGTAACAATTTAAAAGAAAACAGCATGCTTTACTATAGATTTTAGACCTAGGGTGCCGCAATCTGGTAATGTCGCTGTGTCTGACATCACGGGGTTGGTTCCGTTCCCTCCACTGAACAGATACAATGGAAGCAATGTAGGGCGGCGCCCTAGTTCTAAAATCTATAGTGTTTTACATCAGCTGTCATGTCGGTGACATTCAGCAGGGGACGGAATAAAATTTTAAGAAGGGTTGATCTGCGCAAATAAAGGAGATGAAGGTACTTAAATGCATGTTTGTGGCTCGTAAAATTATGTTTATTTTTACGTTTACTTTTATCTGGCATCCTATTATTATTTACATTTTTATGAAAGTGAACAAACTGCAGAGAAAGTTTTATAATATAGTCTTTTGCTGGATCCCAGGACATGCTGGACTATTTGGAAATGAACAAGCCGACAAAGCCGCCAAAACAGCCCTAGCAGGAAAGCTAAAGGAGTGTAAAATCCCACCTTCTGATCTAAAGCCATTAATAAAAGGCTTTATTTAAAAAAAAAAAAAAAAAGGCAAACAGAATGGGATCAGTGCCCAGAAAATAAACTTTTTGAAATTCAGCAAGAAATAGGAAAAAAAATCTAATTAATTTTTTAAGTCAAGACACGATGAGATTGTGTATATAAGATGCCGCATTGGACACACGAGACTTACACATAAACATTTACTCAAAGGAGAAGAACCCCCAAAATGCCTTTATTGCAACAAAAACTAAACTGTTAAACATATTCTTGTGGAATGCCCCATTTTTAATGTTATCATACAACAATTTTTATCTGGAGAGACTTCAAATTTTTTTTTTTAAATGTGAATCCTTCTATAATTGTAAAATTTTTATCAAAAGGAAACTTAAAAAAACTTTTTTGGATTTTTATCTTATATATTATTATTATTATTATTATTATTATTATTATTATTATTATTATTATTATTTTTATTTATGTATTTTACCTTGTGTATTATTTATTGCTGTTAATGACTTTGAATTATTAGGACATTTTTATAACTATTGAAAAGGTGGTATTTATAAAATGTAGTAACCTTGATCTGTTATTATTATTATTATTTTTTTTAATTTTTTTTTTGCCATGACATGCCATAGAAGCTGAAATGGCAATAAAATTAACTCTCTCTCTCTCTCTCTCTCTCTCTCTCTCTCTCTCTCTCTCTCTCTCTCTCTCTCTCTCACACTTTTATCTGGCACATCAGATTGAGACATAGTGCACCCAACAATTATCGGATGGGGACAGTATTTATTGGCATGGATTGGATCAGGGCACAAAAAACTGACAACCCTAATATATCTATATTGTAATCCTTTCTCAATATCAGTGTGGTTTTCCTCTTTATCTAAAAAGCTTTTTTTATGTGACAGTAAGAGTTTGGACTACTACCTGCCTCGTCAATCAATCAGTCTATCAATTCAAACCTAACCTCTAATTTCATGTTTGACCTTCATGTTTATCTTTGAAATACAAAAGTTTCAAAATGCAGTTCTCACATTCACTTTGTTTTATTTCTGTTCCTTTTGCCCTTCAGACACCAGATGTTGTTTAATTCAGACGTGAACGAAGCATAGATTCCCCAAAAACAAACCCACTGAATAAGAAAGACTGTTTTTGATGGATGAAAGTATCCTTTAATCATAAACGTCATGTTTATCCTTGCAGTTTACAAATATTCTTTTATTTTTCAAGAGTTATAGATTAGTGAAAATCAAAAGACAGATACATCAAAAGGTACTTGTTACTTGGCAAACATAAAAGTATAAAAAAAACACATCAAAAAATTTGATTGAATGCTTTGTAACACAGAAAAACAATTGAACAAAGACAGATAACAACAAATACACAAAACAAAACACTTAAAATATAAATCATTGTTGAAGAATACAATTTACAAGAAAATACAAAAGTTTCTAATATTTTTCACCCACTTACGTATGACTCAAGTTTACATTTGCACATAATTTTATAGTTTTATTTTCTTTAAAATATGGTTAAAGAAAAAAAAAAAAAAATATATATATATATATATACCAGATGGAGCCAGAGGCGAAACCACGAAATCAAGCTTCCAACCAAATGCTTGACCATCAAATCAACCACGCCCCCAAACTTCTCATTTGACTGCCCGTATCTGCACTATATATCTTATTACCTGCTATAAACATGACATCAATCAAGACATCAGTCATGTTTACATGGCAAGCTGAATAACTTGGCCTACTTACAGTGCGTGTTCAGAAGTTTAAAGACACGCACTGCAGCGCGAAAGCACGCGATGACAAAAAATATTGACTAAATCAAAAAGCCGTTCAAATTGCACAATGACAGGAAATAATATAGATCACTCAATAAAACGCATTACAACAAAAGTACCAAGACCAATTTAAAATGTAAGGAGTTGAACGTACATATATTTGTGTAAAAATGTAAGGAGTAAAATTAAAAGTTATCAAAAAAATAAATAGTTGATTAATGATACTGGAAAAATCTAATTAATTACAGTAATAAGTATTTATACTTTGTTACTTCCCATCCCGTGATGTCAGACACAGCGATATTTCAAGATGAATCAAGTTGTGTAGACACCCTGCTCAGCTGGATATTATTGGAAGTGTGAGGGGAAAGTTAGTGTCATTTTCTCTACCCAAACATGAAGCTTCCTCAAACATGAGGAGTCAGTGATTGAGCTTTATTTTTGCAAAAATACCTCAGCATTATAGCCCAAGCCTTGTGCTGTGTTCTCAACATTTTTCTGACGAGTGCTTCTGGAATCTACACGCTTACAAGAGGGGATTCGTCACTTGTTTGTTAAAGGAAGTCAGAAAAGACTATTTATGTATAGGACTTTGTCAGAGTTTGACAGGAACTTTACAGTACACAGTTCATGGACCAGTTTCTTTCTCCATTTCACAAGTGTAAGTACGTGCGATTGAAATGGTTGCCCCCTTGTTTTTTCTTGCTTTCAAATTATGTATTTAATTGTGTTTTGTTACTTGTAATCGCTTGTAGTGTATCTGGTTAACTCCTTATGTTCTCATATTGCGTCTAATGCCATGTTGAAAACACGACGTGTGCTGCTTTGTTTACTGATTTAAATGTTTTGTGAGCTCATATTAACTGCTGTTTGTCGTTGCTATGACCACCGTCAGCTGTTTCTACACAAAACTTAACGTAAACAGCAGTCAGTGATCAAAATAGTTCAGCTTTTGCCGCTGTGTGCATTAATACTGAAAGTGTGTCATGGTTAGGAATAGAGCAATTATGGCATTTTGCCGAGATAAATAACAAAACGGGAGGGTGGCGGGGGATGGGTCTTAAATACGGGAGACTCCCAGGAAAAACAGCTATGGCAGGTATGCTCACACATACACTTTGAACTCTGACTACTTCAAGATTGTTGATAAGCTGTGGTGGGCATTTCACTCTGTCTCGCGCTGGATGCTGTCGACCAGTCACAATAGGCTGTCATCGGTCCAATCAACACAGATTAGCTTATAGCGCTAAAAAGGAATTTGGGAACAAATGAATCATTGAACGAATCCTATGGGAGTCGCTGGAATAATTAGGTCAAATAAATGCAAATTATAAGACAATGAAAGGGTTTTTTGACCTTGCATGCATATCAGGCTGTTGTTGGAGACCCTTAAAACCAAAATATGACCATTTTTAATGTATAATAGAGGCTCTTTATTGCATCTTCATGAGTGAAACCAATTTACAGAATAATGTAAACTTGACTGACTGATTCCCTTCCACTTTAGGTGTGCTTGTCAACACCACAGCCTTTTAGATTAAAACATGTTGTAATTTGTTGTTAATAGAATTTATTTTTACCTTTTAAAAATCAGGTGACCTTGAAAATAATAGGTGGATTGGAATTGCTAATGAGCTGTGATCTCCTCTCTGCAACATCTGTCCCGAACTCGTTGGTATTCCGGACAAGAGCTGACGTCTGAAGACAGGCAGAGGCATGGAAGAGATTATACACACAGTTAATAGGAAAAACAAATTTGCAGGTGTCATAGCCTCACACACACTGAACATCATACACAAGCACGCGCGCAGAAACCAACATCAAACAGTGAGATTATATTTCGGAACATCCTAGAGACACATTCAGATTTACTCCCGCCATAAACACAGATAAGAATTAATAAGCTTCAATAAGAGATAATAAGATTTTCTTCTGTCAAGCACTTTATGTTATTTACTGTAAGAAAGATCTGGCCTATCAATATAAGACTATATATTCTTACCACAGACAGGAATTTCTACTTTTTTTTCTCGTTAATACATTAATATCGAACAATATTTCTGTTTATAAATCAGATGAGTCACAAATTAAAGAATAATTCACTAAACCATTCAAACTAAGTCAATATTTAACCACTGTTTTGTTATTGTTGCACTGTCAAAACCCGCGTTTCTTATTCAGTAAAACTTTCAATAAAAAATACAAAAAATAAAATAGCATCAAGCTTTTACAAACAGATTTAAAGGTAATTCTGAATAGGTTATCATGATACATACAGTTGAAACCAGAAGTTTACATACACTTTAAACAAAGGAACAACCATTTAAAAACAAATGTCTGAGGGTAAATCATACCAAACGTTTACTATTTCAGGTTTGTTAGGATTACCTAAATAATTTACATTTGCTAAATGCCAGAATAATAAGAGATTTTTTTTGAGATTTTTTTTTTTCATATAATTTCTAGACAGTCAAATGTTTACACACATTTCTTTGGTATTTTTTTTTAAAAGCTTTGCTTTTAAACTGTATTACTGTTTTGGGTATCCTTCCAAAAGCTTCTCACAATAGTTTGAAGGGGTTTTGCCCATTCTTCCTGACAGAATTGGTGTAACTGAGTCAGATTTGTTGGCTGTCTTGCTCGCTCAAGCATTTTCAACTCTGCCCACAAATGTTCTTTAGGGCTGAGGTCTGGGCTTTGTGATGGCCACTCCAAAAAATTCTCTCTCTTGTCCTTAAAGCACATTTTAACTAATTTGCCAGTATGCTTAGGGTCATGGTCTGTTTGGAAGACCCATTTTTGGCCTTTTGGAAAAAAAAATGGAAGTTTTAATTTCCTGGCTGATATCTTGAGATGTTACTGGAATATTTCTACATAATGTTCTTTCTTCATGATGCCATCTATGCTGTGAACAGTCCCTCCTGCATCAAACAGCCCCACAACATGATGCTGCCGCCCCCATACTTTACAGTTGGGATGGTGTTCCTAGGCATGTAAGCCTTCCCCTTTGTCCTCCAAATGTAACACTGGTCCTTATGCATTATTTATCTGCATTGGAAGTATGAGTTTAAATTATTTTGGTTATTGACACTGTGCTACTAGCACTGTCAAATATAATGTAGTAGTAATGATCCCAGAAGATTCTTTGCCCATATCTTGCTGTAGCTGAATGAGGAATTTGAGGTCCAATATTTATTCACTTACTCTCATCGTAGATTCCCTCTGCCATTATTCAACTGCCAGTTACACTCTAACTAGCAGCAGAAGAGTGCGATTATAATATGTCAAGTTAAAGCCAAAATGCATAGGCAGGTGCTTCTTTCATCTGAATGCTGCAGAAGAAATAAATAGAAAGAAAACAGGTCACACTTTATTTTGTGTGGTCCGTTTGTTGAATTTAATTTACATTGCATCTAAATGCCAACTAATTCTGATTAGATTATAAGTAGACTGTCAGGGTTAAAGTTAGTGTAAGTTGACATACTTGCAAAGTTACTGATAGTCATTTAAATGTCTGTTGAAGGAGCAGTATCAACATATATTAAGCAGACAGTCTACTAATACTCAAATGAACAATCAAAACAAACTTTCTGGAAAAAAAACAAACAGAAAGAAACTAACAGACTTTACTATAGAGCCTAGTGTAAATATATAAAGAGTTTAAAGATGATTTACTCTCCCACCTGGAAAAGCTTTCCTAACAAAATCTAGTTCAATTTTGGTAGTGTACAGATTTGAATGGATGATCTCAAGGATGAAGTTCTATTGTGCAGAGCACTAAACTGCAGTTCAAGGGTTTATATATTTTTATTTGTGCTGCTGGAAGTCTATACAATGATGTTTGAAAGCAAACAGTAAGGCACATACCTCTGGATACAGTCATCAGTTTGAAAGTTTGGGTTAAAGGTATTAGCAGGGTTATAGCCATTGTTTCAGAACAGATGAAGAAAAATGTGATACAAATCTATTCTATTTTATTCTATTCTATTCCATGTGAAGTTTATTTATAAACAAATTTCGAGAGGATCACGTGCTTATGATTGTTCACAGCTGTTCCAACTTTAGCTAATGACTGATTATCCTATCAGACGATTCTTAACTCACTATAAATAACCAGACTTTTCTCATCTCAATATCTTCGTCCTGAAGAAACCCCCCCCCACCCAACCCCTCCGTTCAAACGGGCAACACAATGGCCGGAGATAAGCGCTGTTGCCTCACAGCAAGAATGCCCCTGGTTTAATTCCTTTCCAAACCAGATGGCATCTCTGTGCGGAGTTTGCTCGTTCTCCCCGTGGTCGCGTGGGTTTTCCCGGGGTCCTCCGGTTTCCTCCCACAGTTCAAAAACAAGCACTCTAAACAATTAATCAAAATACATTAGCTAAACTCTGAGTACACCTTTCAGCATCCATATCTGACACTTGGCTACAACAAGCAAGTGGGGGAGTCATCGATATCTACCTGAGCTCAAACTCCCCTCTCGCCTTGCAACGGGAGGGAGCCCAGGGCTCGAGGATCTTATAAGCTCAGGGCTCTGTCCCGGGACAGCACGCCAAACTATCTTTACTATCAATCATTAGCTAAGTGTGAACTCTTGAATCTATTCTATTCTACTGTTCGAAAAAGCAAAAGTCACTAAACACTCCATTCAATTGGACAGGGAGAGTTGGACAGTCCATATGGCATGACCTGGTACACTTAAGCAGGTCCCACACTAGAAGCGCATCGCCGAGCGATGTGCATTTCAGAATTCTAAACATAGGGTTCTATCAGGGTCTACACACCAGCGCTGCAAGTCAATGGCTCTCCACAGCTCCCAGCAACGACTCAGGACATTGTTCATATTTCTGCCATGCCACAGAGAGCCATCTGAATAGTTTTATTTTAAATAACAAGTGAATGTGTGCGTCTGGTGTACGATACTATCAACTGTCATGTGCACGCCGACTTTAGGGCGAACTATTTACAGTTGCCTTGAACCCAGCTAAAGCACGCTTGTCCACCCTCTCATTTCCCCCGACAGCCCGCACTCATATTCCATTCTGGCCTGACCACGCTTAAGGCATCAATGATGCGCTGCTCAGTTTAAGAAGCGCTCTCGCTCAGCACAGTAAACATTTTTTTATATCATTATATAGTTTTAGTTGTTTGTTATGGAGTGACACGCTGTCATATTTCGCCAAACTGGCCACCCACTTGTGACGTTCATAAACAATCATCAAGTCATCGTGCTGCAGGTATTAGGAGGTTTGCTAAAGGTGCAGCTGTCATGCAGTGAGGGGTTTGAGTCTTCAATAATCTACGACAGTTTACGTTTATTGAACAGTAAGAATGATTGATAAATCCAAATAAAACAGTCCCTTAAATGTCTCGTCTTTAGTTTCGGGCTCAAGTGAACCGCGCTCTGGCACTCCTCTTGTAACCGGGCCAGGGCCAGCTAACTGAACACTCACTGAGCACTCACACTTCTCAAACAATCCGGCAAATGGGCCTGGGCACAGTTCGGATAGCATAGTGTGAGTGCACCCTTAGTGACCAGTAGGATTTAAGAAGCTATCTACCGTTCATCACCCTTTCCTAATGCGAACAAGGTTATATGCACTCTGCAGGCCCAGCATGGAAGAAACATGAGCCCTGCAGAGTTCTGTCAGAAAAGCAGGCACCAGGGCCAGAGGATAGGGCATTTGAACAATCTAAGAGTTGAGATTTTGGTAATCTATACAGAGCCGAAGACCCTATCTTCCTGTCCACAAAGAAGAAGCTGGATGCAGCTGTTGAGAAATATGAATTCTTGTTGTAATGCCTCTTGTAATGTATTCATCACCTTGCGGTCTGTGATGGGCAAGGGGCAAATCATTTCTTTAGGTAGTTTTGCCCCAGGTCGCAGCTCAATTGCACAATATCATGGTAGGTGAAGTGGAAGCTGAGTGGCTGCTTGCTGACTGAATACTTGTTCTGTGGAGTTTCAATGAGGATGGATGCAACTAGAACCTGTAGGGGCACAGAATTAGGTCGATTAATTAATGGGGGGATTTTCAAAACTGAAAACTCTTGCTGTCCTTAGTTACTAAGGGTGCTTTCACACCTGTGAATCGATTCAGTTGTTCCGGAACAGGGATTAAAATTGTTACATTGTTGCTCTTTGCTCTTGGTGCAGTTCGCTTTCACACTGCAAAGTTTCTAATCGGACCAAAAGAGCTAAAACAAGTCACGTGTGAGTAAACTTTCCTCACATTGGTCATAGTGTCAGGGTTTATTTTGCAGAGTCCCGCTCAGCTGTCAGGAGAGGTGGTGGTCTGGTGGTGTTTGACAAGGTGCGCGCGACGTGTCTGAAGAGTGAAGAGAGATGCGGTGGGGAGGGGTGAGAAGGGTGTGCGACGTAGCCTATTTGAGGATTACGGGAGATTATCATTCGTTTGCGGGCATCCGGAGACTTGCAAAACTTCCCGCCCTACTCATAATTCTCTCTTCATATAGCCGTATGCCTATTACAAATCCATAAAACACTGTGATATAACCGAGCTCAGATCGGATTGCTTTCTCACTACAATCAATCCGCTCCAGAGTTTGTTTCAGTCGAGCCGAGACCACCTCATTCAAGCGATCTCAGAGCGATTGATTTGGTGCGGATCCGAGAGCGATTGGTGGTTTCACATATGCCAAACAAACCGCGCTAACTGGGCAAACAAGACAGGTTCCGAAACAAAAGTTTAGGTGTGAAAGCACCCTAACATTCTCGTCATTCCAACCTTCAGAACACACAATATTTTATTATATGAGGCACACTCTAAACTCACACGGGAGACAACTGGACTAGTGGGTGACGTGACGGCAAGCAGCCTAATTCATTTCAAATAAGTAAGTAAATAAGTTAATAAATAAGTGAATAAGTGAATAAATAAAGAATGCAAATACAATATAAAAAAAATGGGTTGATTATATAAATCCGTGGCTTTTCATTTTTTTAATTTGATTTATCAGTTGTGAACTGGTGATCATGGGTCATTTTAGAAACATTTTTTATTTTTGATATCATATCATATTATACAAAAATGACTAAACAGGAATGTAGTGGTGAGAATGTGGCAATACATTTAACTTGATTCATGATTTAGTTTTTCTCAGTCGCTTTGATGCGTTTCTCACAACACTATTGCATTTCTGCACTACAGTTAATGTATTTCTCAAAACAATTAGTACAAACTGCAAAACTGATAACCTGCAAAAGCGCATAACTTGCTCAAAATGGATAGTTCATTCCCCAAAAGCAAGTTTTTATGTCAAAGTGTCAGTGTCATCAAAATGAAAAGTCCTGACACCATTGTTTATGAACAAGATAGTCAAATGGCTTTGTCATGTTTTCATCATGTCAGTTTACTCTGTACATTTTTTATAATGCAAAAAAGTCAGATGTTGGTGACACTTCCTGAAAATGCTCAAGACAGCACTGTATACTATTTGCACAGCCATTTGAAAACTACAGTAAAGTTGGATATCACTGCATTTAGTGAGGTATCTGAGTACAAGACACTGAATATGTATGTTTCACATTTTTACTGCATTTGCTCGTTGCAATTCTAATTTATTCACACCATTGTGCAAAAGAATAAACACACCCTTATTTACAACAAGCATAAGCTTCCTTTGGGTAAAACTGGGCACAACTGTAAACTATATTGCAGAACATATTGGAACTGAACCTACAACACAGGTCTGTAAATCATTCATCAAATTGTTCAATTTAGAAGACTTTTTCAGAAAAATAAATATATATATTTTTTTAAATAAAACTTGCTAGACAGATTTTGACAACTAGTTCATCATTTTTGTATGTAATGACTCAGGTAATGAAATGAGGACTATTAGTTTTATTTGGAATGACTGTTTAGCATTTACAAGTTTAGTTCATTTTGACTGACATGACAAAAGCAAATGATAATGTTATAAATAGCAGAGAGTTGTATGAAAAAAATTGATGCATGTCCAAAAGCATCTGGAATGTGTTGGAAGGAATGAGAAACTGCTACTAGGATGTGCACAAATGACTAATTGTTTTGAGAAATGCATTAACTGTTGTGCAAATGTAAACTGTAATTATTTTAACCAGATAGCACTCATCTTTACATAAATACACTTCAATAAAAAATGGGGAGCAAATTTGACCTAAAATTAAAAGTGTGTGAGTATATTATATGCCTATGTTTTATTATAAGGTTCCCAATAATTCTTTATTATAAATTCACTGCACAGAGTCATTGTAAAGCTTGACTAAGGCAAGCTAGTCATACAATTATGGTCTTTAATCTGATGCATTTTACGTAAAAGAGTTAAGTGACCTTCTGTTATCAAGATATGTATGCACAATGAATTACCCCAAATCATGCCATATTCATTTTTAAAGGATCTCTCTTCTTTAAGTGTTATAAAAAAGGAACAATAATCAGCGGTAAATCAGTCCACATTTGACCTTTATAACTTGCATTCAAAAGAAAAATCTAAAGTTGATGAGCTGTCTAAGTTAATAAACCGGTTTTAGTCACAGTCAAGTCTTTCTCATTCTTCTGAACAAAAAGCTCAGGTATTCGACATGCTCAAAGAGTGGAATTTCAATGAAATGTTTCATTTAATACGTTCATTTCATAAAGGAATGCTCCAAGTAGGAGAATGTTAAATACAAGTTAAACTAAATGAACAGGTATGGCATTTGAACAACTGCAGACATTTTTCTCCAAGTAAATAGAAAAGAATGCACAGTAATCAATGATATAACCATATTCAAGATTCTGGGAATGAGGCCTACGCAATGTCACGGCAATGACAGCTGTCTTAAAAGCAATGTTAATAAGTTTTAAGCGTTTCATCTACAGTTCAGGCTGGCAATTTGGATATGGGAGGGAGATTGTTTTTGTGCTGATTATTTATGTTGCACGTGACCTTCCCAACATTTTTATGCAACTTGAAAGGTTGTAATCGCATGTCATAGAACTGGAGTCGGGAATATAATATAATATAATATAATATAATATAATATAATATAATATAATATAATATAATATAATATAATATAATGTAGGTGATTCGGTGGGTAGTGCTGTCGCCTTATATCAAGAAGGTCGCTGGTTTGAGCCTCGGCTGGGTCAGTTGGCATTTCTGTGTGGAGTTTGCATGTTCCTCCCGTTTTCGCAAGGATTTCCTCTGGGTGCTCCAGTTTCCCCCTCAAGTCCAAAGACATGCAATATAGGTGAGTTCATTCATTCATTCATTCATTTTCTTTTCGGCTTAGTCCCTTTATTAATCTGGGGTCGCCACAGTGGAATGAGCCGCCAACTTATCCAGCACATGTTTTACGCAGCGCATGCTCTTCCAGCCGCAACCCATCTCTGGGAAACATCCATACACACTCATTCACACGCCTACACTATGGACAATTTTAGCTTACCCAATTCACCTGTACCACAGCTGCAGCTGGAAGGGGATCCCCTGCATAAAACATATGCTGGATAACTTGGCGGTCCATTCCACTGTGTCGACCCTAGAATAAAATGAATAATATAATGTAATATAATATAATATAATATAATGTAATGTAATATAATATAATATAATATAATATAATATAATATAATATAATATAATATAATATAATATAATATAATATATAATGCTTCCCTAAAAATGACTGATTGTTTTGCTACTGATATTTTATTTATTTGAAATAATTTGTTGAAAGATTGTGTGTGTGAGCATGTTTTTAATTTATTTCACTTAAAGCAATTTGTTTTTTTTTTCTTTTTTTAATTTTGATTTTAGAATTTTTAATTACAAAAAAAAACAAAAAAAAAACTAAAGACTAAATTACTGTGGATAATTTTTTTGTGAATGTGTACTTTTTAGCAATTAGACACAAGACAAGCACAAAATTGTGAATGGTTTCATTTATTATAATAATAGTATCAAACCCAATGCTAATGCATTGGAATTATATTTAGATAGAAAGACAGCTGATTAAACACTGACAATAACAGACTGAACAAGACTATTATAGCCATTAACTGTTATCATAGCAGTCAAAAACTATTGTAGAGGCAATTTGGGATTACCTGCATAAATAAAGACAGATAAAACACACTGGATTATTTCAGAGGAGTTTCAGACATTCTTCCCAAAAGAGTAAGATTGGACTTAATAATTAATACTGCTTAAAGAAGTCATATACATACATACATACATACATACATATATATATATATATATATATATATATATATATATATATATAATATAATATTATAATATATAATTTCTGTTTCTGATGCTGTGTTCACACCAGACGCGAACATTTGAGTTTACTTGCTTCGTTCGTGCATCAAACCCCGCTTCATTCATGTGTCAAATTCTCTTTGCGCGAATCCGTGTCTGTTCTGAAGTGAATTTGACATGCGAATCATGTCAAATTCACTTCAGAACAGACGCGGATTCGCGTGATGGGCAGGGTTCTGTCTGCCCGCCGACTCTAGCTTCGTTGCTAAATGGCTAACATGGATTTTATTAAGAAAATAACAGTGTTTATGTGCTTTATGAAGGCTGAAAAACAGTATCAATATGTTCAGGGCTGTGTCTGAGTCCACTAGATCAGAGGTGCATCCAGCTCTGTGAGCTCATAAACTCATCCAGAAACTTAACCTGGATGATGGAGGCTTTCAGCGGGCACATGTGAGTATAATGTTCTAAACTATAGTGTATGATTATTTCAAATTA
This sequence comes from Danio rerio, assembly GCF_052040795.2. Taxonomy (NCBI): domain Eukaryota; kingdom Metazoa; phylum Chordata; class Actinopteri; order Cypriniformes; family Danionidae; genus Danio; species Danio rerio. The sequence continues at coordinate 4,762,244 of NC_141030.1, read as the reverse complement.
CAGCAGTGATGTTTTCACATTAAGTGAAAGCTTTATTTGAAATAAACCTTCCAGGTGTTATATTGTTTTGGTTTATCACATTGCTCCGTTACAGTTGACAGAAAAGGCCAAAATAACTGCAGGCAGATTGTGCTCATTAAAACCCCAGGAGAGTAACAAAGATTTTATTTTAGGAACTTGCAAAGATGAATGCAACACCTACAATCTACTCCTTTCTCTTAGGAATAGAAAATGTGTACCATGGATCATCTGTCCGCAACCTTATGAGGTGTTTAATATTCCCTGTTGTTAGTGCTGTACATTTCCATGTGTCAACAGAACACAGCTGTATCAGTGAAAATGGCTTCCTCTTATAATCTCAACACATTTCATGAATAATGCAGTTCTTCTTACATTATCAGCAAGGATGTCTTAGAACAGTGTGAGAGAGCAGATATAAAATAACATGAGCATTTGTCACAGCACTGCACGGCCCTTTTGACCCCTTTTAACTTTTATCGTACCACAGTGCTTCTAGTAAAACTGTCAGGCTTTCTATAGGATGCCCATATGGTCTTTGTGCTCCACAATCAATGCTTGTCATTATTTAGAAAGTGAAGACCTTAAGCAACTGCTGTTTTCTTCTTCCTAAATTACATTTTTATATTAATAAAACAACTGAGCATTGCTACAACCCTGGGTCAAGAAGATAACATGAATGATGGAGTGCATTTCAGAATGTTTTGGACACCACTTGAAATGGCCGTTCCCTCAAATAGTGCACTGTTTAGTGGTACGGAATGATGTCGGCTACAGATTTTGTCTGTCCCTCTCCTGGTTTATGGGAGGCAGTGGTTTGAATAAATACAAGGTGATGCCTTGTTCTCATTGTCATTATATATGAAGTATCTTGGAGTTTTGTTCACGAGTGAGGGAAGGGTTGATAGGCGCATGGGTGCAGCCGCACTGTCAATGTACCGGTCTGTTGTGGTAAAGAAGGAGCTGAGCCAAAAGGGAAGGCTCTCGATTTACCAGTCAATCTACATTCCTACTCTCACCTATGGTCATGAGCTTTGGGTCATGATGGAAAGGACAAGATCTCGGATACAAGCAGCAAAAATGAGTATCCTTTGCTGGGTAACAGGACGCATCCTTTTCGATAGGGTGAAAAGCTCTGAGAGCCGCTCCTCCTCCACATCGAGAGAAGTCAGCTGAGGTGGCTCATGCATCTGTTTCGGATGCCTCCTAGATGCCTACCTAGGGAGGTGTTCTAGGCATGTCCCGCTTGGAGGAGACCTCGGGGAAGACCCAGGACACGTTGGAGGGACTATGTCTCTCGACTGGCCTGGGAACGCCTTGGGATCTCCCCGGAGGAGCTGGTAGAAGTGTCTGGGGAGAGGGAAGTCTGGGGTTCTTTCCTGAGTCTGCTGCCACTGTGACCCGGCCACAGAAAAGTGGAGGAAAACTAATTAATGAATGAAGGTGTCCACAGTATGTCCTGTGGAGAACAATCCTCTACAACTTGCTGTGAAAATGGCATTCAAATTGTTGGATGTTGGGGATTTCTAACAAAATGTAAAGCCTGTTATGTAAGCCAGGGGTGTCGCATGGTTTAAACTATTTTCTGTTAACTTGTGAAGGTCATGTGATCAACAGGAAGTTTGGAGCATCTCATTTGTCACAGGATGCGCTCTGTGTTTTTGCAGTCTTCCAAATTGATTCTTCCAAGGTAACTTGGCAAAAATGGTCTTCACAAGAACACAAGCCCATCCTCTGCATTCTTGGTTTTGAGAAACTGCGTCTCTCTTTTCCTCGCACTGCTTGACTTGCATTTAATTAGCCCACCTGATGCTTGTAATGAGTGTGCTGCAACAAACGAGCACAGAGAACACGGCTTGAGAAGGATCTCTTGGCTCCTGCACCTGTCTATTCCAAACACTGAGTGTAGAGTTTTGTAAATTGTACTTATTTGTATTGCCATTAGTTTGCATACCTTGTGGTTTGTGGGGCTTTGATGTGAAAACACTGTTGTAGCCTTCTTCTATAAGGTAGTGTCTCTCTTTTTTCTATGTCTCTTTACTTCTCTGAGACTCGTATTGGCAATTAATAGGTGTTTTCACCTTTTATCTTGTTAATTCTTGTAGAAGCATGGGAAGCTGTAGGAAGAGGGTGGCACATGAAATGCTAGATTGTTTGACACATGGTCATGCCTGTTTGTGGTTAGTTAGAGAGTAAAGGCAAGCTTGTGTTGTTGTTTATCTCTCTTTCTTACCTGTCTGGGTAATTTGGTTCCAAAGAGCAGTTTGTTGTTTTAGCTAAAACGATGTCTGAAGATTGATTAATTCTTTTAAAAACGAATTACTTAGATTTGTTTACTACAACAAGTGGGTGTCACATTTCTGGAGAAAAGGAATGAAGGGAATTGTCTACATCAGGGGTGGCCAACCCTGTTCCTGGAGAGCCACCTTCCAGCAGATTTCAGTTGCAACCCATATCAAACACACCTGCCTGTAATTATCACTTGGTGTTCAGGTCTTAATTCATTGGTTCAGGTGTGTTTGATATGGGTTGCAACTGAAATCTGCAGGAAGGTGACTCTCCAGGAACAGGGTTGGCCACCCCTGGTCTACATCTTCTATTTTGGTTTTCTGTTTTTAGTTAATTCTCTCATCACCACCCTTATATGGCTTAACATGACATTAATTATGCTTTGTATGGAAATTTGTAGTAGAATACCCATGCAATGTGTACATTATTAAAAAAAAATCTACAATATTTTTGACATAATTTAGTCTAGGAAGGTGCCATTCATTTTGAACAGGAGTGTCCCACTCGTTGTTTAGTTTTAACCCTGCTTCAACACACAGTACCAGCAGATTTCAAACAAGCCCAATATACTTGAAGACCTCAAAGTCAGAGGGATTTTGGTCACTACACTCTCAGAAATAATGGTATGTGAGCTGTCACTGGGCTGGTACCTTTTCAGGTAACCGTTTGAACTTAAAGTGTGCATATTTGTACCTTAAAAGTATATATTAGTACCTAATATTTTAAGAGGAACACTTTTGTACCTTTTTTGGTACTAATATACCCTTGAGATATTAATATGTAAACCAGCGGTTCACAAGGGGACCTTAGCGAGCTCTGTGGGGGGTTGCATCATTTTTAAAAAATTTCTTAGCAGTGGATTAGGAGAATGATCATGTTGCCTTAGTTCATTTTATCCCCAACCTAAGTGGTCCTCAACCACTAGTTGGTGGATCAGTTGGTACCGGGCTATACAAGAAATCATTAATTTAAAAAATAAATTATTTCTGTTTAATTTTCTTATCAGAGTCTGAACGATCTTTTATTTTGAAAAGTCTTTTATTTTGAAATAAATGACCGTATTATTTTGCTTACATCTCGGTCACTTGAGCGCCCGAATTTAACCCATAAGGAGCAAAATTAGTAAGAAACAGGCGTCCTTGAAAAAATTCTCTGCTAAGGGGAAAGGCCCAGTGAACGACCCGCGAACTGCCAAGGTATGGATTCGCAACCTATTTGTTAACAAATCAGTTGAATCCTTCATGGCTCTGCAAGAAGATTAACTGCCGGAGATCGCAAATGACGGCAGCCTTTTAGGGGCTTAGGGCTTAGGTTTGCACAAGTTTGTTGTTTCCAATGGAGGTGCGTGACTTGCGCACACAAGCGGCATGATGTGACCGCGCCAATGAATCCCGCAAGCGCACCGTAACAAGAATTTATCGATCGGTTTTAGCTAGTATGGAATATACACATTTCAGTGAGACTAATTATCTCAGGCAAACACAAACACTGCAGTGCTTTGTTATTTTCTCCATAAAAAAAACTTGTTTCAGAGCTGCAGCAATGTTTTGTCAGTTTGTCATCCTCTGAGAAATCGGTTGATTGCTTTTATATTTTACATTAGGCTATTATTTGTGCATAAGCATTTCTAGATATAGTAATAAACATACATTTTGTTTGAAAACAACATTTTTTGTCGTCCTTATTGTAAACTTGCTTGAGCGATTAATATTGTTAAATGTTGAGGGTGCCTTACTATATTTTCCGGGGGGAAAAGGGAGTCTCAGGCAAAAAAAGGTTGGGAACCACTGTTGTAAACCATGACAAAATTAGAACATGGGGTTGTGATTAAATTTAAACAAATGGCCACAACAAATACATTTCAACCTTAGTAACACATGGGAAAAAACATGACTGGAGAGTGTATAGTCCTATGGTAATATATTCAACACTGATGGAGGTGTGCCTTTTCAGAAAATATCTCACAAAATAAAACAAAATAATTGATCTAACTGATACAATTTTATCAGTAACACTGCTTGTGTAACATACTTGACCTAAATATCCTGGTTTTACATATATTTGTAAAGCATTACTTTTCCTTTGAAGATAAATTCCTTGGCCTTTAAACAATGATTTTTAAATACAAAGAACAAGCTGTGTCCTTATTTTGGGTTCACAGATGCTGCTTTTCTGGCTCAGCGGATGGGACACTTAAAGTATTTGTGTATCAATGTCTCTTCTGTTTGAAGTGAGATACCAAGATTTTGTTGTTGTTGTTGTTTATGTGTGTAAAAACCATCTCAAGCAAACACTTTTTTGTTGAGCCATAAAAAGCTTTACCCTCTGAAACGAAGAGTTACAGTATAAGAGTCTGAAACACATACACAGAAAGCAACAATTCACTGTACAAACAAATTGAATGAAGGTTTTCTGTTAATTTGATATGCTAATATGTTTGTTGTACATGGCATGTACTATAGCGTTTGGCTGTATAATAGAAAAATTGCTAAAGATAATTGGGTGTTAATATTCATCTTCTATGTCTTTAAGACCTAATATACAACATGTGAAAAATGCAGCTGCTTTTACAGGTGATAATTGTATTTGAGAAGGTTTTGAGAATCATTTGTTGGTCAATCGTAAATATACTGCAATAATAAGTGTCAAGCAGCTATTTGTGAAATATCAGTATAGTCTATAATTTATACACCATCGTTTGATGTTGTTCGTCAGCAGCAGGGATTATGAGTTTTAATACTTTATTTTATCGGTATTAATTAATTTTGGCTATTTAATTTTTAAGAATATATTTATGAATCATAATAATCTAGTGATTTTTGTACGGACAAGGAGTCTGACAGGAGCCAGTGCTCCGCAGCTAGCTCTCTGCAACTCTCAAATGTTCGCCCACTGAAGCTAAGCAGGGCTGCGCCCGGTCAGTACCTGGATGGAAGACCACATGGGAAAGCTAGCTAGGTTGTTAGTGAGGCCAGCAGGGGGCACCCAACCTGAGGTCTGTGTGGGTCCTAATGCCCCAGTATAGTGACGGGAACTCTATACTGCTCAGTGAGCGCCGTCTTTCGGATGAGATGTTAAACCGAGGTCCAGACTCTCTGTGGTCGTTAAAAATCCCAGGATGTCCTTCGAAAAAGAGTAGGGGTTTGACCCCAGCATCCTGGTCAAATCTGCCCACTGGCCTCTGTCCATCATGGCCATCCCCATATTCCAATCGGCTTCATCTCTGTCTCCTCTCCACCAATCAGCTGGTGTGTGGTGTGCGGTCTGGCGCAAAATGGCTGCCGTAGCGTCATCCAGGTGGATGCTACACACTGATGGTGGATGAGGAGATTCCCCCCCATTGTGTAAAGCGCTTTGAGTGCCCAGAAAAGCGCTATATAAATGTAAGGAATTATTATTATTATTATTATTACAGATCTGATCTCACCGTCATCCAATCAATCTGGAATCACATTGACAAAATCTCTCTAAGGCTGCGTTCACACCAGATGCAGAAGAGGCGTCAAGCATGAGTGATTTACATGTTAAGTCAATGCAAAGGCACGAATAGATATCCTGCGGCGCGATACGCGCAAATGAGGCGGCACGAATAACGCAAATCGTGCGAAACCCTTGAGTTCGAAAATCTGAACTTCAGCGGACATTTGCACCCCGTTAACCAATCAGGAGCTTGCTCTTGTGGGAGCGTGACTATCACGTACTGCCTGTTGTTGGTGTCCCGGGGGAAAATCCTCCTTCCTACACTGACAACAGTTCATCAAACTGGGCTTGGCTCAGTCAGAAGCACCGCTGAAAGCTTCCATCATCCAGGTTAAGTTTCTGGATGAGTTTATGAGCTCACAGAGCTGCTGCACATCTGAAAGAATCTATAGGACTCAGACACTGCTCCAAACAAATCAACACTGTTTTTCATCCTTCATAAAGCACATAAACACATTTATTTTCTCAGTAAAACCTATGTTAGCCATATAGCAACAAAGCTAGAGATAGAAGCTCTGCCAATCACGTGAATCCAGGTTTGTTGTGAAGAGGATTTGACCAAATGAAGCAGATTTTCACGTGCGAATGAAGCTAGTAAACTCAAAATGTTTACGTGTCTATTTACGCTTGAATAGTGCAATGTATCCACCTGTTCCGCACAGCATAAGACACCTCAAGAAACCTGCAGACACAAATTGGGCAGGTATACACCAAGGTATGGACCTATGTTGCTTTAAACGCAAAGGATGTCTACACGAAATGTAGAAGTTATTTCGTAAAATAATAATAATAAATTAAATTTAATAGAATTTATTGACATTATTTTTGACTGTATCCTAATTTTGCAACATTTGTTTCCACAATTTCCCAGAACTTTATACAACTACTGTAGCTGTGCAAGTCAGTTTCTTGAAGTGTTATTAACTTTTGGACTAAGTCTACATTCCACTCTACATTTAGACACACACTCGCAAAATTATCTTTTATTCCCTTGGTGTTATCTCCTCCACCATTTTAAAGTGCGTTCCATTTCATCAAGGACCAGGGAAGCTTGCATGGACATTGCCTTGATTTTGACAGAGGGAGCAAGTCTGCTTCATATGTTCTCTCCAGCACTCATATGTCTCAGAATGCAATGCAGTTGTGATATCACAACAGTGTAATTCCCAGGTGCTAAAGTGTTTGAGGTGCTCAAGGTGAATTAAATAAACTAAATTGGCAGTAGTGTATGTGTATGGATGTGAGAGTGCATGGGTGTTTTCCACTACTGGGTTGCAGCTGGAAGGCCATCTGCTATGTAAAATATATATGCTGGAGAGGTTGGTAGTTCATTCTGCTGTGGTGACCCCTGATTAATAAAGCCAAAGGAAAATGAATGAATTTTATTTGATTAAAATGAGCATTTTCTGCAGCGAAATAATTGTCAACCTAAATTTCAACGCATTCCTCGCTCCAGTCATTCAGCCCTGTCCTTCATTTCTCTAACAGCTTTGCTTTTTTTTTTCCACAAACAAGACACCAAACTATCACCAGTGAATTCTCCCAGCGCAAGCATCAGCAGTCAGTGCCCCCAAACACCCACCACCCACTCGCACTTCTTTACTCTGCTCTTTATCTCCTCTCACAGAGGCTGAGGTCTGTAAACCTCTCTTCTCTAACCGTCCAACCTTCTGCATCCTTGACCCTATTTCTCACATCTTCTAAGCTATATCTCTTACACTCCCTCCCACACTTCATCAACACGCTGCTTCTGAACACCACTTTCCTCACAGCACAACAGGTAATCCCACGGCCTAGAGACAAATTACAGACTGGTCTGTCCTTTCATTCATAGTGAACACCTTGGAAAAGTTGTTTTTCAGTCGGATCAAGTTTCTCACAAAATAGCTTGCTAGTCGTCGACATTGAATGTCTTTTGCCAAGTGGAATGCTGGATTAATAAGGCACTGTTTATTTTGTATGTGCATGAGAATGTGTTCACAATGTATTATTCAATCAAAATCATGGAAGTTGGTTCTCAGAGGTCATTTAGCCAACTTGTTTTGATTTTCATGATTTCCATGACGACAACGTACTTTTCAAAAATGACTTAAATTGCTGTAATGTCCAAATCAGCGCAGCGACTAGGTTGATGTGCAGCAATTTTAGTCAATTTCAGACAGCACATTGCCATTTTTTTTGCATCCAGGGCCCAGTGGGTGGTGATGTGACTTTAAAAACAAAAAAATACAGAAGCACTGTGCAAATCAAAACACATGCAAATACACAAACATGCTGAAAATGCATTCATTTGATGGAAACAGAGATTCAGAAGTGCACAAACAACATCATGAATGTTTCAAATGGATCCCAAAAAGTGAATGCCTGATTGTTTGTGGTTACTGGTCAGTTACTGAAGAACTTTAAACTAGAGGTCTGCATTGATTCATGGGACCTTAACAGATTTCTTGCAGTGTGGGAATAAATTCCCGAATAAAATGCGGTAGCAGTTGGTAACTTTGGTTTAATTTGAATGGGAGCGGGTGGGCTAACAATAGAGCTTCCCAGGTTCCAACGTTATTTCAGAACAGCATATAAAGTTGAAGTTAAAATTATTAGCCCCCCCTTCTATTTATTTATTTATTTATTTATTTTTTTTTTTTATATTTCCCAAATGATGTTTAAGAGAGCAAGGAAATTTTCACAGTATGTCTCATAATATTTTTTTTTTTTCTGGAGAAAGTCTTATTTGTTTTATTTCGGCTAGAATAAAAGCAATTTTTTATTTTTTTAAAAACCATTTTAAGGTCAAAATTATTAGCCCCTTGAAGCTATATATTTTTTAGATAATCTACAGAACAAACCATTGATATACAATACCTTGCCTAATCCCTAACTTCTATTAATCCCCTAATTAACCTAGATAAGACTTTAATGTCACCTAAAGCTGAAAACTAGTCTCTTGAAAAAATATCTAGTCAAATATTACTCCCTGTCATCATGGCAAAAATAAAATAAATCAGTCATTAGAAATGAGTTATTAAAACTATTATGTTTAGAAATGTATTGAAGAAATATTTTCTCCGTTAAAAAGATTCTGGGGGAAAAAATATACATGGAGGCTATTAATTCAGGCGGGATAATAATCCTTTATGATTTTCTCATTCTGATTGAGCACCAGTACAGCCAGTGCTCACGACTGTTACACATGCTGAACGCATAACCAGTGCTTCCTGCGCATGCTTATATTTTTTTTGTATGCACAGTCTGTGTGCGCATCATCTGCATGATGGTCCTCAGAGCATGCTTTACCAACATGGGAGAGCAAAGCACTGTCCTACAGCTTGAATTATAAAATAGTCAGTTTACTTTTAGGAAGCCCACATCAGGCAAGTCTGAAGTATGGGAGTCTTGTTTATGCATCATGGACACAAATGAAAAAAAAAAAAAAGACCTTTGCGCAATGTGACAATACCTCAGTCATCACAAAGGGACAAGCAAAATTTAGCCTACAATTCTTGCACAATCTACAGTTTTATCTGTTATCTTTATTTATATGTAAGATTTTGTAAACCAGATCTAAATTTGCAGTACTAAAACCACTTATTCAAAACTGTTCACACAGTGTGCATAATAAACCTGACTGTAACAGTTTACCTCACCCTCAAAACACTCAGACCAACGTAACAGTTCATATTGACTCTATTCTTCCAGTATTAACTGGCACAGCCATTTGAATTTTTTTTTGCCTCAAGACTTTGGCTCGAGACTTTCATTCATTTCCATTGATTTTTTTTTAGATGTTAAAAACAGCTTATTAAACTTCTTGATATTGCAAACTGATATTTTATTATTACATCGTTCTGCTTTTTATGTACAGTCATGAATAGACTTGTTTGTAGAGTAAGTAATTTGATCCCTGTTCATTATCCCTAGTCATTTATTACATATTGTCACAATCACCAGCGATCTAGTCCATACAGATTGCTGGAGAACTACATATCCCATCATGCATTACACTCGCACACCTGTCCCAGATCCCCCCCATTGCAATTACACATAGTTAGTAAAATACTGATTATCTGGACTATATATTCGCCTCTCAAACACACACACACACAATAGTGAATCTTGTTTTACCTTGTAAGGCATTATGAAGCAGTTTTCCCTGTTAATCCTGCCGTGGTCTTGATCTTTGTATTGTTTGTGTTAATACCTTGCTGCCTGTCCTGGACTTCTGCCTGTTTCATGACCTTGTTTTTTAGATTATCTGTATGCATCTGTTTGTCCCTGTGTTAGCCTGCCTGACCATTCTTGTAATAAACTGCACATGGATTCTTCGTTGTCAACCTCCTTCAGTTACCCATGTGCAACTGAATTGGAAGTTCTAAAACCATCCCGAAACCGAGTACACTTCCGCATTGTAAAATGAGGTCAATGTGGCTCACAATAAGCTTGTTTCTCCAAACCACTGACAGAACTTGTCATTTGTAAAACACTGATCTAAACAATCATGTGACAATGTAGCTTCAGTATTGCACAATGCTTGTTAGCATATGAATAAAGCTGTAATGCTATATTAGCATGGGTTACTCTCACAACAACTACGGAGAACAATTAATCATTTTATAATCAGTTAACAAATTGCTTTAGTCACAGCATGTAAGATTGTTGTATGAAAATATCCAGAAGTGTTATATATTATGCTGACCTATGTACTTTATCCCAAATGTTTTGAAGAATGTTCAAATCCACAGGAATTAGCATTTTTATACTGTATTCCAAACCCAGTCAGAGGGATGCTGTGTGCTGTAAACATACTTGAAAGTTTGTTTATGTTTTACATGAGGTAGCTCTGCACTAATCTGGCCTAAGCAGAAGTAGAGGTGAAGGTATGTTGAATAAAGTGAATTTACATCAGATGACATTTAAACATGGCAAGAGAAAATATTAGTTTAATTACATTCTTCTGCTCTTCTAAATCAGGCATTCCCGAACTCAGCCCATGTCCGCCAAAATAACAATGCCAGTGACTCGTGGCATCCACTATCCTCTGATGTGACTATACATACCACCACCTTAGAATTATTAGGTTCTAGCCAACACAGTCTCACGGCAATTTTGTAACTTTTTGATTTAGTGGCTAATTCGTATGAATTCGAACGATCTAATTTGTACAATTTAGTACGATTTGCTCATCCCCCAATGACGGTTGGGTTTAGGGGTGGGGTTAGGTACCATGCCTCCGTTTTAAGTAAAATCTGAATTATCAAAAAATAAGCAGAAAATTCTAAATTTTTGGAATTGAGATGTTTATTAAACCTTTTAAAAAAATACTAAAAAAAAAATCTGCCAAAATATTTTTTATGTATTATATTTGATACATCAGGCATTTTGGTAACTTTTTGCTCTGAACAATGTTCATGGTAAATACAAAAAACAAACTTTGCCCTTAACTTTTTGAAAACAGAATATTTCAGGCAATTTTTTCCTGTTGTTTTTTTTTCTAAATTTTGCATTTTTCAGCCTTTTATTTGTCGTTGTGGTAAGCATGAAAGTAATTTCTGGCCTTGTTCAGGCAAAGACACCTTTGCACCTTACACTTCTCACAATACACATGTAGACAATCTACAGGTTTGTTTGTTGTGCAACTTCCAGAAGCATGTCATCTGTGACAAACTGTTTGAAATAAATACATTTTACATAATAAATGTACAGGGACCAGTCTGTCCTGTTTTCTGTCCCTTCCTCAAAAGATGCATAAAATCAACAGATAGAGCTTGATATTGAATTTATTTCCATCTGTATTCTTTTTTTTTTGCATTGCCCTTTACTGACTGCTTTCTGATTGCATCCTCTGTGTTGTTGGGACCTCAACTTCTGTGCTAGTATGGACTACACTTTCTTCTTCACAATCACTGCTGTCTGAACTTCTATTATCATGCATGGCCTGTGGAGACCATCATCATCTTCCCTTAACTCCTCTATGTCACTTGAATTGCCATCCATAATTATATCAATGAGATTTTCAAGAAACTTTTTTTTTCGCTCTTCTTCCTCTATTCTTTTTGACATCTAAAAATACACATAACAAATTGATCCATATAGCATAATGATTATAAATTGTAAAAAAAAAATACCCAAAATGTATTTTAAAAAGCCATGTCAGTAATGAATTAAATTAATTAAATCATCAAACTTTAATTACAAAAAATGTGCCATAACTTTGTAGAGATGAAATACCTTAAAATCATACAGTATCAAATTTGATACACACATTTTAACAAGATTTAATTATAAAAAGAAGAATGAATTATTAAGTAATTATGCTTTGTTTCAATTCAGCAAATATTTATTTAATAAAATTAGTAACAATATAAATTTTATTCTTACCGTAACAACTTGAAATTAGCAAAGATTTTCGAGCCAAATCTGAGTGAGTGATTTAATGACAGCGGCCATTTTAAAAATGAAAAAAAAAAAAGCACTTCCACTGCCTGCAGCGGAATGAAAATCCACCAGAGGGCAAAAAACAGGTATCAAATTATATTCAACAGGTTTTAAAAGACAATATTGATCACAATTATATGATACAGGTCTTTGAAACTTGTGTATCAAATATGATTATATAGGGTATGATCAGGGGCGCAACTACACATTTACTGAGGGGTATGCGGGTTCAAATTTTGTGTGATCCCTCTTATTTTATATTAATTAATTAATAAAAATGAAGACAAATTTTCAGATTAATCTTATAACTTTTGACATTATGTATGATTTGACAGTTTATTTTGATAAAAACAAAAGCAAATCTGAACAGTTACATCTACATGAACACTTTCGGCTGTGGGACTGCATGTTATTGTGTTAAATGATTTTGAATTAAACAATAACAATATTATATTCGTTTAAAATGCAAAATAATGTTTTTTAACAAAACATATTTATTTATTTTTTTTATTTGAAACTTTTAATAAGGATAATTTTAAAAATAGTTTTGGCACAACGGCGCCCCCCCATGTGTGGCGCCCCTATGCGCCGCATATACTGCATACCCCCTTGTTGCGCCACTGGGTATGATATAATTTCGTACGACTGGACCCGTACAAATTTGTACGAATTAGCCACTAAACTGACAAAACGTTAAATACTTAAGTTTTCTCGTGAGATCAGGCTGTCATTTTTGTCAAAATTGAGTTCTTGACATATTATTATTAAATGACAACTTATTTAGATTATGGGATGTTTTTATAAGTTATTTGCATTTTAAGACTTTTTATTTAAAAAAAAAAATGTTACACATACTGTTTGCTAAAAGGAATGCAAAAACTTTGAAGCTCATTATCTCAATCATTCAGACCGCAGATAGAACCGTATTCCAGGGTGATGATGCGCAAAAAGGGGAAAAATCAAAAGGCTTGATTGCCTTATTGAAACTATTAACTACTTTTTATATGTGTTAGTTGTGGATAATGACTACACACATCAAAATATTGGCTTCTCCAACAACACATTGTTTAAAAACAATGTCATAAAAGGCTTCTCTTTAAATCAGCATTGCATGTTCATGATGTGAAGAGAATCGTTAATTATGTGTCCAGTCATACAGCAGTAAACAACCCGACAAGAGGATAACAGGCTGAACTTTCCTCAATCCCCACTGTGAGCCTGTTCCCTTAATCACGCCAACAAACAACATGAAGCAACTTCTCAAGCGCTGTATGAAGTCACTTGAGGTGCTGTCTGTGGTTGTATTGTACTCTCCTTGTTTAATATTCATTATTTTTTACTTAGGATTCATAGTTTTTCTAGCTATTTTAAGGAAGAATGGCATGTCCTGTTTTAAGGCATGTGTAATGAGGTATTTCAAAAACAATACATTGCGGATAGTTGCATCAGAGCTCCAGTATTAAAAGGAACATAGATTGTCGTGATGTTCAGTGGTACTTAAATGGATGGTTGTCAAACATTCCTCATCTGATCCAATCAGTATATCAAGTAATGTCTAGTTTAAAAATATAAGGAAGATAATGTTTTCAGAGATGGGTGGCAGCTGAAAGGGCATCCGCTGTGTAAAAACATTCTGGATAAGTTGGTGGTTCATTCCGCTGTGGCGACCCCAGATTAATAAAGGGACTAAGCCGACAAGAAAATGAATGAATGAATAATGTTAGATGAAATGATCTTGTAGTAGGTTGATTGATTGATTGATTGATTGATCAATTTATAATTACATATGCTAGTCACTACAGAGAACCAGCACTATGTCTTTTTGTACTCTATGTTGTGTATCTGGCACCAACCACCACAAGGATCTTTAATTTTTAATATGCAGATTAGATCAGCCTCAAGAAAGGGGCTGTTTGTTTATTTATTATTCATAATATCTCTGTTTTTAATTATTTCTGCATGCATTTACACTCTTATTAACTCCAGCTTAAACAATCAGTTAGAGGCACTGTAATAACACATAATCAAATGTAACATTTTTGCACTAAACCTTTTTAAGATGATGTTCCTGTTGGCTGAGAAAATCAGATAGTGTACATTCCCTGCAAGGTGTCATCACGGTCTTACTACTACTACTAATAAAAATATTATTAACAATAAATTGTATTTATATTGTGCTTTTCTCTGACCCAAAGCGCAATAAGGCAAACAGTAACAAAGTAGAACAAATAAAAAAATCTGTGAAAAAAAACAAAAAGGTGAGTCTTGAAGTTTCTTAAAACAGTCCATGGAAGCGGCATTCCTGATGCTGATGGGTAGACGCTTAACCTAAAGCCTGGCGTTGAGTGATCAGCTTGACCCATGGCACATGCCTTGCGTGTAGCTGTGCATTTATACTTTTGCATGCTGTTTGTGTTGCTCTGCAATAACACTTCTGAAACGCTAGCTGGCAGTAGGTGCTTATGTTTATCTGTGTCAAGTTTCTTCACTGGGGTTTTGTTTTATTCTGAATGCTACCGTAATGTAAAAGTGGCTCAAACTCGCTCAATTTGAGGTGGGAATCGGCGGACGTGCAACAACTTTAATCATAAGGTAAACACAAAACAACAGTTTCCATGTAGAGCTGCTTCACGGGACTCCACACTTGTAAACACTCGCTGAATCGGGCTCTCGCAGCTCTCACCTCTGCACAGACTTGTCAGCTCTACCAATCACAGAGCTTGCATTCAAGCCTACCAATCATAGAGCATTTTTGAGAGTTGCACGTCAGCATCCCTGACAGCCACATCGAGGGCTATGCGTCCACGCATGGGCTGTGCCAGAGCATACTTGATGCTGAAGTGTAAAGTAGTTTTAACTGTAAATTATATTCAAAATAAGAGAGGATTAGTAATTGGATGACAGTGGTGTACAAGCCCATAAAGCGAACTCTAAGCCTAAACTTTAAATACACTGTAAACTTCTCTCTTAAATCCGATTGGCTGATTGGAATGTTGTTCAAGTCCAAGTACGCAAATTCATACAATAAAGGCACTCATGTAAAAGCTTGGTTTTCCTTCCAGGTCACTAAATACAAGCAATGCAGCCTGCTTCCATAAGTTCTTACTACAGACCTTCATCCACATGTTTCTGTTTTTAGAGGAATGCGTGGCAGTGTTAAGATGTTTGTGCAGCCACCAAAAAGCTCAGCTTCATGTGTATGTGTTCTCCTCAAACCTAGTACACAGTGTACACATTCACACTGTTAAAGTAACACTTATAAAAACAGCATGCTTAAGAAATAATGGGACTCATGTTGACAGGAATAAAAGGCAGACAGAGGTCAGGCTATTGTAAGCATTCCAACTGAAAGCACCAGCACATGTAAACACCATATTGAAATGTGTAACGTCTCATGTAAACGGTACAGTTGAAATGATTTTAATTGAAATGCTAAAGCAACTACAAAATGTGTACATGTACACATGGCTATACTGTTTTTTCCATCATCGCTGTAGGCTGCTAGACATCACAATGAACTCCTGGGAGCATCAGCCATCCTTCTGCCTCTTTAATATCAAGCACATGCAGGGGTGACAAAGTATTGAGTGGGTTTTGCCTTTAGTTTATGATCATCTGTTGGAAACCCTGCAGGTCTAGTAGCATGTTTACAATTGAACATCCAACCCAAGCTCATTCTGGAAACGTAGCTCCGCGGACGTTTCTGGAGACCGCGATTTACGTGGCCGGAGGTACGTACGGACGCGTTTAGTTTTTTTCAAGCGAACGCTGCGGGGCGGTGTGGTGCCGCTCCGCTCCTCCTCTTCGCGCTCGCTGGCCGACAGCTCGTCTCCAAGTGGAGGGCTTTCCCGATGCAACCAGTTTGTCCGCTTAGCTCACAGCGATGTATCGGCGGAGCGGAGGCCCCGGAGAAGGAGGAGGAGCCGGCCGCGGGGACGACGACCGGGATCGTGTCCGGGGAACAGCGGTTCCAGAAATCAGGTAAGATGAAAAACGGAATCCGAAAAATAAGGGCGAGAACGCGGCGGGATCCGAAAACACGGTCGAAATCGAAGACGAGGGCTTTTGCTTTTTTTTTTTTTTTCTGGACAGCTTTTGCAAACCGTCGCTCAGGTTTAGGGAAGGAGGAGGAGGAGAAAGAAGAGGAGGGCGGCCGGGTCGGCCGATCCTGCGGCTGGGTCGGTTGATCCGGCGGCTTTTCGCGTAAGAACGGCGTGGGCGCCTCTCGGGAGCGCGTGCCGTTCGCGCCCGCGCCGTTCTCATGCGAAAAGCCTCGAAAAAGCGTGCACAGCGGCCTCTCGCGGATCCGCGAAAACAAAAAACGCTTGAATACGTACCTCCCGAGACGTTCCCGAGAAGTTTACATGCACTGTATAAAAAGGCACCTAAACTTTTTTTTTTTTGTCAATCAGTTGTTAATGTGACTAAACTTTTTCTCTTTTAGGTAAATTAGAATTATCAAATTCATTTCTGTTAAGCTTAATAGCAGAATAATGAGAGAGATATTATTTGAGAAATGTGACTTACCTTGAAGGTCAAGTTTACATACAATAAGATTATCATGCCTCTGAAAAAGCTCAGATGATGGTGTCAAGGTTTTGTAAGTTTCTGATTGGCTAATTGACAGCATTTGAGTTAATTGGAGGCACAACTGTAGAATAGTATTTAACACTATGTACAGTTGCCTTGAACCAGGGCCAAAGCATGCTTGTCCCCCCTCCCATTTCCTATGCTTACGTCATCGATTATGCACTGTTCAGTACAAAAGTGCTTTCACTCAGCACAGTGTAGATTTCTTTTGTTATATCGTTTTAGTCGTTTGATATGCAGAGACACGCAGTCAAAACATTTCGCCAAACAGATCAACCACTTTTGACGCTCATAAACAATCATAAAGCCCTGGTGCTACAGAAATTTGGAAATTTGTTGAAAGTGCAGCTTTCTTGCTGTGAGGGGTTTGCGTCTATAATAAACTACGGCAGTTTGCGTTCACGGAACCGTAATAATGATTGATAAACCCACATGAAACAGTTACTTAAAAGTCACGTCTCGCTTTCAGTTTCATGCTCAGGCGCATTTTGCACTCAAACACAAGCGTACCGCGCCAAAGCCCAAGTGAACTGCGCTCTGGCACACCTCTTCCAACCGGACCAGAGCCGGCCAAGTGTACCGTGCCTGAGCCTGATTCAGAGCACTCACAGATCTCAAATAGGATTGTGTGAGTACGCCCTTACACTAACTCTAAACCCAACCTGACTGTCCACTTAATCTAACGAGAATGAGTTTGCATGTAGATGCAATGTAACTTAAATTTAACAAAGAGACCATCAACCGAACCCAACCGCTCCCGCTTATATTCAGCATTTGTTGTCCGCTGCCTGACCTGCCCCGTTTTCTACCCTCCGCGCCCGTTCCCGCTAACGAGCGGGGGAGAACAACACCGAAAACCACCCAGCTATACAGAGTCCAGACAGCCTATAACAAGCTGTGTGACCCAAATCACATTTTTATTTTTGAAAACTTGCATCACAGAATCCGAAATTCCCCAAAGGATTGTTTTCAGGTAAATTTCAATGACATTAAATGCATTTTAAAACCTTTTAAAAGTTTTTAGTACAGTTTAAATAAGTGGTTCACAAAGTGGGGGTCTGGACAATGAAGGGGGGTCGCCTGGTGATTTCCAAAAATCTATTTATTTTTATTAAACCATAAGAATTACCATATTTTATCCATAACCCACTGAAGGGGAAAAAAATTAATAAATAAAATACTAATAAAATAAAATAGTAATAAAATAGTTACTATATACTATATACTTACTATAGTAACTTACTATAGTAACTAGTTCTATTGGATTGTAACCTCTGAGGTAAATACATATTATTAAAGACACAGAAATAGCATACGATTTAGCAGATTGATTTTTATAACACCAGGTTAAACTTTCTGGCTCATTTACAGCACTGATATACATTAAAAACTTAAACAAAGAATATCATGCAATGTTTCTGTATTTATAACCACCTCAGAGGATATTGGGGGTCGTGAATCACTTGCATTGTCATTTTGGGGGTTGCAGGCTGAAAAGTTTGCGAACCCCTGGTTTAAATCCTCCTTTTGTAGTAAACTTGCCTCATTCACATTGACAGGAAGACAATATTCATGTGTTATAATAGTGCTATACCTGTATGCAGGCTTGGATAGCTTTTGTAATATCTGAATAGAAAGAAGATAACTGCAATCTATTAAACGCAAGCTATTCTACATCTAAATATAGGCTGCAATGAAAGAAAAGATCCTGCCATATTTAACACAGTGAGACAGACTCCTACTTGCTTCGCTTTAATTAATTTGGCATATTTATCTAATGCACAAATGCTTCATTGATCATTGTTTAAAAAAAGAAACATCACAACTTCAATTGTCCAAACTATTCCTATTATTCTGCATCAGAAGACAATATAGGCTTCTCTGCCAGCCCACAGACCACCTGCCACATGTCTTATGCAAGTTTAGAAGGAGTTTTAAACGTGTAATTGAGCTGGGGGAAGGAATTGTCTGGAAAAAAGAAAAACTGCTACTAGTACTGTGAGATGTATTTTATTTTCGTATCTCTGTTAGTAAGAATACTCCAAAGAGAAGCCACAAGCCAGTGCATATGCATTGTATGTATATGTGATGTGTATATATAGTCTCTATATGTGTATATATAGTCTCTCCACCAGTCAACCGGTGTGTGGTGTGCGGTCTGGCGCAAAATGGCTGCCGTCATCCAGGTGGATGCTGCACACTGTTGGTGGATGAGGAGATTCTCCTCCATTCCCCTCCATTGTGCGCTATATAAATGTAAGGAATTATTATTGTAAGTGCTGGTTCCCTTCCTAATACCCTAATTAGACAGATGGAGACTCCAGTTCAGACTGCATGATTTTAGCCCTGATTTTGACTCACTGAAAGGTTTTGAGAAATCACCCGCAAATGCCTGAAATCTCAGGCAAATCGGTGCTCGTTCACACGAGTAACAATCACACTATATGAGCTATCAAGGACACGATATGAGAGAATCGCCGATGAGTAGCAGACACCCATGAGATATTTGGCATGCTGAATATCTGGAGCTTTTGGCGATTCAATCATGCCGTGTGAAATGAGTTCTGATTAAAAATAACATCCGCGATCACCTACAGCCAATGAGAGGGCAGCATTCACTAGTATAGAGATCTGCGCGGGACTACATTTTGAATCCCGCTCCCGCCCGCACCCGCCAGGTTTTAGCCCGAACCCGACCGCTCCCCCTTATATTAAGAATTTGTTGTCCCGCTGCCCGACCCGCCCCGTTTTCTGGCCGCCGCGCCCGATCCTGCTAAAGAGCGGGGGAGAACAAAACCGAAAATCACCCAGCTATACAGTCCAGACAGCCAAGCTGTCTGTATAAACACACACACACAGCACCAAGCACACACACAGGCGTTTGCTGTTATATCAACTGAAAGGGTTGTAATACCATGTATCAAGTACCAATGTAATACCAAAAGGTTTTATATAAAGTTATATAAATACTGAGTCGCGCCAGCTCCGGGCCGCAGCGCACATTACTCTCGGGCCGATTCCGGCGTGGACGGCCGCCGCATCTGGCCCGATTGATTCCGATTGAGTCCGGCAGCCGGAGCCGGGCCGAGTGGTAAGTCTCCGGCAGGCGAGAATCTAGCCGGAACTGGCCCGAGTGTATTTTGCTATCTGGGAAAGCTCTCTCTCTCTCGCTCTCTCATTCGCATAGCAATATCCGCGATATTGCTAGACAGCCTGCTCCCGTCCCAAATCAAACCTGTTACCGACCGCTCTCGCGATTTATTCGGAAATTTGCAGACCTCTACACTAGTATAGGTACCTGCAGGCCAGCGGGAGGCTGGGGGAGAAGTTAAAAGTGCTCATTTTCAGTTTATTTGGACCCAAGAAATTGAGGAAAAACTAATGTAAATTTGGCAGGAGCACTGTGTCTGATTGACGTGTCATCTGATCAATATCACAATCAGGTCGAAAAGTAAAAAAGCAGTTGAGGAGAGATTATTAATTCTCTTCAAAAACCAGGTGAGCAACACACGTTTCTAAAGCTAAAGCCTTCTTTTTCCATTATGTAGTTAATAACGAAAGATATATTACATGACCTCGCGTTGTTTCCATGTCACTGCTTGCATTCGTTGTTTGGTTGTTGGCTGATTCTTCCTATTTTAAAGTCAAGCAGTGTGAACTCTCCTGCCGCCGATCAATCCTACAGTGTAAACACGGCACTGACAGAACGCTACCCAGATAGTCATGCAGTGTGAAAACATCTGTGACACGACTACTTTGAAATTCATGCAATCTAAACTCTGAAAATCAGCCTGAAAATCATGCAGTCTGGGGGGTTTGATTTACCATACTAAGTGTATTTCCATAAAACAAACCCCCACATATACATCTCACCTTATTATTGGGGTAACACTCCCTAACATCCTAATATGAAAACAATATGTTTCTGTTTTTAAAATTTATGTCAATTTTTCTGCAAGCCGGTCTCTTTTTTTTTTTTTTTTGCACAACCTTTTCATGTTTAATTTTTGCTGAAAAAGTAGCTCTTATGCTGTGTTCACAACCGACGCGGAACGAGCAGATAAATCGTGATACCCACGCGTAAATGGCCGTGTGAACATTTGAGTTCACTTGCTTCATTCACGCCTCAAACCCCGATTCCTTCGCGTCAAATCCGCTTCATTTGCGCGTCAAATTCCCTTCAGAAGAGATGCGGATTAGCATGATGGGCAGGGCTTCTGTCTGCCCGGTGACTGTAGCTTTGTTGCTAAATGGCTAACATGGATTTTATTGAGAAAATAACTGTGTTTATGTGCTTTAAGAAGGCTGAAAAACAGCGTCGATAGGTTAAGGGTCGTGTCGGAGTCCACTAGATCCTTTCAGAAGTGCATCCAGATCTGTTAGTTCATAAACTCCTCCAGAAACTTAACCTGGATGATGAAGGCTTCAGCATTGCTTCTGACTGAGGCGAGCCCAGTTTGATGTGTCAGCTGAAGGATTTCCCCTGGGACACCAACAACAGATGCACGTCAGCACCTGTAGTTTATAACTATATAATAATAAATGATAAGGACAGAGAGCTTTAATAAGGGATAAGGGTGTTCAGCCTTTTTCTCTCATATGGTGGCATGAGGACAGTGTCTATTCCCGGATTTGCATTGACTAAACATGTAAATCACTCTCTTCTTCCGCGTCTGGTGTGAACACAGCATTAGGTATCTCTTGATATACACAAAAAAAATGGCTGCATTTACAGTAATGCCTTTACATTTTACTTTACTCTGAAGCTCTGTCTCTCAATCTGTCATTAGCAAGGTTTACAATTTGGTCAAATGCCTTCAGAATGAGAACATCAACATCATCATCCACGTCAATCTCCTCACAGTAGTTCTTGACTGGGAAGATGCAGTTCACTGGCACACCAATGGCTTCACTGCACATCTCCATCTAGAAAACACACAAACACACACAATGCACATTGACACGCACATCAGTGACACAAACATCAATAAAAGGTAAAAACAAAAATCTAAAATTTATTTAGTCTCTGTTCCTGCTGACACCATGTCCAGGACCAAACGCCGCTCAGAGTTTCACACCCCGTGTTTGCGTGTCTTTACTAGGTATACTTGAAACACCCAGGCAGGTGTGTTGAAGCAAGTTAGAGCTAGACCCTGCAGGGCATCGGACCTTCAGGAATGAGATTGATGACCCCAGGTGTAGATGTATGCATATATGCATGTACATGTATATCAGAGTATATATTTGTTGTTTATTTTGCTTTATATGTCTATACAATTTTTTTTGTTTATTTTGCGATGCTTGTTTGTTGTTTGTAAAGCACTGCAAGTTGCATGTATGTAGGAAAAGTGATGAAATAAAATATCAATATATTTTATTATTATTTAAAAACAACAAAACATTATTTTAGATTTCAGGGAGACTTGGTTCACCTTCTCTTTGATCTTCTTGCTGGTGTAGATCTTTCTTAGGTCTTCCTTCACTAGTGGACAGGCTTCATCCACTTTTGTCATAACGATCACTTGAGGAATCCCTACAAAAGGCATAGAGTAAGAGCATGGTCAGTGGTCTAAAGTCTCACTCTGCAATTTTACAGTGTGTGAAAAATACTACTAAAGTATATATATATACTTTAGTAGTATTTTTCACACACTGTAAAATTGCATATCAAGTTTAGTAACAAAATGGTTTAAGAAAAATTCAGTATTCTACAACAAATTTTAAAATAGCTGATGTCCAAAATACCGTAGTTGACTTTAAGAAAATAAAAAAAATAAAAATAAAAACACAACGCTGTTTTGAATGCTTAAGCCTAAGTTCAGATAATATAATAATAATTTTTTGCTATTTCTGTAGAGAATTTTGGTAAAAGTCTGCAGATTTCTGTGGAATTATTTTGGGAGCATCATAATTAAAACCTTAATAATATTTTTTTTTACTTTTATTTAATGTTTAAAATGCAAATCCAATTAGATTCACTTTATTTGGTAAATAAAGCAAGTGTGTCATAAAATATCTCTAGTAAAAGACAGAAAATAGTACTGTGCAAACTGCATTGTACATAAATCAGATGAACATTTTCACATTAGTCAATAATAGTACTGAAATAATAAAACCAACCTGAATAAATATAGATTTACACACATTTACTCAAGTAAATAAACAGAATTAATGATTGGCTTAAAAATATGCGGAAGATCTGAGGGTGGGCCTACCTATTTCTCAATATTATCAACATCACATTACAAGAAATCACCAAATCATATACAAGTAACTCTTACTGTCATGGCTGATGGCATGGCGGATTATCTTCAGCTTATCAATAAGTCCTTGATCTATGTATTGGACTGTTTTTGCATCCACGACATAAACCAGGCAGAAAGCTTGGTTTGAGAGTGACGGGTCATTGACGTAATCTTGATTCTTGTCACTGATTGACATCTCTGGGTTGAACTGAGATTTAAAATAAAAACAAAAGATGTGAATATTTCAGATATACTGTAGCAACAATTCTAATCATCTTGAATCAATACAAAAAATCTCTCTTAAATGAATGTGATTGAATTACTTTGTATTCATCCCTCACATATCCATATATGGTTTTTATGACATCCTCCGGCAGAGTCCCTGCCAGTATTTTAGCTTCTAAACCCATGATGTCACTCAAGTAAAAAGGTAAATCCCCTTTTACACCTCTGACTCGGTGTACTTTTAGCTGCAAAACAAAAAAGTAGGAAGCGGTTAATACAACAGCCTTTATATTATCTTAATGTGATTAACAATTTATTCTGTTTAGTTTTATTGTTTTTTTTTTTATAAAAAAAACTTACTTCTTTTGTAAAACTAGTGCCTCCACATGAGTCAACCAGTGCCGAACTTGTCATTCGTTCTTGGAATGTGTTATTGACAGAATTAATAAAGCTGGACTTCCCTGCACCGATTTGTCCAGCAACCAGGATATTGATGCACTTTACATCTGGATGACTCACAGAGAACTCCTCTAAACGCTTCTTCAGCTCATTTTTCTGTCTGTGCAATTACAAGAAACACAATTACTTGAAGGGCTCAAAAGGTTTGCAAATAACATATTATAGTAGCGTTTCTATTGATCAAGTTCATCTTCTAATCTGCAAATTTAAACTTCCTTCATGTGACCACACCCTGTTACATAATCATTAAACAGAAACTATGAATGTGCAAAAGATACAAATAACAGTTTCTAGATCAACATAGAAGCTTTTATTTGTGCTATTTATTATTATTTTTTTTGAAAGTATATATATACATACATACATAAAGATAAACTTACCTCCAGTCAAATTTTCTCCATGGCTTCTCCAGTTCTTAAAAGAAAATAAATAATTAAAATTAAATAATATATAAATAATAGAGAAACTGCTGAATTAAAAATGTAAATATAAAATAAATAAATACAAAATAAAAATACAACAAACTGATTTATTTCTGGTATGTATCTAGTGTATGCTCGGATAAAAATGAAATCAACATTGTATTATCACACATAAAATGTTCATCTCACCCAGGGATGGTGGTGCTGGTTCAGATGGTGCGTTTCCCATGGTATTTTGTCTTTTCCCAGCCGAAAAGGTGACTTGCAGTTTCTCAGACAGTCTGCAGCTCGGTCTGCACTGCAGTGCCTCTTTATATAACCTTTTTAGGTTTCACTTTCACTTTTGCAAACATTCAAATACATTTTGTAAGTATTGCCACTTTTTTCCTAATTAAATAGCAACAAACATGAATTTTTTTAATGCCTTTTTGATAAAAATGGTGAAAGAAAAAGAAAATAAATCTATAAAGAAACTGAATGATTTACTAGAAAATGCTGTGTTTATGGGAAATGGAAACTGAAAGTGATTTGAAAGTGCTTTGTCATTGCAGAGAATTAGGAACAATGCTTTCAGATTCAGTAGATACAGACAAAGCCAAATAGAATAACAATCTTTATATTTAAACCGTTTATATTTCAAACAGCTGTGAATGAATTTCTATATTACAATCTGTATATTTAATCAAATACCTAACAAAAACTTGACAATTATCCAACCTGAAAAAAACATCAGCTATGCAGTGCATTAGTAGACTGAACCCCATGCAGTACTTGAACCCCATGGATAGGCCAAGTAAAGTCCTACTGAAAACAGAGGAGTGCTGATATCTTACACATTCAACTCCTGACTGAGATGAATTTTAGGTTTGTAAAAATGGCACAAATACACACGTTCCCTCTCTGGAGTGTATTATTTTCTCAGTTTTCGACATACAAGGTAAAAAAAATATGGTTTATATAAAACATTTATACTCATTGTAAGCATTTAAGATTGAAAGGTGGGTTTTCTTCAAGGTCTGTGAGCTTTTTGTTTTTGTTAATTCCCAATTATCATTGCTGTTCATTTATTTAAAAAAATCAGTACTTATATTAAAGTAAATTAATAAATTCTCCAATCGAATCAAAAATCAAGGGTCAAATCAAGAACTGACATGGGTCAAAATAAGAGCTGGTAAATCAGAAAGAAACAGTATCAAAACCTCTGAATCATTTCTAATAAATTACTGTAAGAGTTGAAATATTGCAAATATTTTGATATCTTTGACAATTCAATACATGAGCTGAAAACAGAGACTGGTGACTCCACAACCCAGCAGGTGGGAATGCGGGAAAAACCAGTTTCTGCTGCATTTGCATCTGAGTCTGCTGAAGCTCGGCTTCATCCACCCCAACTCACGCATATGGTCATTTCAATGTTTGAATGTTCTAGATTAACCAAAGTGACTTTAACTATCATGTTTGATATCATTTGAAATGTCTCAGTGTGATTGGTACAATGGTCTCATTCTCTCAGAAACAGACATAATCAAAACAATAAATATATAACTTCAGGCATCTTTTGAACCACTGTGAAGGGTGTGACTTTTCCACAGGCAGCACTAAGTTTGAATGCCTTTTGTTATACACACACCCCTTTCCTTGAGGGAATTCTTGGATTATTTAAGGTAAGGTTTGAGAAAGGCTCAGGGCGATTCTGCTTACCCAGATCAGCCCGTGATGTGGAGCTTACGTTCCACGTTATGTATAATTTAAAGTCAGGTATGCATCTTTTAATCTTGGATTTATCTTTGATAATTTGATATTTTGTATTGATCGTTTATGAATTGACTGATTGAATTGGCATAATACATTTACCTGACTAATAAATTGTTATGTTTTGAATTATTCAAACAGAGTTCGTGTTATTATCTCTAGTAGACTGTGGTAATTTCATAACACCACAAGCCCCTGTACAGGTTAGTAGCGGACTAGAACATGGTAGACGGAGCATTGCGGCACGCTATACGATGTCTCTAGAGCTCCGACTAACACATTGGCATTAATTCATGTATACTTAGGCTGTAAAAGGATATCTAAGGGGATAGTCCTTCACCTGTTAAACTTATATTACTATTTAGATAGTATAGTGATTATTCAAAGTTACTAATAGTTTAAGTACGACTGGTCTGCTTAATTCTATAGTAATGATCACTATATGACTAAATAGCTCTGTTTGATTTAGGAGGTAGCAGATTTATGGGGACCGCATTAAAAATATCCTAATCTGGGTAAGTAGGGTTCTGCCAGTTTAGGATAGCGGTCAATCGCCACTGTTTAATGACCAAGACTGACATGCTTGTGCTTAAGAAATTGTATACTCGGCCGGTACAAGATTTAGGATGTTATAGAGATCCCAATGAACGAGAATTACATAAAATGATGAACCGAAGAGAATATTCAATCATAATCTAAATTAATGTGAACGCAAACAAAATAACCTTTTCAATGTTTTATAATTGGAGTCAGATAAAACGAGGATAAATATATTAATATTCTAAACCACCTCATACTAAAATGGATATGAGTTAAGTTTAATATAAATCAACATTGTGGACTGGAAAGGCTGAACATGCAGTGAACCTTCATCCACCATTGGATACCGTCATTGGACCAACTGGCTGGACCCTACAATTACATTCACCATTGTTTCATTACACACAGTAGGTAGTGATGTTGCCTCACGGCAATAAGGTCGCTGGTTCGATTCTCGGCTCAGTTGGCATTTCTGTGTGGAGTTTGCATGTTCTCCCTACGTTTACGTGGGTTTCCTCCGGGTGCTCCGGTTTCCCCCACAGTCCAAAGACATGCTGTACAGGTGAATTGGGTGGGGTAAATTGTCCGTAGTCTATGTGTGTGTGTGAATGAGTGTTTGTGGATGTTTCTCAGAGATGGGTTGTGGCTAGAAGGGCGTCCGCTGCGTAAAAAACGTGCTGGATAAGTTGGCGGTTCATTTCGCTGTGGCGACCCCGGATTAATAAAGGGACTAAGCCGACAAGAAAATGAATGAATGATGGTTTCATTCCAATGGAAGATGATCCAAATAAATGTGATGCAGTTAAACTAAATTCCAAATGTCAAATCAAAGAGATTGAATACATAGTTAATGCTGGATACTTTATACATTTTGTTCCATGTTGTCTGTAAATATACAATTTAATTGTAAACAATGTGTGAATAGGTCTTACGTAAACCTTGTAGAGGCCATCTATAAAAACATCTAACCAGTAAAGCAAGTAAATTCTAGACCAGGGGTGCTCAATCCTGTTCCTGGAGAGCCACCTTCCTGCAGATTTCAGTTGCTACCCATATCAAACACACCTGCCTGCAATTATCACGTGGTGTTCAGGTCCTAATTAATTGGTTCAGGTGTGTTTGATATGGGTAGCAACTGAAATCTGCAGGAAGGTGGCTCTCCAGGAACAGGACTGAGCACCCCTGTTCTAGACTATAAATTCTGTCTGTTGAATGACCAACAGAAAAATGTTAGTAGTGCATCAATTACACACTTCACCTTGAAGTGGGTGATTATATGCATTAGAAAAACATTTAAAAAAATGTATTAAAAAAGAAAAACAGTAACCTGCTTTAACATTTGGGATTAAGTGAACTCTTCTCTTTCACAAACGTAATTGTTATGCATGAACTGAAACTCTTCCTTTTTTTTTGTAATACCAAAACAATAAAACCCCAGACACATCTCTTTCATTATTCATTTTACTGGTACATCTTAGCCACATTACGGTTATAATCTGCAACTTACTCCACTCATCTGCATAAAAGCCCGCACTTGCAGAAGAGGAAATGAATCTAAACCCCACAGAGGTTTTAAAGAACCATATTAATCCTCATTATCTTGACGGTGCAGTACAACTACCTGCAGTGCACCCCGGGTTTAGAGAAGACCAGCGTTTTTCACAGTATTTTACAGTCCAAGTCCATTTGAAAAACGTTCAGTCTCAGCCAGGTAGTTCTCTGTATGAGTTCATTGTACATTCCAGTTGTAAAAGACTAGCTTATCAAAAAATATATTCATATTAACTGGCTTATTATTCTAACAGGTAGCCTAGCTGTGGAATGTATTATTATTATTATTAATATTGTTATTATATATATATATGTATATATATATATATATATATATATATATATATATATATATATATATATATATATATATATATATATATATATATATATATGTGTGTGTGTGTGTGTATATATTTTTTAAATATATATATATATATATATATATATATATATATATATATATATATATATATATATATCTATATATATATATATATATATATATATATATATATATATATATATATAAATAAATATATATATATATATATATTTATATATATATATATATATATATAAATAAATATATATATATATTTATATATATATATATATATATATATTTATTTATATATATATATATATATATATATATATATATATATATATATATATATATATATATATATATATATATATATATATTTATTTATATAAATATATATATATATTTATATATATATATCTTTTCAACTTGGAAATATAGCTACAACATGATTCAAGTAATTTTCTTTTCAATAAAAATGTAACCCTCTGAGGTCGCCAGGTATTGACAAGCATCTTTTTTTTTTTATCAGTGCTAAAGATACTAAGACTTCTCTGTTGATTTTGGTCGCACAGATAAGTGTTATACACCATTTGAATATGTTAAGTGTCTACTTTTTTTGTGTATACTCACAATAACAACAAAAGTTTGTGCTTTTGCAAAATAAGGGGAATAAACAGTGTGCACTTTCTTTCTTTTGTCTCTCCACGAACTGCTTATAGAATTGTGTTACTAAAGTGAACTAAAACTTAACAAGACACACAGACCTGGGAGATATATTTATAGAAAGCTTGAAGTGTCTACTTTAAATGCAGTAAGTCATGTCGAAAACAAATATTGTTTGGTGAAGTAATCAGTGTGAGACCCACACTCTCTAACAACTTTGGTAAATGTATTTGCCAACTCAGGCTTATTCTGAAAACGCACCGCTATATACTTTTCTGGAGAGCACCAAATAACTCGTAGGAGATAAATTTTTTACATGTTTTTGGTTTTGTGTTGGTTCAGATTGAAAGAGCTCCATTTAAATTATTATTCAATTCACTTTGAGCTAATTCGCAACATTCTTCAATATATATATATATATATATATATATATATATATATATATATATATATATATATATATATATGTATATATATATATATATATATATATATATATATGTATATATATATATATATATATATATATATATATATATATATATATATATATATATATATATATATATACATATATATATATATATATATATTTTTTTTTATGGCAAAATCAATTTATTATTAAATCACATAACCTTTATTTCAACATTTTATTTGATTATTTAATTTTTCAATTATCCAGTTTATAATTTATTGTAACCAAGCAAGATCCACAGATTCGGAAAGACTGCCAAAGCTTAAGTATTCAGTGAGCATTACAGAAAATCATGGCAACAATCTACAACAGGCCCCTGAATCACAAGGACGACACATTTATGAGCCGCATCAACACCTGAAAGATTACATTGACCACACTACAGCGGGATGAAGGAAGCAAATCTTTATCTGCCCTGACTTTATCTCCAGCATCGCTAAGAGAAGGACATGTTTACAGCCATAAAGGATGGTTTGTGTTGCGTGAGAGGGATGGACTGTACGTTTCTCTCAGTTTCCCGCCTCATCTTCTGTTAGATCTTGATTATGAGAATCCTCAGTCGAATGCCCTCAAGAAGCACAATGCTGGTTCAGTGAAGGTTTCTTATGAGAAGCTGACAGGAATGTGCTGTTTATAAAGGCCACTGATGTACAAATAACAATAGATAGACTGTAAACAGAACATATTTCAATTTGTCAATTGTATATATTTCATTGTACTCTATACACACTCTTGAAAGAAACGGTTCTATATAGAACCAAAAATGGTTCTATCAAGCGCTTCATATATGGAACCCCAAAAAGGTTCTAAATAGAACCAATTTAAGGGTTCATTAAATAAAACCCCAAATGGTTCTTCGAATTCAAGTTAGATGGTTCTATTTAGAACCATTTAAGGGTTCTTTATTTAGGTAGCAGTGCAGCACTCGTGCCCGCACCGAGTCTGTGTACGCGCGGCAGGCCAGAGTCACGGTGGCAGGCTAGATTGAACATCAGGCCACTGGGAAAGTTCTCCCTATGGCCAGTCCATCCCTGGATATTATTAAAACCTTTTAAAGCCAAATTTTAATAATCCATAGATGAAAGATCAGGTGTTATTTATAAAGGACACAAAAATGCAGGCTAAATGTATTTGAAATATTAAACCTTTAAGTGTATATATATATATATATATTGTGTGAATGATGACGCTGTGGTGGATTTCTCCTTTCGAAAAATTAACCGTCACTCTCGGGGCTCTTCACCACCTGTCCACGACGATGATAATTAGTTTTAAATAAATTATTAAATTATAAAAACATGGTACTGCACAGTCTATATAAATAAACTGGTTATTTTATTTATTTCACAAAATAATTTGTTAAAAATGTTAAATATTAAGTATATATAAAATATAAGTTATATGCTAATGTGCAAACCTAAATGAAAAAAATCCCACCATACTGTACACTGATAACGTTTTTGACCACAGCATTAATTTTATTAGGTTTTGACTCAAAAAGCTTTGTATATCTGTGTTATAGCTTATAAATATTTTATAATCTTTACTAGATAATTATGTTATGAATCAAAAACTATAGAACCATTTTAATCAAAAAGGTTCTTTGCACTCAAAGGGTTCTAAATGGAACCATTTTTTGGGTAAAAGGTTCTACTGGCCAAGTATAGAACCCCAAGGTTCTATATAGAACCTCTGGGAACCTTTTTTTTTTTTTTTTTAGAGTGTAAGTGTTTCTCAACCATATTTCTGGAGGACCACTAACGCTGCATGTTTTAGATGTCTCCTTTGTCTGTCACACCCATTTCAGGTCTTTTAGTTTCTGCTAATGAGCTGATGATCTGAATCAGGTGTGTTTGGTTTAGTGGACATGCAACATCGCCTACTACTTAGTAGGTACTGATTTTGAATTTAAACGTACTACTCGACTGTTAGAAAAGTGTGTTCTATTCAGTACGAATGGAACTCAGAAGTACTACATCCACCATTTTGTCATGATCATGTGATCTACCCATGTCAGTTGGGTCACTTTACTCCCATTCATGAATTCTCTCATGGGACATCATAGGATGGCGCAGTGTGCATCAGATGCACATTTCAGAAAATTGCTGGAAGTAGTAGGTCATCCAGGTACTTCTCGCATACTGTTTTTCGAATTCTATGAATTCTGACATACTACTCGGCTCGCATATAACGTACTAAAGTATGGAAGTATGCGATTTGGGATGCATGGTGGTCCTCCAGGAATGTGGTTGAGAAACACTGCTCTACATGTCCAGTAGTAACTTCATGTAACAGTAAAGTATGATTTACAAGCTCTGGGTGTAATAGTGTTTTGCTGTTCTGCCTCCATTGTTTGGAAATGCAGAAAACATTGCAATATCTCAGTTTGGACTGGACCATCAACTTTGTAACCTTGCATATTTATATATACACACAGCAACATCACACAAAACTGTTCAAAAAGTAACTGTAATGAAGTTTACGGCCACCTGGCCGTCGGGAAGGAGGCGGAGAAACGACAATTTTTTAATACGTTTTTAATGAATAAATAAAACAAACAGCCGTCAAACTGAAAGCAAAAGTAAAACAATATGCCCGGGCCGGGTCCTCTCACGTCCTCCTCTGCCATTGTTTCCCCTTTTATAATCCAGAGCTCCTTCTGTGGAATTTGAGGCCGGTGTGTGCCACAGGTTTTTCTCATCTGCAGCTGGGCTCATTTCGTTCCCATGGCTATCGGCCCCGCGTCCTCGCCACAGTCACAAATATACATAATCAGCCCAATTTTACAAGGAAACACAACTATTTTACACAGCCAAGGCTCACTCTGAAAAAATTCTGGAGTGCACCAAATATGTCCCAGGAGGTTTTTTTTTTGTTTTTTTTGCTATTTTTGTTTTTGCAAATCTACCAGAGGCTGCTGTTTACGCTTTTTCAGTTCTCAAATTTCTCTCACGAGTGTCATTCGCACCTGCTCTTCTTGAATAAAACCACCAGGGGCCGCTGTTGACTGACTGACTTATCAACCGACTGATTCCCACACCCACCCCCTTGCCTAAACCCAACCAATAGTGTCTTAAAAAGCAACAATTTACCAGCAAATACCCACCCAGATCCCTAAACCCAACCAATAGTGTCTTAAAAAGTAACAATTTACCAGCAAATACCCACCCATATCCCTAAACCCAACCAATAGTGTCTTAAAAAGTAACAATTTACCAGCAAATACCCACCCATATCCCTAAACCCAACCAATAGTGTCTTAAAAAGTAACAATTTACCAGCAAATACCCACCCATATCCCTAAACCCAACCAATAGTGTCTTAAAAAGTAACAATTTACCAGCAAATACCCACCCATATCCCTAAACCCAACCCGACAGTGTTTTGAAAAGCAAGCTCCCTTATTATTATCCACATTTTCAGACTTTACCACATTCTGTTATTACCTTTTTTATTAAAAATTTTGGCTTTGTCTTACCTGCTTTCTGGAACCGTTCTGCATCGGACTCGAACCCCATCTTCGCGGTCAACTTTCTGCGTCTCAAGTCTATTGACGTACACTGCGAGCCACTGGACAAATTGGTAACAGTGGGAAATCTGTCCATATGGAGGTAAGCGTTCAGCTGCTAGCACTAAAAGTAACAGCATCATACCACCCTGTAGCATTCGTTTTAAAGACAAAATGCAGCCATAAGTACTTCTGGCTACATAATTCGCAATCTCCAGAAATGTATATAGGGCTACATTAGAATGAGCCAATGTTGATTTTACATCTTGTCAGAAAAGTGCCTAATTCATCCATGCTAACGCAATTTATTCATACACCTATACTCCATCCATAACCCTAGCATCATTAGGGGATTAGCAAATCATACTAAAAATCTACCGGAGGTTGTACAAATTAATGATCAGCCACTAAATCAAAAAGTTACAAATTTCTATAAGATTGTTTTGGCATAATTGACATTTCCTTTACCCCAGTGGTTCTCAAACTGTGGTACGTGTACCACTAGTGGTACGCAGGCTTCCTTCTTGTGGTACGCGGAGGAATGAAATATGTCATGTACATGCTACACACATTTTAAAATTTACCGAAATTATGTATATAATATGCCATATATGACACATAGCCTATATTTCTGAGGTAATCTGCCACGTTTTTTTTAACCGTGCAGAGTTGTAGCTGCTTTAATGGGCCTACTACGCTACTGTATTTCAATACTGCTCATTTTGGTGGTACTTGGAGAGACAAATTGTTTCTGAGGTGGTACATGATAAAAAAGGTTTGAGAACCACTGCTTTACCCTATTATTTTTTTGCTGGTAAGACTACATATTTATACTCATCTCTGGCCTTTAAAGTCAACCAGTCTGATCACCATAAGCTCCAATAAAAAATCAAGCTTTGTTTGTCAAAAAGATGGTTTGGATGCAGGCGAACTACTTTAATTCATTTTGCATTAGCTTCCCTTGTGGCTTCTCTTCTTCTTTTGGTGCTCAAAATTCACCCTTTTCCCTATACAGCTGTCGTTCTGTTTGCTTCACATACTTCTAAGACACACTATTTCCAAGCCCTGCTTGAATAAACAATAATTAACATTTATGGAAATCAGAGAAATTGACTGGTGTGTAACTTATTATGCAAACAAGGGGAGTAACCTTGTAGCTTTGACGTCCAAGGTTATGCAAACTGGTGGTTTTACATGTAACAGACTTACAGCGGGTCTACTGAAAGCATCAGTGTTGTTGATTGATATTGATATAGTCCGTATGGTACAGGGTGTCCTTTTTGGATGTTTCAAATGTGCTTTTATGACCATGATTCATGTGTTTTCCCACTGCTTTCTATTTGTGTTGTTCATTGTTGTTGGGCTACAAAACCTAAAAATTAACTTTCATTGTGTCGTGGTGGTATTATGGCTCATGGCAGCTCTGTGTGACCTCAATAAAACAAAGATCCTGAATGCGTGAGCAGAATTTCCTCCACGCTACCAGTGCCAACAGATGTTTGATATACTGGAATCCATTTTTCAAATTAAAAGCTCTCCTCATTCCATAATTAGCTGAAAGAGCATGGCAGGTCAATATCACGCTAGCCGAGTGAGAGTGCATCTCATTTGCCTGACCAGTTATGTAGGTTTTTGGCAAGCATGCTAAATTTAGCTTTGCTGGACAGAATATGTTTTCTTATATTTCTCACTGGCCACTTTATTAGGTACACCTTACCAGGTTGGACCCTCTATTGCCTTCAGAACTCCCTTAATCCTTTGTGATATGGATTAAACAAGGCACTGGAAATATTCCTCCGAGATTTTGGTCTATATTGACATGATAGCCTCATTCAAGTACAGTGATCTCCATCTCATGTTCAAGAAATCAGTCTGAGATTATTCGTACCTTGACATGACGTGTTATCCTGCAGGAAGTAGCCATCAGAAGTTGGGTACACTGTAGTAATAGAGGGATGGACAAGGGCTGCAACAGTACTCAGGTAGGCTGTGGTGTTGACATGATGCTCAATTGGTACTAATGGGTCCAAAGTGTGCCAAGAAAATATCCCCCACACCATTACACCACCAGCCTGAACAGTTGATAAAAGAAAGAATGGATCCATGCTTTCATGCTGTTGACGCCAAATTCTGACCCGACCATCTGAATGTTGCAGCAGAAATCGAGACTCATCAGACCAGGCAGCGTTTTTCCAATCTTCTACTGTCCAATTTTGGTGAGCCTGTGCAAATTGAGGCCTCAGTTTCCAGTTCTTAGCTGACAGCACTGGCAGCCAGTATGTTTTATTATTTTTTTGCTGCTGTAGCCCATCTGCCTCAGGGTTCGACATGTTGTGCATTCAGAGATGTTCTTCTGCATACCTCGGTTCTAACAAGTGGTTATTTGAGTTACTGTTGCAGTTTGACCATTCTCCTCTGACCTCGGGCATCAAAAAGGCTTTGCACCCACAGAACTGCTGCTCAATAGACATTTTCTCTTTTTTTTTAGCTCATTCTCTGTAAACCCTAGAGATGGTTGTGTGTGAAAATCCCAGTTGATCAGCAGTTTCTGAAATACTCAGACCAGCCCGTCTGACACCAACAACGTGCAATGTTTAAAGTCACGCAAATAACCTTTCTTGCCCATTCTGATGCTCGGTTTGAACGGCAGAGGATCGTCTTGACCATGTCTACATGCCTAAATGTAATGAGTTACTGATTAAAAATTAGCTGGTGTACCAATATATATATATATATATATATATATATATATATATATATATATATATATATATATATATATAAATATAAATATATAAATATATATATATATATATATATATATATATATATAAATATATGTATATATATATATATATATATATATATATAAATATATGTATATATATATATATTTATATGTATATGTATATATATGTATGTATATATATGTATATATATATAATAATAACATATAATATAATAATAATATAATAATAATATATATAATAATAATATATATATATATATATATATATATATATATATATATATATATATATATATATATATATATATATATATATATATATATATATATATATAAGCAAGTGAGCTGCATTCCAGGTCAGTTCAGCTCTATGACGTATAGTGTCTCCGACATCCCCTGTAGTCTCATTTACCAACTTGATAGCAACTATCTTTTTAAAGAAGCATAACAAATTTAAAAAATCAAGAGTGTGAAGAAACTGATTTTGTGGAATGTAGCCACAAACCTTATTTAAGCGATTCAATCGAAATACCATAAAAAAACATTGTCAACTCAAGTCTTACCACATTCTCACTCTGTTATTTACTTGTTTATTTTTAGTTTTTTTTTACCTGCTTTATGGAACAGTTCTTCACCGGACCGGACAGTTCTTCTGCCAACGTATGCAGCAAGCCACTTGGTAAACTGGTAACAGCAGTAAAGCTGTCCCCACAGAGCTAAGAGCTCAGCTGGTAGCGCAAAAACAAACAGAAACCATCAGCGGCGTCATACTGCCCAGTTGTGTTTGTTTTAAAGCAGAAATGCAACCATAAGTAGCTCTGGCTACATATTACGCGCTCTCCAGAAATATATACGGGGCTATGTTTTTACAATGAGCCTGTGTTTATTATGAAGCTGCACTGTAAACTCATCTCTGACGACCTTGTCATGCATGACATATCATACAGTGCTCTCTGATCAACGAGTTTATCCTGATCAATCAACTTCATATGAATTACACACCTTACAAATTCAGCCCGACTGCCCACAAACTTTTTCGAAAAATTAATTCCTCTCTCTCAACCATATGCACATCAAAATCAGCAAAACTCACACTGTGTACACTTGCCCTAAGACTGCAGGTTTCTTGCAGGTTACTAATTGTATGTGTATAATGTTCTTGTCTTTCAATGTTAATTTAGTTGCTAAGTTAACTGAATAAATTTTAGAAAATGAGCCATCAATTCCATCCCCAAAAATAATGTGTTACCTAATAATTGCATAACTATGTTAACCCATGCACACAGTTCCATAATACATAATTATGCAATAGTGGTTCCCCACATATTTTCCAGCACAGTTCCCTACCTTTAGAGATGTTGTTCTCAACAGTTTGGGGATTTAAATAACCTTTGTGATTTATTTACGGATAATAAATATAAATTAAAGTGGCACCTCTATATATCTGTAACCTGTCCCACAAAGGTGTATCATCCACTTGGATTTATGGCCGCTGTAAATGACATGGCCCCTACAGAGAGTCTTTTGAGGTTCGGGCTTGTGATAGTTAGTGGAGTGGAGCTGGGGCTCTAGTGATGAGGTTATCAGAGAGGTCACTGGCCCCGTTTGACAGAGACGCTGATGGATTTTCCCTTGCTTCTGTTCCTGCCATTTCCATTCCTTTCACACACGCACACACTCACAAATCATTATCATTTTCTCTGTTCCTGCTCTTCAGTCTCAAAGAACCCTTTTAAGGATTTAAATTTTCCCTCTTCGACATACTCGCGACTTTAATGGAGATTTGAACACTTTTAGCATTTTATTGTCCTGATCCTAGTTCATTTATTCAACATAAATTTAAATACAGTACTGTGCCTGCTTTTGCACTGAATTAAACCAAAGGTAATTGTGATTTTCTTGTTCAGTTCTGACTTTTGTGTGATACAAACACACATTTTCTATATTTATATATATATATCGTCACCTTAGAATTATAAGGTTCTATCTGAAATTTTTGTCAAATTTCTATTAAATGACAACTTATATACATTATGGGACGTTTTTTTATAAGTTGTTTACATTTTAAAACTTTTTATTTAAAAAACAAATGTTAAACACAAATTGTTTGCTATGGAATGCAAAAACTTAAAAGTTGATTATCTCAAAAACATTTAGAACGCAGATAGAACCTTATAATTCCAAGGAGACGATATATATATATACAAAAGGGTTTTTGAGACTCTCCATGTTTGATGTTGTTTTTATATACACAAGTATGCCGTTAAACTGTTGTAAACGCAATATCAAACGAGTAGCAGTGCAATATGGCTGTATATCGGCACAATATATTATATAATAGCAACACACATGCTGATATTGCTTTTATACAACCAGTATATATACAACCAGTTTTATAAACAAGAACCAGCAAGAACTGTTGTATTAATAATATATATATATATATATATATATATATATATATATATATATATATATATATATATATATGTATGTATATATATATATATATATATATATATATATATATATATATATATATATATATATATATATATATATATATATATTTATTTTATAAATATAGGTTGCATATAGAAGGGCATCCGCTGCATAAAACACATGCTGGATAAGTTGGAGGTTCATTCCGCTGTGGTGACCCCAGATTAATAAAGGGACTAAGCTGAAAAGAGAATAAGTGAAGAATAAGAGAATAAGGTTGGGGAATGAGCCATTTAAAAAAGCATATAGCACATACAACCAAACCAACTTTTTTTTTACATTTGGAAAATTAAAGTTATTAATAATAGTTCTTTAAAAAAAAGCATTTTTAAAATTCGCACCAAAACTGAGGTGTTCATTTTAAAAACAATAAAACATCCATGCAAATTAGGCTAATGCAATACTGTATGTATTAAAAATAATAATAATAAATTATTAAATACTATAGTAGCCTATAGGCTACAAGTCAATATATTGGCTTGTTGTTTCTTCAAGTGGAGAGCAAACAATACATGGTAACACTTTGTTTTGATAGTCCATTTGAGTTTTAGTAGACTGTCTGCTTAATATCTGATGATACTGCTCCTTTAACAGACATTTAACTGACTATAAGAAACTTTACAAATACATGTCAACTTAAACTAACCCTAACCCTAAACCCAACTCTAAGACGACCTAACGGTCTACTTATAATCTAAGGAGAATTAGTTGGCATGTAGATAAAATGTAGTTAAATGTAGTTAAATTCACAAAACTTATTGTGTGACCCAATATATAGATAACAAATGTGAGGCACTATGCTGTACAGAAATAAGACCTTCAAAAATAGTGTATAAAATGTTTTGGTCCATAAAAAAAAAAAAGTTTGTCACGTATAGGCACCTCTAAATCAAAATGACCACAGAAAGGAAGAGAAGGTCATAGGTGATCCATGCCATAATGCAGTGTTGTAAATCTTTTTCAGCTTAGAAAACTTTTTTTTCATCGCTTTTTCCAATTTAGTCAGCCAAGAATCAATCTATCCTCAATATCTCTATCCTCAAAAATGTAGTTTCTTTCATCATTCTTAAACTGATGCACAAATAAACACACACGCACAAACAGTCCACATGTGCAGTTTATTTATAAATTAATTTCGAGAGGATCACATGAAGCCGGTCCTGCATTATTCAACTTAAGATTCACCAATCAAAGTTTCATACAACAGCCATCTTCGTTTGGAAGAATCCCCCTTCCACCCCTACTCCTCTTTCCTAGAAATGGTGGTATGGTGGCCCAGTGGTTAGAACTGTAGCCTCATAGCAAGAACGTCACTGGTTCTAGTCCTTACCAAGCCATCTGACGTTTCTGTGCGGAGTTTACACCTTCTCCCCGTGCTCATGTGGGTTTCCCCCGGGTTCCCTGATTTCCTCCTACCGTCCAAAAACATGCAACTTGAGTTTATTGACTAATCCAAATCAGCACCATAGACATGCTTCTAGTAAGTAGTTATCTCCTAAGAGCAAACACTATCTGTTCATTAGCTAATACAGCAGGGGAGTTCTCGAGATCTACCTGGGCTCAAACTCCCCTCTCGCTAGGCTCAAGGATCTTATGAGCTCAGGGCTCTCTCCCGGGACAACATGCCAAACATGTAATCAACCATCAGATAAGTGTGAACTCTCGAAATGATAAAAGTCCTCAATGTTTTTACATTTCAGTCACATTGTGCAGTCACATTGATTTTTCTTTGAACTCTGAATTCTCAAGCCACTTTTTCTCAAATCAAGTTATTGACTTCATTATAGAAAATGCAATTTTCAGTGAACTTCAACAAAATTGATAGATTCTGCAACACTTTTATTTGATTATTGTCTGGCAGCACAAAACAGTTTAACAATTCCAAGCTGAAAGGTCAGATTGTTTCCATAAATGTTTTATCGCAGCAAAGTTCCAGCAGAAGTTGTTAGATGTTATGCATATCTTGGCATTTGTGCTTGGGATCCGTCTTGTTTATTTTAAAGGCGATTCTCCAAAATGTGCATAAACACAATGAACAGAAACTCAAATCCAAATCACAAGGCATTATTTATTCGTAGACACCACTGATTTTCAAATAATGGGAGCTTTTATTGTGTGTGAATCTTCCCTGGTCACCTTATGGGTTCTTAAATCGTCTCATTAAAGCAACTTCTGTTTATTCAAGGCCTCATTTGAAAATAAATGTTTAAAAAGTTAAGACACATGCATATCATTTGTCTCAGTAAATGAGATACTTTGGAAATAAAAGATAACCCAAGGAACCTAGTCGAGGGGAAAAAAAGATTGCCGGCCTTTGAATCGTTTGAACATTTCGTTAGTAAAGATCCTTTTAGTGAAGACGCTCATTAAAATACTGCCTAATGATGTGAAACCTAGATTGGGAAGACGTAGTCAGTCAAAGGTGAAAGCTGGACTTCATTAGGACGCAGTTTTGACACGTTGCTTTAGTCTTGCTTAAAGGGATAAAATAAAAGCACACATTTTCTTTCAGAAAACACATCTTCATAATGTCTTTTATTTTAGTTGTGTGTTCTTTTTGATAGACATGACCAGTATGAACCTTTAGGTTAGTTCACCCCAAAATGGCTTTCAAGAGTTTCCACTTAGATATGCTTGGCATTTATAGCAAGTTTGGCATGCTGTCCCGGGAGAGAACCCTGAGCTCGGAGATATTTGAGCCCAGGGCTCCCGCCTGGTCTAGAAGCATATCAGGAGATCCGAGATCAGGTAGGTCTTGATCGCTCCCCCCTTAGAAGGGGAGAAAAAGGAGGAGATGGGGTGGAAGGGGGATTCTTCCAAAACGAAGATAGAGCAATAAGGAGAAAGTGATCCATTTATATTAAGCAAGGATCATTCTGATTGGATTATTACTGATTACGGATGAGTGGCCAGCAGTGCACAATCATATCACTTGCTGATCTCGAAATTAGTTTATGAAACTTCACTTTGTTCATCTTTGGGAACCAAATGAAGATATTTTGGTATAACTTTAGTATACGGACCAATGGAGTATATGCACAGCTAGAGCTCTATTTTGACAATCCATGCGCAAAGTCCAAATCGCAGGGCGCAAAAGCATTAAGGTCTGAATCCACTTTTGCTATTTTAAGAATGGAAAAATCCGCTTAGCGACGTGGCGCATGGTGTAACAGGGTTGAGCTTATTCTCTTAATGAGTTATGGGTGTGTTTTGACAATAAACCAATCAGAGTCTCATCTCACGTTCCCTTTAAGAGTCAGTTGCGTCACACCATAGCTAATTTGCTATTTACATGGCGGACTTTGTAAATGGAAAAACTAAGCGCTTCACTAGTGAGAAAACAGTTCAACAGAGCATCTGCAGTGCGAAAATGAGAGATAAGCCTCCTCATTATTTACTTTCGCTTTCACTCTTGTGGATAGGGAAATGTGTTGTACGCACAGACACCCATTAGCCTATAAATAATTAATTTTGTTTATTACCCATCTAGGAAAGGAGGAGAAGTAGGGGTGAAAGGGGAGATTCTTCAAAACGAAGATGGCTGTCATATGAAACTTGGGGTACTCATATTGGTTTAGGAATCGTCTGATTGGTGAATCATAAATTGAATAATGTGGGGCCGGCTGCAAGCAATCATAAACACGTGATCCTCTCGAAATTAGTTTATAAATCAACTTAACCTATTTTAATCCTTTAAATCTTTTTCATTTGTAAATATATTTTTGTATTGCTGTACATCCTGTGTGTATTAGTATGTTTAAGTAATTGATTAAGTAATTAGCATTGTATAAGTAATGTTTAAGCAAGCCAATGCAATCTCAAAGCAATTCGTAACTTTTTGATTTAGTGGCTAATTCGTATAAAGTCGTACAACTTAGTACGATTTCCTCATCACGCAATGACGGTTGGATTTAGGGATGGGATTAGGTGCCACGCCTCCTTTTTAAAATCTGACATTTTCGTACGACTGAACTCGTTCGAATTAGCCACTAAACTGACAAATCGTAAAATACTTACGTTTCCTCGTGAGATCAGGCTGGCGAGGCGCACAACTAACGCGCTCTGGGTTGGACTTTAGACCTCCTCCGAGCTCGTCTATTAAACAGTCTATTCTAGTTTCTCAAAATAGCAATGTGCCAACAATGTGCTTCAACACGCCTCCTTTTTTAGACCAGAACGCCCATGGGCGCACATATGAGAGCAAATGCATTTTCTATGTCTGGGCCATTCAGACGGACACCAACACAAGGAGCCATGGTCTTAATTAGTTTCTTTTAATGACAGCAGTAAAAAAAACTGAACAAATATTTGAACTGCACAACCATACAAGCTAAACATTTATTTTTATATCTTTTTTATCCACAAAGTGTGCAGCTTTTGTCACTGCAGTGTATATTAATAGGCTTATTTATTTACTGAATGAAGTATACTTTTAAACTTGACCTTTACTTAAGTATACTTCTTTTTCCTAAAGGTGTATTTACTGATTTGACAAGATCAGTCTTGTACAGCAAGCGAGAGTATTGCTGCTTTGACAGCCAAGTTGGGTCAAAGCTAGGGATGCTCCGATGAGGATTTTTGCAACTGATACTGAGTTCTGATTCGTTGTCATGATGAACGGCTGACACTGGGCACCGATTCTAATGCTTCAAACTTTATAATGCATTAAACACATTTTCCCTCTAAGTATCAACCTTAAGAGTAGAAAAAAAAAACATTTAAAACTGGGAAGATTGTAGTAATTACAGTAAATGCAATAAAAATACCATTGCATGTTTTAGCAGGGTGTATTATTAATTTTGGTAATTCGATTTGTGAAGAGTCTACAGGTTATTGTTATTTAGGGAATATAAATCTGTTTAATTTAGTGTTTATTATGTTGATTAATTCTGTTGAGCAAGAGTGGGATCATGTTGATATTGCGGATATGCAGATGGGCTGGTATATATAAGCACAACTATTTCTGTTTCATCAATTAATCATCCTGCAGTTGTCTGGCAGCTGGACAACAGAAATAAAAGTAATTGATTTGGAGTTAATTTACCGTAAACACATGGCAAGTCGGCTATCTGCTAATTTTAGAGCATCTGCTAATTTTGCTAATTCTTTGCTCAAACACTCTTTCAGGCAGAAGTTTATGTAAATTATAATCAGTGAAGATGGAGTCTAGAAGAACATGTCCTGTGTGAATGTGTTTACCTCAGACAAACTGACAAACTCATTTTCGAAATGAACTGCAGGCTGATGGCAGACTTAAACAATATATTGACAAAGTTTTTGTAATATTTACTCATCACTTGTCTTATACAGCAATTTAATGTGGTGGATTATCTCAGCAAATATTGACAAATTGATTTCGTTGTGCAGCTAGCTCTCTGCAACTCTCACATGTTCGCCCACTGAAGCTAAGCAGGGCTGCGTCC
Source organism: Danio rerio (assembly GCF_052040795.2). Taxonomy (NCBI): domain Eukaryota; kingdom Metazoa; phylum Chordata; class Actinopteri; order Cypriniformes; family Danionidae; genus Danio; species Danio rerio. The sequence goes on along the minus strand of NC_141030.1, from coordinate 4,718,593 downwards.
GGTCAGTACCTGGATGGGAGACCACATAGGAAAGCTAGGTTGCTGCCGGAAGTGGAGTTGGTGAGGATTGCAGGGAGTGACCAACCTCTGGTCGTGTGGGTCCTAATGCCCCAGTATAGCGAGGGGGAAACTATACTGCTTCAGTGAGCGCTGTCTTTGGGAAGAGACGTTAAACCGAGGTCCTTACTCTCTGTGGTCGTTAAAAATCCCATTCTAAAAAGAGTAGGGGTTTAACCTCGGCATCCTGGCTAAATTTGTCCACTGGCCTCTGTCTATCATGGCCTCCTGACCATCCCCATATCATAACTGGCTTCATTACTGGCTTTAGCTGGTGTGTGATGTGCGGTCTGGCACAATATGGCTGCCGTCACATCATCCAGGTGGATGCTGCACACTGGGGAGATTCCCCCCTATGTGTAAAACTATTTGAGTGATCAGAAAAGCGCGATATAAATGTAAGGAATCATTATTATTATTATTATTATTATTATTATTATTATTTAATCTGATTAATTACTCAGTTTTTTATCGAAGAAATTAGATTATATAAACAACCTTTCTAATAATAATAACAATAATAATAATAATGATGATGATGATGATGATGATGATAATAATAATAAAAAATAATAAACAGCAGAAATAGCAGACCTGAATAAGTCACATATATACACAAGATATCACATACGGGCCCTAAGCATGCGTCAATACTGCCGCCATATTGGTACAGTACTCCCAGGACAAAAGTCATTCAACTGCCCTTATTCAAGACCAAAGCTAATCTGAAGATGCTGGAGCCTAGCGCGCGTACAAGTGTAGTAACGAGCAAACAAACTAAACAAAGCTTAAAGGCATGAAATTTCATTGGTAAGATTCGTTTTTCATAACTTTGTATGTTACGAACTTTTGTGCTAAACAAGTAACGTTATTGATGACAATAGACATTTACTACATTGACCATAAGGCAAAGTAGCATCGATTTACACTAAATTCTAGGCTTATGCTGGTTGTATTGAATAAAGTCAGCAAACAATGTAAATGAAATACGACAAGACACTAATGCCAGAAACTTGTAACGGCTCGGTTTTGAAGTAACTTATCAGGGTGCCTGATAACATAACAGTGCCTGTGCCTCAATGTGCATACATTCCCCTGTAAATTATTGAATATTACAAATGTTATATACCATTTAGATCAGAAAGGTGGACATGCACACTGAGCAGGGATATCGATGGTTCACATGAGTCGTTCATAACGAAGATTCATTCACAAACGAATCGCTCCCTCTGTTAGAATTAAAAATGAAAGCAGGAAGGAGGGGTGTGTTTCAGGACATGGATTAGATCAACTTTAACAGAGAGGGGGGATAATACATTTCCATGCACACAAACACATGCTCTTTGTTGGCAATGCCCAAACGGTCACTTATCCATCAATGTTGAATGTAAAATGATAGTTTTCATAATTAAAAATATATATATATTTGCATAAAGAATACCGGGAAAACTTCCGTTCATGGATATACAATTGAAGTCAGAATATTTAGCCCCCCTGAATTATTAGTGCCCCTGTTTATTATTTCCCCAATTTCTGTTAAACAGAGAGAAGACTTTTCAACACATTTCTAAACATAATAGATTTAATATTTCATTTCTAATAACTGATTTATTTTATCTTTGTCATGGTGACAGTAAATAATATTTGACTTGATATTTTTTTCAAGACACTTCTATACAGCTTAAAGTGACATTTAAAGGCTCAACTAGGTTAATTAGGTTAACTAGGCAGGTTACGGTAATTAGGCAAATCATTGTATAATGATGGTTTATTCAGTAGAGTTTAAAAAATAGCTTAAAGGGGCTAATCATTTTAACCTTAAAATGGCTTTAAAAAAATTAAAAACTGCTTTTATTCTAGCTGAAATAAAACAAATAAGACTTTCTCCAGAAGAAAAAATATTATCAGACATACTGTGAAAATTTCCTTGCTCTGTTAAACATAGTTTGGAAAATATTTAAAAAAGAAAAAAAATTCAAAGGGGGGCTAATAATTCTGACTTCAACTGTATGTGTATATGTGTAAATATCTATGGCTCTGAACGGCCAGTCCTCCCCTGCACCTTAGTCCCACATTTAGTTCAATGGACCTGTACTAAAATGGCGGCTCTTTTGATTCATTCCTTCCAATAGACAACTATAGCATAGGTGGCATCTTATGTGAATATCTATGAATAAGTCATAGCGCTGTTGCATTTCACATGGGCGATGTTTTAAAATCAAAAGTGATTTCCTGCTGGATAAAATCTGAACACTCATATAAAAAAAATCCACATAACACCACATGTAAAGACACTGTCAATGAAAAAAAAAAAAAAGCTGCACAGAATAACCAATGCATTTTTTTAACATGCTAATGTACAGCTTTCTACAGTTTCATGCTTTGCCATTATTCATGGTTTGGTTTTGGTTTATAAAATCACAACTGTACCCACACATTTTTCTTTATTACAATGCAAACATCACATTAATTCTGGGTGTATTCCCTCGTGCTGTGACTGTGGGTGGTATAATAGTGAAACCACCTGCTGTGATTCCCCTTTGAGGAATGACAGTTTAAAGTCTTCACTCATGTTAAATACTCGCTTTTAAGGGTTCGTCACAAGCACTCTTTAGAGGATAAAACACTTTTCAAGTGGAGCATGAGTGCAAATTGCTACTTGTATCAAAAGTGTGTGAATGATTTATTGTAGCAATGACATTTAAGAATATCATATGCTTAAGATTTCATTTTTTTTCACAACCAATGATTTTACATTGTTAAATGTTTGCTAGTTTTCAGCAACTTATCATCAATGAGCACATACAAATGAAGTTGTTTGGAATTTTACCATGTTTTTATCATGATATTAATAGTTATAAGTAATTAGATCCTGTAGAATTGATTGAACAAAAAGAGTAAAATTATGAAAACATTTCGAGCAAAATACTCTTAATAATTGTCTAATTATTGGGAAAATGTGCCCTGGTGTACATTTTTGAAAACTGAGAAATATGACCTCATGGTAGAAGCGCTCGGCTGCGGTGGCTTTTCTCTTCTAGTTTGCTTTTGAAACACTATCAGCGCTAGCATTTAGAGCAAGGGAATGACATTTGATGTGGTACAGTTTGTTGTTGTCTTAGAGATAAGTTATATTGATTATATATTATATATATTATTTTGAATAATGCTTTCAGCGTATTATAACAGCTTGTCACCCAGTGATAAACACAGTTATTCGGCAAAATTAACGTTAAAGTGAGCGGCGTTCATCTGACAGGTCCATTTGCGATAGCACCCTCCCAATGGATATTGGATAAGATGAAATGACCAAGCATCCAGCCCCAAATATACAACTATCTCATTGAAACTCCAAGTGCTTTTACAAGAGAGAAGTTAAAGGCCTAAAAATCTTTGGATGTCAACAATTTTGTTCTGTGTGGTCATGTGCAAGAAATAATGCTCCATGATAACCAGATTCAAAACTTTGTAGTGCTAAAAACCGGAGTTCTGCCTAGCCAAAGACAAGGAAAATAGACGGAGCCATACAAGGCCTGGGTAATCATCAACAAGCAAAACAACAGCATTCTGATAGCAAACTGCACCTGTACGGCAGGGTATGTGAACATACATTATTATATTTCCTTTAAAACATTCAGTGTCCACAGTTTAATTCACTATATTTAACTGTTTTTGCAGAAATCATTGCTTCAATCAAAAACAAGTAATGTGCATGATTCAGCATAGTGTGAACTTACCTGATATGAAACGAGAACTGCCTAGTCCAGCATTTTTAATTAGGTCCTCACTTCATTCAGCTCCCTATTTGCCAAAAACTTCTGAGGTTGACATTGAAATTAGTGAGGTGTACGGTAAAAGTTAAATTTTCTATTTCTTTACCACACAACACAACATGTTTGCACACATCCCAAGTCTCCCGGAAGTTGCAGGAGTATCCCGCAAATGCATAGAGACTCCCGGATGCCCGCAAATGAATCATAATCTCCCGGAAATCTCGCGTCTCCCGCCGGGTCCTTAAATACGGTTCCACACCCCTCTCTCCACCGCATCCCTGCTAGCTCTTCAGGTACATCACGCGCAATTCACCCCCACTGCTCTTCAGGTACGTTGTGCGCAACTCACAACCCCCGCTCTTCAGGTACGCCGCGCTCAACTCACCCCCACCCCCAACTAACCTCCACCGCTCTTCAGGTACTTCTCGCGTACTCAGATATGTCCCCTGCTCATTTATGTCGCTCACTCAACCCCCCAAGCCCCCCCACCCCCACTCTTCAGGCACCCACGCTACCTCACGCAAGTCAACTCTGTATCCCCCGGAAATAACTTTCCCAACTTGGGATGTCTGTGTTTGCTATTGCAACCGGTCTTTTTTTTGCATCCGGAAACCCGTGTGACATCATGTGTGACGTAGGTTGGTAATTCCTCTATTATATAGACACGTGCAAGAATGACGTTAATATTCATGGAAATGTACACAGCAGCCTCTGGTGGATTTACAAGAAAAGGCATGCGTGAGAAAACTACCCCCAGTAACATTTTTGAGATGGTCAAAAATGTACACTGTGCCCTCTAATGGATTTATAAATACAATTGCAAGAAAATGTAGTCCAGGGTACATATTTGTCGGTTCTCAGAAATGTAGTCCTGGCAGCTTAAAGACGACTCTCATATGTAGAGTGAAGTCACAGGCTTTGCTTAGGTGTGATTTGTTTCACAGACTTCAGCAGAGTGTAAAAATCTTGATTGTTCAGTGGGTTTTGTCTATCCAATCTGATCTTTTTTTGTAATTTCTATTTGATGATTCAAGTCAGGTGATTGGCTGGGCCAGTCTACAGCTTAATTTTCTTTCTCTGAAACCATTTGAGCATTTCCTTAGCTAAGTTTTAGACTATTTTCTAGCTGAAATGTCCATCGTGGTTTCAGCTTAGTCCCTTTATTAATCCGGGGTCGCCTTAGCGGAATGAACCGCCAACTTATTCAGCATATGTTTTACGCAACGGATGCCCTTCCAGCTGCAACCCATCTCTGGGAAACATCCATACACATTCATTCACACTCATACACTACAGACAATTTAGCTTACCCAATTCACCTGTACCACATGTCTTTGAACTGTGGAGAACTGGAGCACCCGTAGGAAACCCACACGAACGCAGGGAGAACATGTAAACTCCATACAGAAATGCCAACTGACCCAGCTAAGGCTCGAACCAGCGACCGTCTTGCTGTAAGGCGACAGCACTACCTACTGCGCCACTGCGTCGCCTGGACTCAAGAAGCTAATATTAATTTATAATGACGAAGGGCAGAATGTTACTAAATCAAATATGTCCATACATAAGGTAATCATAGCAAATACTGTAGAGTGATTGTATGCTTGCGTTTAAATAAAAAAGGCACACAATTCTTTAAGCAACTTACATTTCTCAAAAGTAACAATGTGTATTTTAGCAAAATTGCACACGCAGAGTCTTTGAATGTGCTGAGACACCATTCTGCCTCTGTTAACTTCATCTATTCTTCCTCTTTGATGGATAAGTGTGTGAATCTAGGCCAGCACTGTCTTCTGACTGAGGATTCTGTGCTTCGATAATAACCGTAAACCACAGACAGTCAGAGCTGCTTTGAAAACAACTGATAACAAAAGCAACTTTAAAAAGATGGAGGTGGAAAAGTAACAGACAGATTATGTGAGCAAGTCCTTCAGCCTTTACTTGATACTTGATTCCTTCAACACTTATAAAGGATTTTTTTTGTTTAGCATTTATATGTATTTACAAGTGTGCAGGAAGATACAGGATAAGCTGTATTGACAGAATCCTAAAAGTGAAGACTATTTTTAAAAAGTATAACCTGAAAACAAAAGTTATTAAATGCCTTATTTAATGATTGAAAATTAAACAGTACAAAAAAATTAGATAAATAGGTTGAACAAATAAATTACACAAAGGGAATGAATGACAATAAATGTGGCACACCCAGTTTGTCTGATGCACACCCCAACTCTTACGTCCCATTCACATGGGGCTTTAGCGTCAATGCTTGACTGAAGACGTGTCTGAAGTTGGGGCTGAATCGATTGTCGTATCAGCGTCAGCCAATGAAATTCAGTCAGCATTAGGCCACTGTCTAGCTGGTGTATTAGCATACAGCGATCTGATTGGCTGACGCTTGCGCTGGTGCTTGAAAAGTTGAGCTAATTCCAACTTCTGCAGTGAGCAACTCCTCTGAAGCGGCGCCGACAGATCCACAATGCAATTGGGATGTGCGATACCACCGATTTCCTATCTGATCCGATACCAAGTAAAATGAAGGCGAGTATCGGCGATACCGATCCGATACTGCCCAAAAATGACTGTTTAGGAAATTAAAGTGACAAGTAGTGTACTTAAATGTGTCACTTTTTACTGAATACGACTCATATTATGGGTTGTTCTTGTTTATTGATGAAGAATTATCATGCAAAAAAGCCAACTTACATATTTATTGACAGCATCTGAGCATCTTAAATCGCCTGCCTGAACATCTTAAAAAAAACATTCACACTTTTACATTTAGTCCGGTTTCCATGAAAGTGTTTTGAACCTTTTTTTGTTGTACACAAAAAACCCAAGATCCCTAATACAGCCACATCGCCGCATTTTCTCCCTCTGTACATGGCTGGTGCCTGCCTGATGCACCTAAGGACTCTGAAAGCAATGTCTGTCTCACCCTAGCAGCACCTGCACATCTTCTTTCCTCCTCTTCTGACCGCCTAGTCATGACGTTGTCATATTTTGTCTTGTGATTTCAATGTAGATGTTGATTGGGTTTGTAGTGTTACCACAGTACCTCACTGTTTTGTTACACGTGACACAAACCGCATCGTTTCAGTTTATGGAAGTGAAGTAGCTCCACACACAACTTCGCATGTGCCAGGCCAGCGGACTGAGTGGCTAGCTAGCGTGATCTGCGGTTGTATAGTGCCATATTACGCACATGACATTGCAGGCGGAAGAAAAAGTAATCCGACGAAGTTGGCATTATTTAGAGAAATGCTGTTTCAATAAAATACATTTTTGCTCCAAATTATTAAAATATCAATATTTTGGTAAGATAATGGATTCTAGAACATACAAAGCTGGTATCGGAGATACCAATATTTTAGTATCAATCCGCACATCACTACAATGTAGTTCAGCAATGCCTGATGTCACCAATTCAAAGTGAATGGGAAGCGTTGACGCTGACGCCTCGTGTGATATTGGCGTTATGCTATGTTTTCAAGTGCTATGTTATGTATGTTATGCTATGTATTCTAGTGCAACCATCCCAACTTTTCTAAGTTGGTAAGCACAGAACTTTGTATTTATTTACAGTAAAGGGCAAACGAACTGCCAAAACCTTAAGGTTTGACCTATACACAAAACGGTATAATTGATTAGGTAGAACAACTACCCCAGACTTGTAATTTCTCCTGTACTGCGACAATGTGAACTTGGCTTTCTTGTATAAAACGTTCTCTCTGTTTGTTTACATTGCAAAAACACTCTGCTGTCAGGTATCTACTGAAAACTATCCATCAAAGGTGGCTGCTGGCGACCGGACTCTTGTAATGAGCTGTCTTCCTAAACAGCAATAGTTCAGGACAGATCATTTACAGCAAGCACACCTCTCGTCTCTGCAGTAAAAGGGCAACCATGCTATTGGTGGAAATGCACCTAGTGATTGATTCGTGCAAGTTTTTTTTTATGAAAAAATTGTTCTAAAATATGCAGTATTTTGTGGATAACACTTTTATGTATGTTTTTTAAATTTTTATGAATGTTTTAAAAAGTTTTTTTAACATTTGTAAAGTACAAATTAATGTTCATTAATTCAATTTACCATAAAAAATACACATTATTATTATAAATAGGCCCAAATCATTCATTTTCTTTCAGCTTAGTCCCTTATTAATCATGGGCTTGCCACAGTGAAATGAACTGCCAACTATTCCGGCATGTTTTACGCAGCGGATACCCTTACAGCTGTAACCCAGTACTGGGAAACACCCATACACTCTTGCATTCACACAAAACCCTGAATAAATAAGTTGATCGTAATTCACCTATACCACATGTCTTGGATCATGGGGGGAAAAGGAGGAATCAAGTTCAAAGTTTCTTTTGACTGTCCTCTGTTGTTTTAAAGAATATCACAACGGCGAGTATTAAAGCCTCGTCCGTTTCGCGAGGTGCGTGCGCAGTCAGCGGTACGGGATGCGGCGAGAGGCGAAAGTATAAATCCAGCTTTACCCACAGCAATGCTTCATTAACTCTGCTGTAGGCGGTCTCTTAATACACCACGCACACTGTAGATGGCGCTGTCCTCATTTGGGAATTAATATAACACACTTCTTTACTCTGTTAAACATGCAAGAAATGTTCCTGAGTGAAAATGCCAAACTGCAGTTAAACTCAACAAATTTTAAATGAAACACCCAAAATTGCATGAAACTCTGTTGGTAACGTGGATAGATGCCATAACAATAATCAAATAATGTGCTATATCATGTAAAACGAGATCATGAAAGAAGCATTCAAAAAGCAACTCATGTAAACACGTCCATCATATTATTGTCTTATTTAGATTAAGGCAAATAGTTAATACTGATGTCCATGTTAACGTAGTTACTGTTAGTTTGTTATGCATTATATGTCATTATACATTATAAGTATCTTACTATTTGTGTTATGCGGAGGTAGAAAGTAGCGGATTACATTTACTCACGTTACTGTACTTAAGTAATTTTTTTCTTTTTTTTTTTTTGGAGAATTTGCATTTTTTAGAGTCATTTATTCATTCATTAATTTTCTGCTGCTTTTCCGGGGCCGGGTCGCGGGGGCAGCAGAGAAACCCCCAGACTTCCCTCTGCCCAGACACCTTCTCCAGCTCCTCCTGGGGGATCCTGAGGCGTTCCCAGGCCAGCCGAGAGAGAAAGTCCCTCCAGTGTGTCCTGGGTCTTCCCTGAGGCCTCCTCCCAGTGGGACATGCCTCGAACACCTTCCTAGGTAGGCGTCCAGGAGGCATCCGAAACAGATGCCTGAGCCACTTCAGCTGACTTCTCTTGATGTGGGAACCAGTGGCTCTACTCCAAGCTCCTCCCGAGAGTCAGAGCTTCTCACCCTATCCATAAGAGTGCGCCCTGCCACCCCTCGAAGGAAACTCATTTCGGCCGCTTGTATCCGAGATCTTGTCCTTTCAGTCATGACCCAAAGCTCTTGACCATAGGTGAGAGTAGGACTGTAGATTGACCGGTACATCGAGAGCTTTACCTTTCAGCTCAGCTCCTTCTTTACCACAACGGACCAAAACATCAACCACATTACTGCTGTCGCTGCACTGATCTGCCTGTCAATCTCACATTCCATCCTTCCCTCACTCATGAACAAAACCCCAAGATACTTGAACTCCTCCACCTGGGGTAAGGACTTTCCTCCAACCTAGAGACGGCAAACCACCTTTTTCCCTTGGAGCACCATGGCTTTGGACTTGGAGGTGCTGATTCTTATCCCAGCCGCGTCACATGGTAACACACAGGTGTTATTTTACACCCAAGGTTGACATGACTTGCCTTAAAGGGACTTTGGTTAACTAAATTTAGACCATGTCCATTACACTTGTAATGTCAAGTCCTGCCACCTCAGCTAAAACAACTTCACTATTTAAGTGAACTAAACTTATCATTTTAAGGCAGCAGAAACACTTTTTTTAAGTTGAAACAACAACAAAAATGACTGTATTTTTAATTAGAAGTAGGCTCTAGTATTAAAATTATTCTGCATTTGGGCTATTTTTAATTGTACCGGTCGCCACTGTTGGTGGTTTTGGCAAACCCATGACCACACTGGATGGTTAATTATGATTTGATTTACAATTTGGTCAAATGATGAGGTTTATAGTACAGGTTTATAGCAAGACTGTCTGTTTACAACTGCCATTAAAATGTATGCTATATTAAGGTGTAATATGGGTCTAAAGTGTTTTGAACTTGTCCACTTTTGTCCTTTTCCAGGGGTGGTGTGAACAATCATTTGGCCGAATGTGTTCAAACAGCCACAAAAGACCATTTACTCTCTACCTATTGACCGATCCCTTGATCCTTATGGGATGTGTTGTTGGGAATAGTTGGTGAGATGGGATTTAATCTTTGTTGGGCTGAAGCTGAAAGTCATTTTGAAAAGCAAAAAAGAAGAAATGAATCCTGGTGGTTGGACACCGAGTAAGAACAAGTTTCTCATCTTGGTGTGGGTGGAAGATGTAGTCCAAAGAAAACTTGCTGACTCATACTGTAGCTATGCAGTTTTGAAATGATTTCCAAAAATATTATATATATATATATATATATATATATATATATATATATATATATATATATATATATATATATATATATATATATATATGTCTGAATGTGGATGTAGTTCATAATGCTAGCCAAAAATCAATTATAGCTTGCCTACAGAGGGTGAAAAGTCAATAACAGTATATGTAAAACTTTTGGATGAAGCATTAAAAGATATAATAGTTTTAATCTGCTCCTGTTTTTTTGTTGTTTTGAATTTTTGTGTTTATTAACCCTTCTATGCTATTGTGAATGTTTTCATCCACTCTGGGGTGACGTTTCTGGAGACCGCAAAATATGTCCCGGGAGGTACGTGTTGGTGCAGTTTTTGCTTTCGCTAATCCGTGAGAAGCCGCTGTGCGTGCCGTTCGCATCCGCACTGTTGACGTGTAAAGCGACCATCGAGCGACTGTCTGTCCAACTGACTGGAAGATTGACTGGACGGCCCAGCCCCCCTCCTCCTCCCCTAAACTCAAACGACGATTTACAAAAGCCGTCCAGAAAAAGAAAAGCCCTCGTCCGATTTTGACCGAATTTTCGGATTTCACAGCATTCTCACCTTGTTACGAACTCGTTCGCTTTATTTTTTGGATTTTGTTTTTCGTCTTACCTTCCCTGGACTCAAACCCGGTCATCGCCGCAGCAGGCTCCTCCTCTGGGCCTCTGCTCCGCCGACGTAACACGACGAGCTAACCGGATAAACTGGTTGCGGATAAACTCCCTTCACACGGAGGAGGTGAGCCGTCAGCCGGCGAGCGCGTAGAGAAGCGGCGTCACACCGCCCCGTAGCGTTCGCTTGAAAAAAATATAATGCAGCCATATGTACCTCCGGCTATATAAATCGCGGTCTCCAGAAGCGTCTGCGGGGCTACGTTTTCAGAATGAGCTTGGGTTAACTTTCTGTGTTTCAGCAATTTTTTATTTTTTATTTTTTGGTGAAAACTTTAAGTTTTAACTTAAACTTAACAGTTTTAACTTAAACTTAAATGCAGTTTTACCTTAAAACTATTGGAGAGACACCTGTGCTCTCTCAAGTCCCATGGATGATGAAAAGGGAAGAGATGACAGTGAAGAATGAGAGAGACTGTGCCTGGCACTTCATGTTGTTGTTTTATTTATGCCTATACAGCAGTGTTTATGCTTTTAAGTTAACATTAAGCGCTCACTGGTTCCCACATCTTTCTTACATCAAACAATAATTTTGATAGCTATATATTTTAATTTCGCTTTCATTTTGAGGACTGTTTAACCTAACCTACCAATATTGATTTCTATAAAATATGGATGGATGGATGGATGGATGGATGGTAGCAAGCATTGTCCTGGCATGCATAGTACAGCATTTTAGTATACTTTTTAATTACATAGTATAATTATATAGTATAGCATAAATACATTGTATTATTCTGATCTGTATATGAAAGATTTACTAAAAGACAAATGTACATTGCTGTCATGTGTCCTGAGAAAAAGTAGGTAATGTGAACTAAAATGTTATCCCAACTAGCCTATAAAGCTGTCTGAACAAAGAGTTGCATATTAGACAGTGATTCAGAATTTTTCAGGCATCCTTTGCAAGCAATAAAAAATGATGTGGTTAGTGGCTTTATTCTGCAATCATCAACAAAACAAGATTAGCACATAACACGAGGAGAACAACTAAAGCAATGTTGTCTGCAAACTGTAAAACAATAAGCTGCAAACATTAACTCTATAATTTATTCATAGTGCTTTGCTTGGAATTTACTTGGAGTTCCTGAGTCAACACTCTTTCTCTCTCTCATATATATATATATATATATATATATATATATATATATATATATATATATATATATATATATATATATATGTATATTTATACATATATACAGCAGTTCTGTCTGGTTCTTGAATCTGATTGGCTGAAAGCCATGATATATTTAAGTAATATCAGCACCCGTAAAGCCTCTTTACCCTTCGTGTATTACTCCGCCCACATACAACCAGCAAAAACCAGACACTACAGATCTAAAGTTTCAAAGATGCCTGCTCAGCTGTTTAACTGTCAGCTTGTGATTTGAATCCAAGGCGGAAGAAAGTAGTTCCTCATACAAAAGGGTTTTTGAGACTCCATGTTTGATTTTGTTTTTATATACACAATTATGCCGTCAAACTGTTATATAAACGCAATATCAAACGAGTAGCAGTGTGATATGGCTGTATATCGGCACTGGTGGGTAACTAAGGCACTTGGCCTGCGTCCTCGTGCCAACACACGCCTCCCACTAGTGCCGATATACAGTCATATCGCACTGCTACTCGTGTGATATTGCTCATATATATATATATATATATATACTCACCGGTCACTTTCTTTGGTACACCTTACTAATACTGGGTTGGACCCACTTTTGCCTTCAGAACTGCCTTAATCCTTCGTGGCGTAGATTCAACAAGGTACTGGAAATTTTGGTCCATTTTGGTCGGCTGCACAGCCATGATGCGAATCTTTAATTCCATTACATCCCAAAAGTACTTTATTGGATTGAGTTCTCGTGAGTGTGAAGGCTATTTGAGTTCAGTGAACTCGTTGTCATGTTCAAGAAACCAGTCTGAGATGATTTGCGCTTTAGAACATGGTGCGTTATCCTGCTGGAAGTAGCCATCAGAAGATGAGTACACTGTGGTCACAAAGGGATGGACATGGTAGGCAACAATACTCAATAGGCAACAATAGGAAGGCTGTGGCGTTGACACACTGCTCAATTGGTACTAATGGGCACAAAGTGTGCTCCAATCCATTACATCACCACCACCAGCCTGAACCGTTGATACAAGGCGGGATAGGTTCATGCTTTCATGTTGTTGATACCAAATTCTGACCCTACCATCCAAATGTTGTAACAAAAATCAAGACTCATCAGACCTGGAAACGTTTTTCCAATCTTTTATTGTCCAATTTTGGTGAGCCTGTGTGAATTGTAGCCTCAGTTTCCTGTTATTAGCTGGCAGGAGTGGCACCCGGTGTGGTCTTCTGCTGCTGTAGCCCATCTGCCTCAAGGTTTGACATGCTGTGCATTTCAAGAGTTCACACAGCTGATAATCAATAAAGGGTATTTGGCATGCTGTCCCGGGAGAGAGCCCTGAGCTCGTAATATCCTCGAGCCCGGGGCTTCCTTCCGTTAGAAGGGCGAAAGGGGAGTTCGAGCTCAGGTAGGTCTCGAGAACTCCCCTGCTTTTCGCCGTGTGAGAAGTGTAAATTAAGGTTGTCCAAGGGTGCTTTCACACCTGTGAATCGATTCAGTTGTTCCGAAACAGAGATTACAAATGTTACATTGTTGCTCTTTGCTCTTGGAGCGGTTCGCTTTCACATTGCAAAGTTTCTAATCGGACCAAAAGAGCTAAAACAAGTCTTGTACGAGTAAACTCCTCTCACATTGGTCAGGAGACTGTCAGGAGAGGTGGGGGTTTGATGGTGATTGACAAGGTGCGCGCGCACGACGTGTCTGAGGAGAGATGCGGTGGGGAGGTGGTGAGAAGGCTGCGCGACGATGCCTATTTGAGGACCGGGAGGGAGACGCGAGATTACCGGGAGATCATCACTCGTTTGCGGGCATCCGGAGACTCGCGAAACTTCCCGCCATACTCATAATTCTCTCTTCATATAGCCGTAAGCCTATTACATATCCATACAACACTGTGATATAACCGCGCTCGGATCGGATCGCTTTCTCACTGCAATCGAACCGCTCCAGGGTTCGTTTCAATCGAGCTGAGACCACCTCATTCAAGCGATCTCGGAGCGATTACTTTGGCGCAGAACAGAGCGCGATTGCCCTGTTTACATATGCTAAATGAACCGCGCTAACTGGGCAAACGAGACAGGTTCCGAAACAAAAGTGTAGATGTGAAAGCACCCTTAGGTGATAATTTGGTTTAGTCGATTGGCTATGGTTTATGTTTTTGGACGGTGGGAGGAAACCGGGGATTGGAGGTTGGACCAGCGGTGTTCTTGTTCTTGAGGCAACAGTGCTAGCCACTGGGCCACGGTGTCGCCCTATCGGAAAAGGGAGGAAGTAGGGGTGGAATGGGGGGTAAGCTTCAAGATGAAGATAACTGGAGTAGAAAACTTTGCATATTTATAATGCTTCCTTAATCATCTAATAGGGCAGATTACGGAGCTAATGAGGAGCCAGCGGTGTTGGTCATAAGCACGTGATCCTCTCAAAATAAGTTTATAAATAAACCACACTCAGAGATGCTGTTCTGCATACCTCGCTTGTAACAAGTGGTTATCGAAGTTACTGTTGCCTTTCTGTCCTCTCATATAGTTGGAGCACACTCAATCTTCTTTTTTAAATATTTTGTAATAGTTTTAAAGAAGTAGAAAAGCCGAACAAAAGAACTGTTGGAACAACTGTCCTTAAGAATCCCTGTTATTCTGAATCCCAACAAAAGCTGATTGCTACAAAGATTAATATGTTAATGTTGCTCAAATTGGTTTCAAAAACCCAATTGGGTTGTCCATTTAATTTAATGCATGACATGTACATGAATATGAAATGGGATAAGCTATTCCACTGATCCCAACAGGGAATTCTCCACCATCAGGTATAGCACGCCTCATCAGTATACATGGACATTTGTATCAAAATAGAAGAAATATTCCTGGCTGTGAGCCAAGATTCCCATCTGCCTTTGAAAGCAGCCTTCCCCATCTACTGAGATTAGCCTGTCAGAAAATACGGCTGACATACGTTGTGAAAGAGGAAGGATTTCTCACCCTCCGGCCCAGATAATACCCGCTGGATGCTGTTTTTGTGCTTCTATCGTTCCCAGTTGCTGCAAATCATCGGAGAGTCCTGGACGGGTGGTTGAGATAATGACTTTACTCCCAGCCCCCCTCTGATGTCCAGGTCAATCTCACACCAAATGCCCATATGTTCCTCCTGGAATTTGCCAATTAGAGCCATAGCCAAATCCTATTGGATAAAACTGGACTTGGCACTAACAACTAAGAGGGCAAATCTCCTCAAGGGTAGAATTATGAACATGGCATCATCTCAAGTAATGAGTTTTTTTGAGCCATTGCAAATGTCATCTGTTGTCACTTGAACACTATGCTTGCATTTATGTTGTGGCATGAAGTCGGGGTCGCATTGCACCATATTTTGCCAAAGCGAGTCTATTTTCCCCTGAGAGAGAGCAGGTCGTCCCCTGAGAGAACTGTCCATTAGCATTCGCATTTATTTCCATGCTGTTTTTCAGCAGCTGCATTTACTCCAGTTGTATGCAAACTGCATGCTGGTGTCATTCTTCATGTGTACTTTTTCTGGCACGCAGATTTTGACCCAGTTGCATGAGCCATAAAAGTTAAATGATTAATTGCTCTGCAGTAATTACCAGCAGGGGCCTAAGTGGTCAAATCATGACCCCCCACTGATCTTGGCCAAAAAGCAAAAATAAAAAAATCCATACTGAAGCACAAAGTATACTTTGTTTTCAAACTCTGAAATGTAGCACATTGCAACTTTATAGTCTACTTATTACCAGGACCAATCACAGATGTTCTAAATATGTAATGTCCATCAATACGATTAATATGTAATGTCTTAAAAAAAGAGTTGATATTTAAGTTTCCCCATCATCCACACTTTCACGAGTTCACACTTGCATTCGTTTAATTATAAAGCATATTTGGCGTGCTGTCCGGGGGGAGGGCTCTGAGCTCGAGGAGACACCCCAACTCGAGTTATTCCCCTTATCAGGAAACAAAGAGGAATTGGTATTCGAGCGAAGTGTCTAGCCCGGCCCCAGAACGCTCCCCCTGGGAATTCAATGCAAAAGGCGAGGTGACGTGGTGGTGGAGGGATGTTAAAGTCGTGAGATGCTGCAGGTAAGACAGCTTTGGTATATATAGGGGTTTGTTCAAGAACTGATTTGATAATGGGATGATTGTCAATGACGTATTCGATACTGAAACTTCTGCGCATGCTTCTCCCGAAATTTGTTTACAAAACATCACGAAAAAAAAATGCAGGGTTTTACACAATTCATTCATCTTCCCAACACAAATTAAGTTCACAATTTTAACAAATTTAATTGAACATAAAAAAACAAGTTGTCCCGATGAAATCTCAAGAATTCTGTCGATTCAGCTCATTTTAAATTAGTTTGAACAAGCAAAAACAAAAAATAAAAAAATAATAATAATAATTTTTGAGTTCAGACATTTATCAACAGATTTTTTTGTCGTCTTCAGTAGTTTGTTGTCGTTCTTGATTCACTGCTTCTGTGTGCTTTGTAAGTGCAAGGAAGTTTCAAAGTGCATATGCAAGCTAAACGTACTGTACAGTTGAAGTCAGAAGTATTACCCCTCTGACTTATTATTTTTTTTTCCTGATTTCTGTTTAATGAAGTGAAAATTGTATATATATATATATATATATATATATATATATATATATATATATATATATATATATATATATATATATATATATGTATGTATGTATATATATATATATATATATATATATATATATATATATATATATACATACATACATACATACATACATACATACATACATACATACATACATACATACGTATGTATGTATGTATGTATGTATGTATGTATATATATATATATATATATATATATATATATATATATATATATATATATATATACATACATACATACATACATACATACATATATATATATATATATATATATATATATATATATATATATATATATGTATGTATGTATGTATGTATGTATATATATATATATATATATATATATATATATATATATATATATATATATATATATATATATATGTATATATATATATATATATATATATATATATATATATATATATATATACATACATACATACATACATACATACATATATATATATATATATATATATATATATATATATATATATATATATATATATATGTATGTATGTATGTATGTATGTATGTATGTATATATATATATATCTATATATATATATATATATATATATATATATATATATATATATATATATATGTATGTATACTTTATCTGAACCTCATAACACATTTTGTCAATGAGTAAAATAAGCTTAATAATATGTATTCAAGATATAGCTTTAATATCACTACATATATTTATTTTTTATTTTTTAGAAAATATCTCAAAGAAAATTATTTGTTTCCTTACACTTGCAGCTTTTAAGAGTGAAGGCCAGGCTAGCCCTTGTCACTAATCAATTAGAGTGGAAATGCAACAGCATAACTCAAGGCTTTCAATGTGAATTTCTTCACAAATTGTCCTGATAGTTCCTCCCATCCGTCTCATGTCTATTACTCAATGTCTCTTTTACCTGCGTGCACAACAAGGCAAGACAAATGAGTGTACTGGAGGCCTATAAGGAAACCTGACGTTCATTAACTCCTAACACAAAGTATGCATCAGTGGATTTACAGTAGAACAGCGCCAGGGTTTTGCAGTGATCTTTAAGGTACTGTCAAAGTCAACTCGGAATCAAAATTAATCCCAGTGTGCAATTGTGGTCTTATTGGGAAAGATTAATTGAAAAAAAAAATTCCTTTGAAAATATTACTACAACTCCTATAAAATAATAATATTAATACAATTATAAAAAATAATAATAATAATTCTATTTGGTAGAGAGAGGATTTTTTTAACACATTTCTAAACATAATAATTTTAATAACTCATTTCTAATAACTGATTTATTGAATCTTTACCTTGATGACAGTAAATAATATTTGACTAGATATTTTAAAGACACTTCTATACAGCTTAAAGTGACATTTAAAGGCTTAACTAGGTTAATTAGGTTAACTAGGCAGGTTAGGGTAATTAGGTAAGTTATTGTATAACGATGGTTTGTTCTGTAGACTATCAAAAAATAAAATAGCTTAAAGGGGTTAATAATTTTGACCTTAAAACGGTTCATAAAATTGTAAAACTGCTTTTATTTTAGCCCAAATAAAACAAATCAGACTTTCTACAGAAAAAAAAAATATTATCAGACATACTGTGAACATTCCCTTGCTCTGTTAAACATCATTTTGCGGCTTGTGAGTTAAATTCGGGTGCTCAAGTGACCGAGATGTAAGCGAGAGAGTCATTTTTCAAACTAAAAGATCATTAAGATAATAAATAAAACAGAAATAATTAATGATTAATTGTGTTGCCCGGTACCAATTGATCCATGGACTGGTACCGGTCTGCAGCCTGGTAGACGAGGATCATTCCTCCAAAGAGTATTGACCTTATTCTCCGCAGACGAGCGGGCGCTGCCATTTGAATCTTTTTGGCACAAGACTTCCGGTCTCAATCACTTCCATTCATTTTTAGACATTAAAAACTGCTCGTTTCGCTGTTTGATGTTGCAAACTGATATCTCCTTGTTATATTATTCTACTTGGTCTGTATAGTCATGCAAACATTTGTTTGTAGTGCAAATAGTTTGACCGTTTTTTGCCGTTTATTATTCCTTGTCATTTCTCTCATAGGCGACTGAAACGGAAGTTCTAAGACAATCGCGAAAACAGGCGCACTTCCGCATTTTAGAATAAGGTCAATAGGCCTGGTCCTGCACAGTTTAGCTCTAACTGTAATCAAACACACCTGCTAATAGATTTCTAGTGATCTTGAAGACACTGATTGGCTTTTTCAGGTGTGTTTGATTAGAGATGGAGCTAAACTATGCAGGACACCGGCCCTCCAGGACCGAGTTTACCCACCACTGGTATAGCCCATAAAGATTGTAAGCAAATGAGAATATAAATCTTAGTTTATTCCAAAGAGTCACATCTTTTTTGCAATCCTGTATGTGTTGTGCCTGTTTGATGTTGCAAACTGATATCTCCTTGTTATATTATTCTACTTGGTCTGTATAGTCATGCAAACATTTGTTTGTTGTGCAAATAGTTTGACCGTTTTTTGCCGTTTATTATTCCTTGTCATTTCTCCCATAGGCGACTGAAACGGAAGTTCTAAGACAATCGCGAAAACAGGCGCACTTCCGCATTTTAGAATAAGGTCAATAGGCCTGGTCCTGCACAGTTTAGCTCTAACTATAATCAAACACACCTGCTAATAGATTTCTAGTGATCTTAAAGACACTGATTGGCTTTTTCAGGTGTGTTTGATTAGAGATGGAGCTAAACTATGCAGGACACCGGCCCTCCAGGACCGAGTTTACCCACCACTGGTATAGCCCATAAAGATTGTAAGCAAATAAGACTATAAATCTTAGTTCATTCCAAAGAATCACATCATTTTTGCAATCCTGTATGTGTTGTGCCTGGAAATTCATCACAATACTGTGCAATAGAGGGTTAACAAAGCCGTAGAACAAATGATTACAAGCCACAACTACAAGAAACCTGTTGCAAAGCTTTGCCCAAGAGACTTGCTGCAAGGAATGACTTTTCTAGGTTTTACATTTTGCTGATCACATACCCTCTGCTCCCAAGAAAATGCCTTGCTGTGCTGAAAGTGCTCAATACCCTCCTAATGAGCTTCTGCTTGTATGTAAATGATCAGGCAGCGGTGGCAAGTGTTTGCTCTTGTGTATAAATGCTCATTTGTCAGGCTTATACAAAATGTGTTGCCAAAACTGATGGAAGACTTAAATATTCATTATATTTTAAACACTCAAAGGCACAATGCCTACCCATTAGGCCTTCCCTTTACCCCAACCCCTGGGTTTGTGTGTTTGTGAAAGGGTATGAGTGTTCGCATGGACTTTTCATAGAAATCAGTCAAGTTTGGTAAAGGAAAATCATGGTTTGGGGTTACATTCAGTAGTGGGGCGTGCAAGAGATCTGCAGAGTGGATGGCAACATCAACAGCCTGAGGTTTATTTTAAAAAGAAAGAGAGAAAAAAAGAAAACCTAACCGTGCTCAGGGCAACAGTATATGTGCCCTAAATTTACAGAGGACACTAATAATTGCTGAATCATTTGGAACAAAATGTCTTAGTGTGTCTGTGCTTTCATATTTGAAAGTCTCATATTGCCCTGTTGTTAGATGAAATATGAAAGCATCTGTATTTATAGTTGAATAGAGGTTTAAATGACTAAGACCCTGAAAATTCTCGCTTCAGCAGCTCAGCCTGTTTAATTTGCCTTGCCTGTCATTTTGCGTCAATACGTACGCAGCAAACGCTTGATGAACATGTCTGGCTTCCTGATCGGAGTGCAGGCTGTGATTTATGATGATGTAAATTATGCCAAAGCCCTTTCTATTGATTAAGGTGCTTGCTTACGCATTTTGTTTGGCACCATCAGACAGAGATGTACAGAAACCTTTCCCTCGTGTAATTGCAAGGTGAAAATTCTCAAACGTTTTGGTCACACTTTATTTTAAGGCAGGCCAAAAACCAATCTTGATTGAGGGTAGTGAGTCAAAAGTAAAGATACCAAACTCTATTACATTAAAGTCACCGTTGGTAATTCCTAATTTATTTAAATATTTAAAAATAAATAGAAAACATTGCTTAATATTAGCTACATTTTTATATAACTATTAAATTATATATTTAACTTATTACAGTGAAAAAAATCCCATTTATAAAAGAATGGAGTTGCGCTAGTCAAGCTACACCTGTTTTTTGCTTTGTTTTGCTTGCCAATGTGTTCTGCATTGTACTCTGTACGTTGAGTGACAGTTTTGATATTTTAAAAACTCAGATTCATTTACAACATTTAATTGAAACTTTTTTTAAATTTTTTTGTAGCTTAGTAATAAAACAAACAAACAAACAGAAAAGTTATGTTAAATTAGAAATTACGATCTCTGTCAAAGGCATTTGCCCAAACCCTCCCCATCATTAGCCACGTTTCCATTCACCTATTTTGGAGATGCTCATAAAAAACTGGTTAATGGAAACGCCAAAATGTACATAAAAAAAAACATATGCGCATAAGAGTAGGATAAACTTTTTATTCGATAACAAAAGATGCACATAATCTACGATGGAAACACTTTTACCGAACAAATTCCAGTTTGCGCATTAAAAAAAGTCACGTGATTTTGTTATAAGAGATCATGCGATGACAAAAATATGTGAATGGACAAACCAGCAGGCTGAGCACATTGTAAAACATGTGAAATGTTGTTTTGGTCATTCTAAAACACCTAAACCCTTTCAGTATTAGTGTTATTATATTATTAATGACCTCCATAATCAAGAGTGGCGTTCACTTCATGTCAGGATTGTCTTCTGAGGTGCGACTCATTTATTAAATGAAGAAAAGATTGACCCAGCTTCTTTAATGTTGATATCTGCCGCCAGTTAGTCAGGAAGTGACGATTTTGTTTGCTTGACTCATTGGATGGAAACGCTGCTTTATTCGCACATCTTTTATGCGATAATTCAGTTTTGCACAAAGTTATTTCACATTTTTTGGATGGAAACATAGCTAGTCTCACTCTCTTCTCAGATGGGATGGTGGGCCAAATCAAAGGTTACCAATGGCCAACTTTGGCTCGTGGGCCCTAGTTTGGACATCTCAGTTTCAAGGTACTGTATAATTCTCACTATTAACACGCCATTAACTATGACTTTTCCTCAAACTCCAAATTTGCTGCTTATTAATAATTATTAAAGTAGTAGTTGGGATTAGGTTATTGGTATTTTCCATGACTTCCCACTCCACAACTTCGTTCTTTTTGACTGCTTTGTCATCATTTGTTTCACCTTTGCAGGGATGGGTGTTGATGTAGTAACAAACAATTTAATTACTTTCTCACAATGGTTAATTACATTTTTTAATTTTACCAAGTTATATAAAAACATAAACACTTCTTTGAGGTCATAAAATACATTTTTACCTGCAGTTTTTCCCAATTAATTTGTGAAAAAAGCTCTGTTTGCACGATTTGATTAATATCGTCATATCCAAATACTTTATAAATTATATTATAAATTAATAAAATTGTAATATACTGTTTATTGTTTTTAGAATATATCTAAAATCTTTTTTTTCATATTGGCCTTTGTAAAATTAAACTTCAAAATAGCTTAAATGGTTTAATTAATTGATATTATACTGTATATTCCTAAATCATTATAGCTTTTGTTTGTTTTATATTGGTTTATTTAATGTTTTTATTACATCCGATATTTGTATATCTTTAAATGATATCAATATAGCTTAGGCTATTTTATCTAGATGTATGAAATTGTGTTAAGCCCTCAAAAGTAGACACGTGATCTGTAAAGTTTTATGTCTTTCTGTTGTGTAAATACAGCTATTTATACATTATCTCCAAAATAAATCAATAAAGACATCCTGCCGCTCGAGGCATCGACGGAACTTAATCAAGCACTCTTTTGCCCGGTTTCTTACACACAAATACATGCATATAAACACGCATGACAACTGAGTGAATGGAAAAGTGGTTGTTCCTTGCGCCACCTGGTGGCTATTGCGTAAAGCACATTTTTTTAAATGAAAAGGCAGCCTTTGCAGCTGCAGTACTGCGCGTGACTGCGCATGACAAATTGCAGTACTGCGCGTGAAGAAACATTCGTTCTCAGTAGTCACATCTGTAGGAATGTACAGGAATAAGGTATTAGGAATGCAGAATATGTACTTTATAAGTACTAATAAGCATCCAATATCTTAATAATTGTGAGGTATAAAGCCACTAGTTAATAGTCATAATTGGTACTTAAGCTAAAGTGTTACAATTCGTTTTTAAATACATTTATTAATTTAAATACGTTTACCTTTTTTAAATCTGATGCTTATGTACTCTACGAAAGTGCAGAGATTCAATTGTTTACTCCTTTTGGCTACCTCAGAAACCATAAATGTCTCACATATGATGAGCAAATACTAATGAAAACAGCTTTGGGTTTATTTCAAACTTTGAAAGCTATTTTATTTGCAGGTTATTGAGGTCACGACGTGACATATTTTACTAGACAAAAGAAATGAAGCAGGCAAGATAGATGGAGCAGAGTTTACAAACTGTTCCATTAAGATATAATCACACCGTAAAATTGTTGCAGGTCAAGAGTGCAAAGGAGTGACGAGGAATCAGTCTGCCAAACTGAACCTCCAGCAGTTGCTTAATGTCAATAAATCGCCTCTGGAAGAGGAGGTCGGCCCTGTTGACTGTATATCTCTCCAGATCTGTGAGTCAACCAACCTAGCCATGTGGCACAGATGCAACATTAATTATCATAAAACCGCTGGCCATGTGCTGGGACTTCAAAGTGCCCAAACGTCAGTCTGAGCGACTGCAGGGAGCCTCTGTGTGACTAATGAGCAAACCGAGGAAAAACAACAGCAAGAGGACAAGTGTTGGGAAACCTTCCCTAGTGACACAGAATCAATAAATCAAACTGTTGTTAGTGTGGGAGGAATATGCTGTTTTTTTGTTTTGTTTTTTGTTGTTAAATAAAGCAAGCTGTCACTCCAGTAGTTCAATTCAATTCACCTTTATTTGTATAGCGCTTTTACAATGAAGATTGTGTCAAAGCAGCTTCACATAAATGGTCATAGTAAGTGCTGGCTAATTTTAAATAGTTACACTTAAATGGACACCTTCGGTTTAACGTTAAGTTGATTGATAAATTTTAACATTGTGGTAACCAGGGCCAGCCCTGTTCATTTGGGGGCCCTATGCAGAACGATTTTGGGGACCTACCTTGCTCTAATTAGGGGAGTTTTGCCATTGCAAACCTGTCCACAGTGATTTTATTGATTATTAAATACAGTAGGTGAAAGTTCAATGTGGCCATTACCGCCGTGGCTTATACCGCCGCCGCTTTAAATGGGCAAGCACATGTTTTTAATGTATGACCCCAGTTTGTGAATATGCCACCAGGGGGGCACAAAGGGTCGGAATGCAATCGGACAGAAATAGCCTGTTCAGCAGCTGTAAATATGCTATTGTACTTGTAAATGAAGATAAACTGACTAAACAAAACATTACAATTCCTTCATTAATCAAAAAAATAATAATTTGACACTTTATTATCATTGTAAACTTGTTAACCCTGCTGAAAAATCCAGCTTAAACCAGCCTAGGCTGGTTGGCTGGTTTTAGCTGGTTGACCAGGCTGGTTTTAGAGGGGTTTTGGCCATTTTCAGGCTGGTTTCCAGCCATTTCCAGCCTGGTCTTAGCTGGTCAGGCTGGAAAATTACCAGCCAAATCCAGCTAAAGCCAGCTTGAACGGCCTGGTTTAAGCTGGATATAGCTGGTTTTGGCTGGACTCCCAGCTTGGCTAGGCAGGTCAAGCTGGTTTTAGCTGGTCATCTCCCAGCCTGACCAGCTAAGACCAGGCTGGAAATGGCTGGAAACCAGCCTGGAAATGGCCAAAACCCCTCTAAAATTAAAGCTCAAACATTCAGTACAAATAAGTAGGCCTAAATACTTAAAGTAGTCTCTAGCCTAAATATACGCTTATTTCACGCGGCCGCCATTTTAAAGAATCAAAGCGAGGCTGCGGTGGGAAGAAACCCGGAAGTATAGGACGAGCACTGTAAACATTGCAGTAACATGCGTGTACTACAAACCTCCAGCTGTTGCAGAGATTTCAAAATGCAGAAATGGTGTAACCATCACTTTCATATTATTCAGTAAGTTTATTTTAAACAATTAAAAGCAATTTAGCATCAAATAACATCACAATCTCAGTGATACGCTTAAGTGTCCTCCTAGGCTTCAGCTTATGGCACCAGTTAAACACCGTGAGGACGCTTTCCTGCTTCAGTCTATGTAACCCGGTGAGTGATAAACACTGCAGTCCTCTGCAACACACCCTCGTGTTGTCTGTAATAGTGTTGTCCCGGTACTGAAGTTTTAAACCCGGCTATTTCCCGCTAACATGGAAGCGCCGCTGAGCGCGGATGACTCGACTGATCTTCACGGCTTCGCGCTTCCGTCTCCGTGTATCTGTGTTTGGATTGCGCTCAGTTCACCGCTCTTCACCCAGTACAAACACAGATACACGGACTGGAGCGCGAAGCAGCCGTCAAGATCAGTCGAGTCATCAAGCAGATCGCTCGGCTCGTCTGTGTTTGTGCTCAGTATACAGCGGTGGGTGAACTGATGACCTTCTCGGCCAATCACAAGCATTTCTGTTGAACACGTGAACACAATGGCAAATCAGCGCTGTTTCAAGAAAGCCATCAACATTGCCTTAAATGTTAGCGCGAAATTGCCGGTCTTTCTTTTAATTCAGTATCGTGACAAGTCTAATATAGTGAAAGAATCAGTTTATTAACTCGAGTTTGATGAATAGCATTTAAAACGTGTGTTTGGGAAAGAAAACGTTAGCTAACTAGTGCCATTTCCCTTAACTTAGCTGAAAATGAGCTCTGATATCCCTTTTTACATTCACCATTCATTCAGAACGGACCTTCAGGTTACCCGGAAGGCGGAGAAATTATAAATTTGTGTCACTTTATCTTCGCTGATAAGATATACAGCCAGTTACACAACATTCCTATGTAACTCCCAATGATACTTCCGGGTTTCTTCCCACCGCAGCCTCGATTTCGCTTTTGAAAATGGCGGCCGCGTGAAATCAGTCTATAGAGATGTTCAGTGTTTGCTATTTTGATAGGACTAAGACAGTCATTATATAAGCTTTTTCATTTACGTTTTTATTTACATTTTCTAAAAACCATAAACACAGAAGAAGGTTTGAAATGTTATTTATTAAGTATTTGGATACGATGATATCAATCAAATCATGCAAACAGCATTTTTTTGGGTGAGTGAAAGCAGAAACTAGGCGACCTTTTTTTCTTTATGCTCTTTTTTTTCTTAAATACATGTAGAGCTTTATTAGTGGATAGCTGCTGAGCGCAACTAAATATAGGCTATATTTTATTACTTGCTCTCAGTGCTGAAATACTGAACACTTTCCTTTACTTAATATATAATGCAAAAACCTTTAAATAAAGGGGAATCACCTATTAAGTGTCATATAGCCTATAGGGAAAAACTGTTTCAGGTCTCTCCAGAGCATTTGGGCTGAATGTTTGACGGCGTCTATCTAAACGAGGATGTTATAAAATACATTTTCTGTTTTTCTTTTCATTTTTCTGTCTTTATTAACAGAGATTTTCTGTGGTTTTATATTATGAATGTGTGCGCTCCATGCGCTGGGTCCCTCTGTTAGTGGCGAGACCACTCGATTTCAGTGCTAACAGTCGGTCGGCGAGTAAATTAATATGATGAATGAGGACACACAAGCCTGTGCGTATAGACATATAATGTAATGCTGAACAGTAACGGGTCAATTGTTTGCTTCGGTTGTCTTTATTTGAATTGTTTCGTACGGAACCCCGGAAGGGACGTAGTGGAGGAGAAAAAAATTGGCTGGGTGAAAAAAAATTAATGGGTGAAAGAAAAAAATGGGTGGGAGGAAAATATATATTTCCAAGTTTTTGCGTTCTCTCGCAAAGTTTTGCATTCCCTCGCAAAGATGTTTTGCGTTCCCTCGCAAAGTTTTGCGTTATCTCGCAAAGATGTTTTGCGTTCTCTCGCAAAACTGTTTCTCCACAAACACTTCCTGTGCACTGCACTAACATAAACCCTCCCGTTTTTGCCGAAATTCTCCCGTATTTTACCGTTCTACCCCACTTTCTTTACATTACTGTGCGCTGATCGTCGACTTTCATATGCTACCTCTGAACCAGTGAATGCATGTATAAGCGCTGACTGACAGACGCGCTCCGTACAATAAACTGATCCCAGATCAGCGTCTGAACACGCCATTTACAGAGGAGCGGGTGTATGTTTAAACAGACAAATACACTTATAATATGAAACATCTCCGTCCTGGATATTTTATTTTAAACAGCTTGTTTTCTCTTAAATGAGCACAAACAGTTTCTAAAGTAATGGACTGCTTTCATTATAGATCTGTGCATTCTTACAGAGACACCTCTGTTATCAAACTAAAAACATGAGATTCATTTGCTGCTCACTTGTTTGATAACAGAAGTGTCCCTTTAAATGGCGCATACACACGCTGATCTGGGATCAGTTTATTGTACGAAGCGCGTCTGTCAGTCAGCGCTTATACATGCATTCACTGGTTCAGAGGTTGCTAAGTGAAAGGCGACGATCAGCGCACAGTAATGTAAAGAAAGTGGGGTAGAATGGTAAAATATGGGAGAATTTCAGCAAAAACGGGAGGGTTTACGTGAGTGCAGTGAACAGGAAGTGTTTGTGGAGAAACAGTTTTGCGAGGGAACGCAAAACATCTTTGCAAGATAACGCAAAACTTTGCAAGGGAACGCAAAACATCTTTGCGAGATAACGCAAAACTTTGCGAGAGAACGCAAAAACTTAGAAATATATATTTTCCTCCCACCCATTTTTTTCTTTCACCCATTATTTTTTTTTCACCAAGCCAATTTTTTTCTCCTCCACGTCCCTTCCGGGGTTCCAACACAATCTCACGGCAATTCGTAACTTTTTCATTTAGTGGCTAATTCGTATGAATTCGTACGATCTAATTCGTACAATTTAGTACGATTTGCTCATCCCCCAATGACGGTTGGGGTTAGGGGTGGGGTCAGGTGCCACGCCTCCTTTTTAAAATCGTACCATTTCGTACGACTGAACTCGTACAAATTCGTACGAATTAGCCACTAAACTGGCAAAACGTAAAATACTTACGTTTTCTCATGAGATCAGGCTGGGGGTTCCGTAGTTTCGTGATGATGTGATTGTGTGCTTTATCTGCTTGATTCCCGTTGAAGTGGGCGGGTTGTGTGACGTTTTGATTTGGGAGACGTTCTGGCGGCGGGGTTTGCGTGACACGCTGCGAGCTACTAGCCCGACAGTGGAAACGTGACATGATTTCAGCCTCACTGCTCATCCTCCTGGCCGATTGGCCCGGCCTGGCCCAATAAAAGCCCTGGCTCACACTGGCCCAACAGTGGAAATGCAGCTACTGGCTGGGTTCGTCAACGCCCTCATCCTTCACATTCACATATCCATTGGCCATTCATTTAAGCTATAAGTGCTGAGGGTGTTGTGTTCTTTTGACATTATTGTCATATTGTTTGTTTTGCTGTTGATACGGCTGTTTGTGTGTGAAAAGTGCAAAATGTTTATTATTATTATTATTATAATTAATGAATAAAAACTTTATTTTATTTAGTTTTAATATTTAATTTATTTAATTTTATAGAGTTTTTTTTCTGGATCTCATTTATTTATTTGTTTATTTTTTCTTTAATATCTATCACTGATGGTGAGAACTAGCCATGCTAGGTTTTCTGTAAAAGGTATTTTGAGATATTCTGTCCGGTGCGCAAGATTAATAATTGAAATCCAGTGACTAATGTAATGTTTGTTTATTTTTTGGTATCACTATTCCCACACCACCGTTACACACCTATTGCTCCTTTAATCTGATTGTACAGTTTAAAATAGCAGGTTAATTTATCTTCATGTGTGCTGTCTGTTGTAACTTCCGAAAAGAGCTACAGATAAATACACTTTCTATGTGTTGCAATATTGCGTTTTTGCAATATTGGTTTATCGTGATTACGCTGCACATCTCGAGAACAGTTTGCATGGCTCTTTTTTTAGTATGTCTTTAAAATTGCCTTTAGTCCACACCATAAATCACATTAAAGTCCATAATTGGTTGAAGCACATGAAAGATGCCCTGCTTCTGGGATGGCCACATCTCCAGGTTTTATCAGGCATTTCTGCTAATGAGATCGCTCTCATGGGAGACCTTTCGTAATTACAATTATCTCAGGAATTTAAACCCTAAAACTCCAACTTGACCCACAATTTCGCCTTGATTTGACTTATTTATTTAATAAATAGATCAAAAGCCACAGTGCAGTTCAGGATTAGGATTAGATGCATAGTATTTGAATACATTAAATTAATTATTTGCATATTTGAGAGAGAGAGAGAGAGAGAGATTACAGTAGGTCCTTGCAAATTCATAAAGGTGTAAAACCGTGATAGTGCTAGTTTTTAATTAAGAAAAACAACCCCATTCCTGACATGATGACATGGTTAAATCAATTGTTTGTTGTTTTTTTTTTCATTAAAAGTGGAATAACAGCATTTACAATTAAATGCTTCCACATATTTTACAGTAGATTAAATGATGGATTTACTTCTGTTCTTTGAGTAGTAATTTTACTAATGTAGTATTGATCAATTTAAAGGTTCAAGACACCCTGAAGTAGCCTACTTATTTTTTTTATTTACAGATTTATGTGTGTTGAGCATCAGTTAAGACAATGTTGGCACCTGTCAGATTTAATTGTGGGGAAAACTGAATAACTTTGAGCTTTTGTCAACTAATTTTATCTTCTTAGTTAGATAAAATTATTATTGGGGTGGGAACAAAATCGGTGATGTAGCGTGCATCTGCCAGTGGAGTGATGACACATTGGTTTCACATTATTATTCATAGTGGAGTTTTTTTTATCCTATGAGAAGCTCCTGCTTCTTAATTATTCATGAGAGCATGTGCTTTCCAAAAACAAGACAGACCTGCCTAGCTGTGAGTCAGAGACTGTGTCTGTGCGTCGAAAGTGTTTGTTTCCATTATCCGTGCACTGCAAAAAATGCTTTTCTTATGTAGACTTTTAGTCTTGTTTCTAGTTCAAATATCTAAAAAATCTTAAATCAAGAAGCATTTTCTAGACGAGCAAAACATATTGTTTTGTTTTAAGAAATATGCCAAAATTAAGTGAGTTTTTCCATAAAACAAGCCAAATAATCTTATGTTAAAAGCAAAAACAAGATAATCTTGCTCACCCCATTGGCAGATTATTTTGCGTGTTTTAAGAAAAAAATTACTTAATTTTATCATATTATTTCTAATAACAAGACTATATGTTTTGCTTGTCAAAAAAATGCTTCTTGATTTAAGAATTTTTAAATATTTGGACTAGAAACCTGAAAAAAAAAATCTAAGTAAGAAAAGCATTTTTTAGTGTGGGGTTTGTTGCATGTGTATCCCGGTGATGCTGTCAAGGTTGGTTTGCAGCAAGCATTTTTGTCAAGAGAGTTGTATGTAAACTGGAGAATGACGGACTTTGTCTTTTATCAGTTGAGTTTGTTACCATTCAGACACATCGCCTATATCCATGTTGCAGTGTTCGCACATGTTTAAAATCCTAGAGATTACAGGCAGTGTTAATGGTTGAAATAGATAGGGCAAGAGATCTGCTGCCCTTCTATACACTATGTTTGCATTCAGACCCGGGGATTGAGGAGCGGAGAAGTCCTCCTCCTTTATAGTGTTTATGTAAACATGATTATCTTTATAATGATAGAACAAATGGTTGTGTGTATATGGAATTACAAATAACAAATATAGCAAGAGATTAAATTACTTACTGTTTATTCATTTTCTTGACAGCTTAGTCCCTTTATTAATCCGGGGTCGCCACAGCGGAATGAACCGCCAACTTATCCAGCAAGTTTTTACGCAGCAGATGCCCTTCCAGCCACAACCCATCTCTGGGAACATCCACACACACACTCATACACTACAGACAATTTAGCCTACCCAATTCACCTGTTCCGTGGGGGAAACCGGAGCACCCGGAGGAAACCCACGCGAAGGCAGGGAGAACATGCAAACTCCACACAGAAACGCCAACTGAGCCGAGGTTCGAACCAGCGACCTTCTTGCTGTGAGGCGACAGCACTACCTACTGCGCCAATGCCTTGCCTACTTACTGTTTATTTATTTGCATTTTAAATTTGTAAACTATTAAGTCACACGTTTCTTTTTGTGAGCCAACTGACAACAGTTGTTCGCTCCTCTTTTTTCCCCCTGCTTGGCTGGCCAAGCCCACTCCTCCCTCTGCTCACAGCACTCCACACCCCTCTCAGAGCAGTTTTTGAAAAAATTTCTGAGGTAGACTTGAACTGAAAGAAAAAGGTTTCATGACCTTTTAATTGTAT
This sequence comes from Danio rerio, assembly GCF_052040795.2. NCBI lineage: Eukaryota > Metazoa > Chordata > Actinopteri > Cypriniformes > Danionidae > Danio > Danio rerio. The sequence continues at coordinate 4,687,205 of NC_141030.1, read as the reverse complement.
TGAAATGATAATCAAATAATTGCAATAGTATGTATTTATTTAGTTATTTTGTAGTTAGTTGGTTTGGTAGTTTCAATATATTTCCCTTAAGAGTAATTTAACTTCAGTGTACTCTTTAAAGATGAGCAACCATGATGGCCAATTTTTAACTTGTCATTTGTTTCACATGGTTATGGACTGTATTATTTATTTAGTTGGTTGTATTAAAAGCATCCAACTGATGCTTAAATATGAGGGGGCATTGCAGTTTGAACTGGCATGACATTTCTGAGTGGGAGTATTTATTCTGTACAGCAAAAAAGATTTGGTTTTTGGATTTTGCATCTCAATCCTATTGTTTGCAGCCCCCTCATTTATTTGGTATTTCGACCCACTGCAATTTATTTCTGTATCGATGATAGGGTTATAGCAAAGGTCTCAAACTGCCAGCCAGTTGTGAAAGTAATAACTTTACTAGCTTTGGAGATGTAACAAATTCTGCTTGGCTGTGTTCAAAATGACATCAATGTTTTCAAAGTGCACCACAAAGGGAGCGCAATTGTAAATATGAAGATCGCTAAAACTGAACTGTAAAAATACTTTGAAAGCAAATTACACCTAAGAGTGATGACTTTAATGCTTTTTTTTTTAATTCCAAGGTTAAATGTTAGAATGTTCTAAATGAATAGGGCATAGGGGGATATGCTAACTGAGAACAGAACACAGCCAAGAACTATGTTTCTAACTACAGCTCCAGAGGTGTAGATGCAAGTGCACAAGTTTGCGATGCAGTTTGCGAATGTTTGTTGGGACGACAGATTTGGTAAACGTCAAATCAATGAACTATGTTTGTAACAACGGAACTTGCGACCTTATTTGGCTGACGAGGGTTTTCGGAAATGCACCCTTGACCAAACACAGAGCTTGCGCTATGCATCATTGCAATGCGTAGTTACATTTTTTGAGAGGCGCATATGCGTGCGCCCGACACAGAACTATAACTCAGCCTTTATACCCCATGATCCTTTGAGCATGGAAGTTGTTTGGTGTCAAGGTTGACACTTTAGAAGGTAAACCCCTTCGAAGGGATTAGGCAGTGGTGTAAAGTACTTGAGTAAATGGACTTCGGTACTTAAGTATTTTTTGGCTACTTTGTACTTATACTGAGTATTAAAAATATAGGAAACTTTTACTCTCTACTTGACTACATTTTTGATTGAATATATGTACTCTTTACTCCACTACATTTGAACGGACTCTTACCATTACTCGTTACATTGTGATTGTGTGCGACAAGTTGGCATCTTTATCTACCACAGCTAATTTGTTGGTCGAACGAGGCGATATCGCCATCTGCAGGGTTCTAAAGGTACTGTATGCAATTTATGAGCTAAATCCATAGGCTAAATCATGTGAAATTTAATTAGCTGCTTGCCTAATGCCAGGTGTTTAATTAGCGACATGGCTGCAGCCAGTGATGAAGCCGAAGCCGGCACATCAAGCAGTGCCAGCTCTGATGACCATCCATGGCCTTATCTGGAAGAAAAGTTTTCATTTGCCAATATGGAGAATGGCTCTTACAGGATGCAGTGTCTACTTTGTTTGCCACGAACTACAAAAACAAGAGCTTTTAAGAATTTATTGTCAAATTTGAGAAAACACATTGAGCTGAGAGTCTATTTAATGTTAATTTAATGTGAATTTAGTCAAATTATGTCTGACTTTACAATGGTATAGTAAGCACAATGTTACCAAAAGTTAATACAGTTACTGATATGGCAAAAACCACTGCGACATGACTGTTTTAGTCGATATTTTTTTCTTTTTTTGTGTTTGTGTAAAGTGAATAAATGTCACTGAAATTATCCATTGTGCATCAGGTGCATTAAACTGTGAGCTTGTGATGTATTTTTCATTGAATTTATATGTAGTTTACTAAGTTGAAAAATAACACTACTCCTCTTTGTTTAATTTTAATACAGCGAAAACATCCTAATTGAAAAACTACTCAAAATAAAAATATTACCCCCCTCTGAGACTGACAGGTGAATCACATGAAAGTCAGTTCAGATTTTTTTTTTACAACGTTTTACTTTTTTTATTTTATTTTTTTATTGTTTGTGCCTTTTTGAACATTTGAGTTTGACTGAGACTTTTTGTTCTATTTTTAGGAAATAAAACCGTTCTCGGCGTTCTTTGAGCCTACATTCATTATGAGTAAAATACTTCAGTTCTTTTAAAATTGGATACTTTAATACTTTTACTCAAGTCTTACTGGAATTGGTGACTTGTAATGGAGTAATTTTTACAGTAAGGTATCTGTACTTTTACTCAAGTATGGTTTTCAGGTACTCTTTACACCTCTGGGATTATGGCAAGGGTGTCAAACACGGTTCCTGTAGGGTTGCAGCTCTGCACAGTTAACGATAATTACAAATCTACAACTAAACCCACAGGTAAATTCAGGCATTCATGGTGTTCTGTACTGTGTGCTTATTGCATACATGGTTCTGTGAGCTGTATGCATTTTTTTTCCAGGAGAAACCAAATGAAAATCAATTATTAACACACAATAACCTCCTGTAATCAGGCATCAAATGTTGAAATTCCACCAAGACTGCACTACTCTTTCACTGAAGCCCTGCAGATTGCAAAAGCAGGTTCTTAATCGTCTATTCTGCTTTTACTGGACCTGTCTGCCGTTTTTGATATGGAGAATCATCAGATTCTACGGTCCACCCTCTCAATGGGCATCACTGGAACCCCACTCTGCTGGTTGGAGTCTTACCCCATCAGTAGATCATTTGCCTGGAGAGGAGAGCTATCCAAATCTAATCAGCTGGTCACTGTGGTATCTCAGGCGTCTATTATTGGTCCTATTTCTATTAGTCCTATTTTCCAGTTCTATTTTCTATTTACACCACATCGCTTGAAACCATCATCCAATCACATGGTTGTTTATATCATTGTTAAACCTATGACACTAAGCTCTATCTTTCATTTCAACCTGATGACCCAAAGGTAGCTGCAAGGATCTCGCACTGCCTGGAGGTTATCTCGGGTTAGATCAAAGACCATCACTTACAGCTTAATCTGGCAGAAATCGTCCCTGCAACTCCACACATTCAACACAATTTCTCAATCCAACTAGGATCATCTACTGACACCCCATGCAATTCTGTAAGGAATCTTGGGGTAATCCTGGTTGATCTGCTGTCCTTCAAAGAGCACATTGCTCACACAGCTCAATCATGCAGGATTGGACTTGGGGGGGGGGATGGTGTTTGGTGGGGGGGCTCACAGACCATGCTGCACAACTTTTAGACCAAGCTCGTCATTTCAAGACTGGACTCCTGCAATGCTCTTCTAGCCAGATTCACATCTTGTCCCATCAACGCCCTAGAGATGATCCAGAATGCTGCTGGTCATCTGGTCTTCAATGAGCCTAGGAGAGCACATGCAACACCTTACTTTATTTCTCTGCATTGGATATCGAGGCTTGTTCATTCATTCATTTTCTTTTTGGCTTAATCCCTTTATTAATCTGGGGTCACCACAGTGGAATGAACCGCCAACTCATCCAGCATATGTTTTCGCAGCATATGCCCTTCTAGCCACAACTCATCACTGGGAAGCATCCACACACACCCATTCACACACATACACTACGGACAATTTAGCTTACCCAACTGGCCTATGTTTTTGGACTTGTGGGAAAAGCCGAAGCACCCAGAGAAAACCCAAGCAAACAGAAACGCCAACTGTCCCAGCTAAGGCTTGAACCAGCAACCTTCCTACTCTAAGGCAAACGTGCTTCACACTGTGCCACCATGCAGTCCATTGAAGCGTGTATCAAGTTCAAATCATTAATGCTTGCTTAAAGAACGGGCATCTGATGACCTGATGACTCTCACACCCCCACCACACCACACAATGACCAAAACATCATGCGATTCTGAGTGTGCCTCAGACAGGTGAGTGGGCTCGACAAACCACCTGTAGAAAACAAACTCTTTCATCTCTCTGACAGTTCATCTGACACTTGCACCAGTTTTGAACATTTACACTAGACCAGGGGTGGCCCACCCTGTTCCTGGAGAGCCACCTTCTTGCAGATTTCAGTTGCAACCCATATCAATCACACCTGCCTGTAATTATCACATAGTATTCAGGTCCTAATTAATTGGTTCAGGTGTGTTTGATATGGGTAGCAACTGAAATCTGCAGCAAGGTGGCTCTCCAGGAACAGGGTTGGCCACCCTTGCACTAGAAACTTTCTCAAAATCACTCCATATCTCAAGAGAAGGCAATGTGCATTGTGCAAGTATGTTTGACACAGGTAAGCAGGCTTGAAAAGTGTCTGCTGAATGACTAAAAGTAAACGTACAAACATTGACCTTTCACCCTTTACATTTAACGCCGGACATCTGAAATGATCAATGACATATTATGGTCCACACTGAGTGGTACGGTTTGGTACACTTTTGTGGCCGTTTCCAATGTCAAAGGGTACCTTAAAGTGGACCGTACCATACCACTTTTTGGTCACCCTTTGCATAGGGTATCAACGGGCCTAAATGGTAACATAAGATGGAGCTAGATGCGCAGCTGAAGGCTACTGGTTTACAGAGATACATAACTCGCAGAAGTAGGTGAATGAAAACAAAGGAACCACCATGTTTTAAATACACAGCCAAGACATTACACCGTAATAATATAGGTGTATAATAATGAGCCATGGTCAACCCGAGCTCAAACAAACCTTCATTCTGATGAACAGCCAGAACAAAATCTGCTGTGTCCTGTTTTCGTTTTACGAAGACGTCTAAAAGTGTGAGCGGTTTAGCTTTCTCCAGAGGGCTCGCTATTGCGTCTATATTTGAAAAAACAAACTTCTTGAGCTGATGATAATAACGTGCACATGATTATGTTGGCTTGAGAAAGCCAACATACTGTAATGCTACTTAAACTTATTCTTATTATTATTCTTATTATTATTATTATTCCGGCTTCTGACCAAAAAAAAGCAATCGCTTCTCCTCCCAGGGCTTAGATGCTACAAGCCCCAAATTTGGTCAAAAGCTGTCTATTGCCCATGAGATGGTTGCTGTATGTCCTCATGCCGATAAGATTTGTAGTTTTTGAATTAAAAAATTTTTGAATTAAAAAATTGTAAATATTACAATCGAGTATTTGGGGCATATAAAAAAGTATACAATCCTCAAATTTGGCCAAAAGATGTGCTTTAAATTGAAGATAATTATCATATTTATTTGGTGTATTTATAAATAACAGTTTTCCTATAAATATTTTTTTATATTAAATTTGTTAATTTCAAACCTAAAGCTTGTCAGAGTGTCCACGAGATGGCGCCAGAGAACCATTTTTGAGCCCTTTGTAATTTAGTAATGGCCCTTTAAGAGGCGGAGATATCCGGGCTGACTGTTTTTGCTCTACAGAAAGTTCGGCTCATTTCAGACGTGCTTGTTACAACATTTGAAGCTGTTTACATTAAAATTTCTCAGCGAAAATACACAAATACAAGTATTACAACACTATTTAGTGTTCCTTTAAGAGGCAGAGAGATCCGTGGTAACATTCACGTATATTATACAATAAACATATTTAATATAAAATCATTCTAACTTTATTTTTAATCTGTATTTTAACCCTCTAAAACAGCTATGTCCTTGCCACAAAACTAATAATCCATCTTCAAAACCTACAATTTCTTTCCATTCGGTGCGGTCGGACCTGAACGTCTTTATACCATTGTAATCACGTGTAAATTCTAACAAAGACAATGTTTGCACTTTTTAAATCACATTTTATTTATTGTGCAAAAACAGTATTATAATGTTTTAATGCAAAAATGTTAACAACAATTATTTACAAACAATAAAAATAAAGTGTGTGTATATAAATATATATATAAATATATATATATATATATATATATATATATATATATATATATATATATATATATATATATATATATATATATATATATATATACATACAGTTGATGTCAGAATTATTAGCTCCCCTGTTTATTTTTTCCCCAATTTCTGTTTAATGGAGGGAAGATTGTTTCAGCACATTTCTAGGCATAATAGTTTTAAAAACCTATATCTAATTACTGATTTATTTTATCTTTGCCATGATGACATTAAATAATGTTTGACTTGATATTTTTCAAGACACTTCTATACAGCTTAAAGTCACATTTAAAGGCTTAACTAGGTTAATAAGGTGAACTAGGCAGGTTAGGGTAATCAGGCAAGTTATTGTATAACGATGGTTTGTTCTGTAGATTATCAAAAAAAATTGCTTAAAGGGGATAATAATTGTGTCCCAAAAATGATTTTTAAATAATTAATAACTGCTTTTATTCTAGCCGAAATAAAACAAATAAGACTTTCTCAAGAAGAAAAAATATTATCAGACATACTGTGAAAATTTCCTTGCTCTGTTAAACATAATTTGGGAAATATTTAAAAAAGGAAAAAAAAATCAAATGGGGGTTAATAATTCTGACTTCAACTGTATGTATATATATGTATATATATATATATATATATATATATATATATATATATATATATATATATATAATATATATATATACACATACACACACACACATACACACATTTATGGTTAGTGTTATAAGGATTATTTTATCCCCCTTTTATCTTGGCAAAAACATAAGTTTATTTCAGATATTTCTTTCAAAACAGAATATTCTGTACCGCAAAAAAGCCTTCTCCTCACTTGTGATAATGACAATGAAAGCCAAGCTTTTGGCCTATGCTGTACCAAAAAAAAATAAAATCACCCAGGTGATGACAATTAAATATTACGATTATAACATTGTGTTAGTGGCCAGTGGGGTGGAACAACGTCATTGGTCAGAATTAACCACGTGATGAAGACGGCCTAATATTGTATTTAATGCAATTTTCTTCCTGTAAACTGTATATATAACTATAACTATATATATAACGCTGCAAATTACTGTAAATTGACTGTACTCTATATTAACTGCAAAACTGATAAGACTGATTAAATAATAGACAAATTAACTAAATGTATGTGCTATTGTTTAATTAGTATTTTAATTTAATATTTTTCTTCATATGATATTTATTATAATGTAATTTTGTTCAGATTATAATATATACTATAAATACTAACTATACTATAGTGATCTGCATTAAACAACCTGAACAAATCAGTCCTCTCTCTCTCTCTCTCTCTCTCTCGATTTGATCAAAAATGTAAATGAGGCCTTCCGATTAACAGTCCAGTGTACCCTAGCAACAGCCTAGAAACCACTCAGAACACCTTAGCAACTACCTAGGAATGCCTTAGCTACACCTTAGCAACCGCCTAGCAACCACTTCTCAACCGCTGTGCTTCCTGCCAACTGCCTTTGAGTCCCCGGCGCAGTCACGTTGGCTTTCTCAAGCCAACATCAAAGTTCGTCAACGAACTTTAGGTTCTAGTTATAGAAGTGTTTTCCGACACCCGATCCTTAAAGACAAGCGCGAGATTGAAGCGCGAAAAAACAAGGGGCAAATTGTTTCAGAAACCTGAATCATGAACAAACTGCCATGTTTATCATCCCCCTTTGGGCTATCATGAACTCGTAATGATGGAATTACTCTCTAGCAGAGGTTACATATGTCCAGGTGAAGATTAAAGATACAGATGAGAGGTTTGCACTGACTATGGGCTATGTTGCGTGTTGTTTTCAACCAAAATGAAGACTAAATGTATGCCGTGTGTAGTTTTTCTGTAACTGGTAACATTTCATAAACTGTAAGGGTCTGTATGTGTTCATATATGTTGCGTTTATTTAGTTATTTTATATAATCGCAGACGTTACAGTAGGCTATTTCACACTGTCATTGATCTGCAGTTATGATCAAATCGTGCTTATAGAAAGGTTATTATTTATTCACAAGTATTTATGTGTATAAAGCGTCTGTTTTGTGAGAAGTACTTCTCCTATGTTTTGTGAGCGACCCATACAGCTTTACTTTGGCATGTCGTTGAGCGAGAATGATGGCGTCTGAAACTTTATTGTACACCACGCCCATCAAAAGGGTACCCTTGGTACCTTTTAGGCAGTGGAAACGCAAGCCTGATAAAGATGACCCGTACTGTACCAGTCAGTGGAAATGGGCCATTATTAAAGTTTGCTTAATTGAGTGCACTGAGAAAAATGAGAATGAGACTTTTTCCTCCCTGCATAATGCTGTTCAATAATAAGTTAACAATATTTTGTAAAATGGCATTGTTTTCTCTCTGCAGGACTTCAGGTGGAAAGTTATAATGAGAAATCATCATAGTTACATTAAGCAGTAGGGCTACAGTATTTTTCATTTTAAATAAATGAGTCATGATTTGGGAGCCAACCAAAAATTATGCAAATGAATTTCCTCCTGAGCCTGACAGTGTGTGTCATAATGTGATGAGTCAATAAATTACCTAACTATATTTCCATAAGAATGATCACCCAAAATAAACCTTTTTTTTTCAGGGCACGAAATGATTTTTTTTAGAGTATCCACACTTCCATTAGCATAATTGAAATTCACATCTGATCCTTATACTGACCAGATGATAGGAAATGTAAGCATATACTGAAGGGTTCTTCTGATCTGCATAGTTCAGCTCCAACCTTAATCAAATACACTTGATCAAGTTATTTCAGGTCTTCAGATCTACTGGAAAGTTATGGGTATAGGTGATTTTTTTTATTGGCTATCGATAGATGTTTCCCAGTGAAAGATTGTGGCTGGAAGGGCATCCGCTGCATAAGACTGGATAAGTTGGTGGTTCATTCCGCTGTGGCGACCCCAGATTAATAAAGGGACTAAGCCGAAAAAGTAAATGATTGAATGAAGAGAGACATTAAAACACATCAGAATAAATGATAAAAAGCCTAGTTTTTTTTATAACGGGAACAACTATTCCTTTACTGATATGCTTCAAATCCTTTAAAAAAAAAAAACATGTTCTTGGGACTCGCAAACCATTTCCCCCAGTTTCTTTCTTACAGTAGAGTCATGAACACACCTTAACTGAGGCATTTGAGGCCTGGGTTCATTGAATGTTGTTATGGGGTCTTCTGTGGATGAGTTGTTGATGCACACTTGGAGTAATGTTGGTCAACTGGTCACTCCTGGGAAGGTTCTTCACTGTTCAATGTTTTGCCATTTGTAGATAATGGCTCTCACTGCGGTTTGCTGCAGTCCCAAAGCTATAGAAATGGCTACAGCTTCCAGACTGGTATTTGTTTTTGAATTTCTTTGACTTTCGGCATGCTCACTAGCTTTTGAGGATCTTTTGGTCTACTTTGCTTTGTCAGGCGAGTCCTATTTAAGTGAGTTCTTGATTGAGATCAGATGTGGAATCAGGCCTGAGTGTGGCTGAACTCCAGATAAATTGATAAACCAGTTACAGGGTGTTTTGACAAGGGGAGTAAACACTTTTCCACACAAGGCTATATAGTTTGGGATTATGTTTTTCCTTACTATTAAACACCTTCATTAAAAAAACAAAAAACAAAAAAAAAAAACATGTTTACTTGTGGTATTTTTGACTAATATTTAAATTATTTAGTCTTCTGATATTAAAGAATGTCTTTCTTCTGAATTAAATAAATGTTTTTGTCAATTTAGTTTTTATAAAATAATGATTATTCAGCTTGAAATAGACCTGGAATGCTATAAAATTGCTAATTTTATATATTATTTTGATGGAAGGGATGGTTTGAGCTTTTTTTATTTTGTTAAGTTTGATGGAATGCTGTAGAATCTCATGGAAACAACAAATTGCAACAATAAATTTAGTGAGGATGAATGTGTGTCTACCTCTTTTACCTCAGCACTGGTGGAGAAGCAAGGTAATAGATGCTGTGACAGCTTGATGAATGCATGCTAAATTATAGGCTGTCATTGACTTTTAAAGTGATTTGAAATTATTTTTTATGAATGAATGGCGAATGCACTATAACAAATTATATAGCAGTTTGTTTAAAGAAACAGAGCAAAATGTTTGTCAATTTAGAACCTTTTTTTAATCAATCTTCAATTATAAGTGTCTAACAATTTCTTTTAGGATACTTTCTATTGAAGCTTGGCTTCCATTGTGCATTTGTCAGGCTATAAAAACATGAAACCACTTCACACAGAAGATGTCACTTAAAGGTATACAATGTCAACCAAGACACGTCAATAAGGCCCTGTTTACACTGTCAGGTCTTGATACCCAATTCCGATTTGTTGCCTATATCTGATTTTTTTTTCCTGTCTGTTGTTTTAATAGTGACCCATATCCAATTCATGTGATCACACTTGCCATACAATTCACGGTGTCGCGCTTGCATAAAGGCGGGTGTTAGCATCTGTGCAACACTAGCCACGATGGAAGAAATTGTCTTGTTTTTAGCTCTGCGAAATATGCAAAGTGTAGTATAAGCAGTGAATGGTTCCGATTTAGGCCCACGCAGTTTATGTAATGGTATGGCCCTGATGTGTGCGTGTAGTTGAAGATGTAGCCTTTGCCTGTGTGCGCACTGGTGTTGTTGGAGAGAATAGAGTTGTTCTATGTGTAGCCCACAGTGCGTGTATTAATAGCAACAAAAAGCTTACAACACGAAGTTCGCCCAACTTTAAAATGATTTAGAGGTGGGACATGGCCGTCATCGCAGCTTCACCTAGGGTTTATATATGGTTTCCTCCACCATTCAGAGGAATTTGTGGGTATGAGAGAGGTCTCAGGTCTGTTGGGAGCAAATTGTGGCGACTGACTTCTTTCCTCCTCCATGTTTCCTCTGTTTACCACGTTGGCATCTCCACACACGCTCTTTCTTCTATGCTATTAAACCGTGGAGAAACACCACATTGTCGCAAGTTTAATAACATATAAAACAGAATGCCCCGATAACAATCCGATCTGCCTGTTCACATCAGTCGCATTGTCACATATCCGATTTATATCTGATTTATTTCCACATATGAAGTAGGCCTGAAACCGATCTCTGAATATCCAAATGCATGCGTTGTTTTTCCGTGTTTACACGGCCATAGAATAGATCCGATCTGTGTCACATATGAGCAAAAAATCGGAATTGGGTCACATTTACCTGGCAGTGTAAACAGGGCCTAAGAGACAGAGACAAGAAGACATGTTCAGAGTTGAAGTCATCCATCCATGACTCTTTAACTCATGTTCTGAAATGGTACCTAATAACAAACAAAAATTATCTGTAATGTTAATTTTATATCCTTTGATAACAAAAACATACCCTTAAATACATAATTCTTTATTTATTCATTCATTCATTCATTCATTCATTCATTCATTCATTTATTTATTTATATATTTTTTTGCTGAATTCCAAAGTTCAAGTTTGGTTTGCTTTCTTAATTGCATGAATGGACCAAAGTACTCCCAGTTTATTCAAAAGAATATAAAATCTCTCTATGATGCACACGTGACTACATGTTTAGTTAAATGCATATTAAAAAAAAATTATATGTGATAATTCTCATTTCATTGTACTTTTATAGATTTATTGCAGCATTAAATACATTTTAAATATTTATTTATTGTATTATTTATTTATTGACTGAACTCAAATGTACGGTCGCACTTTATTTTGATGGTCCGTTTGTTGAATTTAATCTACATTGCATCCACATGCCAACTAATTCTTGGTAGATTATAAATAAACTGTTAGGTTGGGGTTAGGGTTGGTGTAAGTTGACATGTACTTGCAAAGTTTCTTATAGTCAGTTTAATATCTGTTTAGCAGCAGTATTAACAGTTATTAAGCAGACAGTCTACTAATACTCAAATGGACCATCAAAATAAAATGTTACCAACTGTATCTCCTCTAAGAGTAATACTAGTGTATTGTACTGTCTCAGGTGTCACTGAATTTCAGATACTTGAATCCCTCCAGCTTCTTTTTGTATGCTGTCAAATGACTTCCAGTCTTTTTCTTTGTGAATTTTTCTTTTTAATGTCAGAGGGGTCTGAAAAATGTCATTTGGCAACTCAAAAAAGTGCAGGAAAGTGGCAAAATAATTTATGATGCAGTGGAAATAATCCAGGTCCAGCTGGTGCCCATCGAAACCGTCTAAAAACATGGTGTTTTCTTGTTTGTACTCTCCCAGAATTAAAGAGACAAACGTTTTTAGATACTAACATATATCTGCACTTAGGGCTTTTTGAAAAAACACGTTACACCCCATGCGTTTCTCCTAAAACACACTTGCAACCCAGCAGTAAGGGACATGTCTAGTAACTATCGCAGATATTTATAAAGCAGATATTTCCTATTTCAAGTATCGCATATTTTTGGGGGGTTATGGGTATGTTTGTTTCAGTGCGTTCAAATAGTCTTGCAACATTATCATGCAAAAATTATGTTTTGTGCACATTTTTGCGTTGCCAGATGTACTATAATTTCGACCTCTGTATGATCGATAATGAAAAAAATCCTGTAATGTACGATAATTTAGAATTTTATGGCATTTAAAATGAATTTCATTGTGATCTTAGGGCTTCTACTTATTCATCATGCTGGATCTTTTGTCAACTGTTTGTGAGGAGAACCTAAAGTTAGACACCTTTTCTATGTCATCATACCTTACATTTTCTCAGCCAATCAGCGTGGAGATTAGATGCTTAAGTGAGATGTTTTCAGGTTGAGGTTGATTGCTAAGCAATGAAGTTTTAAATGGTAATGCTGAAAAGAAAGGTGAGAAGGACAAGGGAGTTTGCCCTTGATGTTCTCATTTTTCCTTTTTCAAATGCGTCATGTGAATGTGTTTTTCCAAAGTAATCTCATCAAAAAAAAAGCCACGAAATCGGCTCATTGCAGATACTCTAAATGGGCTCGTGCACACCTCAGAGTGTGTTATAAATTCTGCAGGTGCACTGCTTACAAGCCTACCAGCACTATGTTGTGGTCCATGACGGCATCCAATTTGTACTCCAAAATGAATTCCTTAACATCTGGCAATGCACATAGGACAGCGACTCGGAGGTGGAGTTTGAAGCTTCCCACTGAAGTCTTTTTACGTGTAAAGCTGCAGTCACACTGGGCTTTTCCTCCCATAGACTTCAATTCATACGCACGCAAATGCGTCAGACCGGAAACGCAGGGTCATGCGTCAAGTTTCGCAGGTTGCTTCGGTGCAAAGTTCAACCTTGGTAAACTCTGACCTGCGAAATCGCATCACTTTATTGCGTGAGACCAACCGAGAATTAAAACATGACCTCTCTGGCCATAAACTTAAAACATGGAGCAATCGCTCACTTTTTAAAATGCCTAATAATCTTGTTTAATCCCGCCCCTTTTCGCAGCGCCGTACGACAGAATAGCGCATGCTCAAACTCTAGTGTGACTGTAGCTTTATGGTAATTTGCATGTTGTTTCAAAACAATATTTGTCTTGATAATGGCTGTAAACTTTCTGTTTGACTTGTGTATGATAATTTTCCTATATATACGATAAGTTTGAGGTTCTGCTTTGACATTTACAATCTGGCAACACTGATATCATCCCTTTAAATAAAATGTTCACATTTTAAAAAGGTACCACCACAGTTACAGCCTAAAAAACTCTGTTTCTTAGAATATAGGAGTAGATGAGTATCTCTCCAATGTCTTTTTGTTTTGAGTAGATTTTTAACTGTTTTACACTATGAACACTTACGGCCACAGCCATGTCACCCTGCAGCCCAAGACCGGTTACTCACTGAAGCTAAGCAGGGCTGAGCCTGGTCAGTACCTGGATGGGAGACCACTAGGGAACACCGGGTTGCTGTTGGAAGTGGTGTTAGTGAGGCCAGCAGGGGGCGCTCAACCTGTGGTCTGTGTGAGTCCTAATGCACCAGTAAAAGTGAAGGGGACACTACACTGTCAGTGGGCGCCGTCTTTCGGATGAGACGTTAAACCGAGGTCCTGACTCTCTGTGGTCATTAAAAATCCCATGGCACTTCTCGTGAAAGAGCAGGGGTGTAACCCCGGTGTCCTGGCCAAAGTCCCTCTATCGGCCCTTACGATCATGGCCTCCCAATCATCCCCTTCCACCAAATTGGCTCTATCACTGTCCCTCCACTCCACCAATAGCTGGTGTGTGGTGAGCGCACTGGCGCCGTTGTCCTGTGGCTGCCGTCGCATCATCCAAGTGGATGCTGCACACTGGTGGTGGTGTAGAGAGACCCCCCCTCATGATTGTGAAGCGCTTTGGGTGTATGGCCATACACAATAAATGCGCTGTATAAATACACATTACATTACATTACATGAAACGTTTACGTTTTGATGATGTGAAACTGTAATCAGAACCACTTTGGCTGTACTAGTTATCTAAAAAATATATTAGAATATTCATCACACAATAAAAATCTATTATTTTTGGGGAATATTTTGGTCCAGCTAACTTTTTTTTTCTTCAAGTGATTTGAAAAATAAGAAATATTCTACCAAATGTTGTGTTTAAACTCTTATGAATTTAAAAAATTGGCATTGTTTTGTCAGAAAAATAAATAAAAAATTAACATATCTAAACAAGACACAATTTTAAATTAATATTAGTATTTAATTTGGACCAATTGCTATTTTACACTCTATTTAAAATACTACTACATCTAAGAATAATAATACTTATGACGAAATAAAATAAAGTGTGCAGAAATATAAATATATATTCATCTTTAATTATTCCTCCTTAAAATTCAAATACACAAACTTGCTCAAAACCCTCATGTGGAGCATTCCAAACCAATCACTTGTTATTCCAAATAAGATGTTGGTGTAGTAGGCAGCAGCTGACAGCCGGGCAGCTCTACTGAGGTATTGGAACAGAGCCCTTGTGTGAGAGCTGCGTGTGTTGAGAGACTTGTAAGCTTCTCTGATTAAAGAGACGCTGGATGTCATTCTACCCGGCAGACCTATGGGACAGACGCCAATGAAAGCTCGTCCCCAGGGGTGTTGAAACAGAGATAGCAGTCGGGAACTGACATGAAGTGCATGGCGGCAGAAGGGCTTCTCTGAAGGACAGAGGTCGGAGTTGTGCAGAATTGTGATAAACATCCTGGCAGACTCGGTTTGAGGTGTGAATTGTTCGTGCCTGAGAGACAGACTGCAGTGTTACAGAACTTATATTTCCCTTACTTAAATCAACTGTTTGAACACACTTCAAGCACATATTCACATGTTCATCTAACTATCGTAGATGTGAACAGTGTCTGGATTTTAATTATGGGTTGGCTATAATCTACAGCTGCACAAATATTTCTGTAGAACGGTTCTTTGTTGTGTTAAGGTAATGACAATTTTATTTATTCTTTCTGTCAGTGTTTCTGCGACAGCTCTTTCCATGCAGATTGTTGCTTGGCCCTCTTTCTTGCTCCCTTTAAAAGAGGGCTGCGTCCGAAACCGAATACTTCCATACTATATAGTACGCTAAAGTCAGTATGCAAGCCGAGTAGTATGTCCGAATTCATAGAATTCGAAAAACAGTATGCGAGAAATACCCGGATGACTTACTACTTCCCATGCACGCTGCGCTATCCCATGATGCCCTGCGAGCGAATTCATGAATGGGAGTGAAGCGACGCAAATGACGCAGGTAGGTCGCGTGACCATGACAAAATGGCGGATGTACTACGTGAAAATTCCATTCAAACTTTTCACATTCATACTGTATAGAACGCACTTTTTTAACAGCCGAGTAGTACGTTTACATTCAAATGCAGTACCTACTAAGTAGTAGGTGGTTTTGGACGCAGCCGGTGTCTCCCCGGCCCAATCACTAGAGAAAACAGGTGTTATTAATTATTTCTGATTGGGCTACTGACCAGCCGCCGGTGTCTCCAATCGCTCTCCCAACTTTCTAGCTGTTCGGCCACGCTCTCTCCACCACAATTTCCTTTTAATGCTGGTGTAATCTTTTATATGTTACATGTGAACGAGTGCATACATTTTCCACTGCAGTTGGATACTTGCCCGCTGGAGAATAGCTCGCTTCAGATGAGCGTATTCCAGGAGATTCTGGGCCAGTAGCTGCTGAGCTGCGATCTGGGCTTCGCCCGAAAGCAGCGGGAGGACTCGTACCGGCCACTCGGCTCGCGACCAGCCACTCGCCTCCGACATCTTTTCGAAGAGGTCAAGGAACACTTCCCTGTCATCCTCCGGCACCATTTTCTGTAAGGCGATGGGAGGGTGGGCGGCAGATGTCAGAGCGGGCCGGATCTCCTGGGACAGCAGACTCCGGATTTGCTCGCGGTCCTCCCGCTGGGCCTCCATGAGGACTTGGAAACGTTGTTCCTGGATGTTCTTCAGTTTCACCAGCGTCTCATGTTGTTGTTGGTGGAGGACTGAGAGGGCCTGGATAGCGTCCGCAAATGGCAGTCTTGACGGAGTGGTCATTCTGGCAGTGAGGCTCTTCTCCTTCCCGGGTTTCGGCACCACTGTAGTAAAGTTCGTTGTTGTGTGGGAAGAAGAAGACAGGGTCGACGATATCAGGTAAGCAATATATTTTATTATTTTAATGCACACCACTTGCAGGCTGTGTCTGTGCGTGTGTGTGCTCTCTCCTCTCTCGACCGCTCCTCTCGTTCTCCTTAAGAAGGGATTCTCTCCGGCCCAATCACTAGAAAGACAGGTGTTATTTATCATTTCTGATTGACCTGCTGATTAGCCGCCGGGCTCCTAGCATGCTCACCCCCCTTATTGGGTGTTCGATCACGCTTACCTCTCCACAGTTACACTTTATTTTGATGGTCCATCTGGGTATTAGTAGACTGTCTGCTAAATATATGTTGATACCGCTCCTTAAAATAGATATTTAACTGACTATAAGAAGCTTTGCAGGTACATGTCAACTTACACTAACCCTAACCGTAAACTCAACCCTAATACCAACCTGACAGTCTACTTACAATCTAATGAGAATTAGTTGTCATGTAGATGCAATGTCACTTAAATTCAACAAGTGGACCATCAAAAAGTGTGACTATTAGTTTTATATTCATTAGTTGTCATGGTCCTGACCTGACAGTCTTGTCTGTCCTGTCAGTGTTTAATGTTTGCCTGTTTGTCCTGTGCTTATTTACATTACTGTCTTAATTTGTGTTAAGCTGCGGTCACACTGGGCTTTTCTCCCCATAGACTTCCAGTCATATGCATGCGAATGCGTCCGACCGGGAACTAAAGAACCTCTCTGGACAGAAATTTAAAATATGGAGCAAATCGCTTAATTTTTTAAATGTCTAATCATCTTGTGTAATCCCGCCCCTTTTCACAGCGCCGTACGACAGAATTTTGCATTGCATGAACTCTAGTGTGACCGCAGCTTTACAAGAGACTGGGTCATTTGAATCTGTGAATAGTCAAGTTTACAATACTGGAAAAACTAAAATATTGAAACAGAAATGTGACTGAATATTACCACGTATTTGCTTATAACTCATGCACTATATAAAGGGTTTTAATGTGGTATTGTTTAAAAAAAAATTGGAAGTGCTAATAAAAATGTGAAAGTCCTAATAAACTAGAAAATGCCAATGAACTCCAGCAAGTAAACAAACCGGCAGACACAAAATGACGCTTTTTACTATGGAGGGATGACTGCGCAGACTGATTGTATCCCTGCTTTAGACAAACTATACAATTCGAGAGTGAAGCACGGCCGTGGCTGGTAAACAGTGTTTTAATGCATCGCACGTCTCTTCAGGAGCAGACGTGAATTCATTTAGCTAAACTGCGACATGGTCATCTTGCGGAAATATTACCAACGATCCATCAGGTAATGTTTTCCCCTCTCTCTCTCTGTTGGTAAAGCACTATCAATAAATGTTTTCCCCCATATCCCATAATGCACAGCGCATCGGCCTACGGCAGCTGGATTAGTCCAAAAGGCGCAGTACTTTTTGCGGTTGGTTCTGTTTTAGTTCGGATCATATTTTCACCACAAACGAACCGCTCCAGGGTTCGTTTGAAACCGTACTGAGACCACCTCTTCAAGCAGGTCTCGGTACGCTTTTTTGGTCCGCTTTTGGTGCGCACTCGAGTATGATTGCTGCATTCACACCTGCCCAAACAAACCGCACCAAGAGGGAAAAGAAACTCTAGTGCGATTCAACCGAACTAAATGAGGCAGGTGTGAAAGCACCCTAAGTGTTAAGAATACAGTATTTAAAAAAAGCTTGTACAGGCCAGATTTTCCAATGAGACTTGGAGCCAAGTTTTTAATGTATGTACTTTATACATTTAATGACTTTCGCAAATAAATCTGCCTGAGAAATATTAACAGGAGTAAAACCTGTCACAACAAAGCCCTTAATTGAAAGCTTTCAAATGCAGCACTTAGTGAAAACAGAACTAGCTGATATATTACAGCATAAAGTGCCCTCCTCAAAACATCGCATCTTCCGCACATAAAAAATGCACATGATTTATTTTGACTGACACCATCAAAGTGGAAATAAGATCTGTAATTCTCTGAAATTGCAGCACAAAAGAGCTTGAAGGCAGGTATACAGCTTTCCGTAAGCACACACAGGACACAGCCTTATCAGGTTTGAAACTGCCTAGACATTTTTATCTTTCTACTTGTGACGGATAGATACCCTGTATCACACGTCTATGGACATTTCTCTTATTTTTTTTTTTTAAACCAGCTTGAGGATCAAGCCTAATAATGTTCTGGTGTAGGCATTAGCTCTGATAGAAGTCAGAAAGGTCTCTTCACACAGCTTTGTGTCATTTAATCTCTGAGTTAGAATCCATTTAAGATGTTTGTTGTCATTTCTGCCGAGTAGAATCTTGTTAAAGCGAGCGATCAGCCTTGCACGTATTTGACCCTGACAGAAAATGGAGTGCGTGCAATATCCTCATCTTGAGTGTTACTCTACAGAATTAAACGTCAGTGGATTCAAAGCACATTCTTACTTTGTATATTCCAGACGAGATCGGTTTATGTGTGGTACTTTGCATTTACATGCATCTTAAATGCAAGATTGTGATATCCACTTGTGATCACTGCTGTGAATGCAAACAGTAAAGCATGAAACTAGCATCGCCAAGGTCATTGGTTCTGTATTTGCAAGGGAATACAGATGATGAAATGTAGCTATATCTTGAATGAAATGTGAGTCTGCTAAAGCCAGAACTGTAAATGTATAAGCACCAAGACACATCAATGATTCAGTCTGACCGCTTGCTGGTAAACATCGAATGATTGGATCACAACATATTTAAGCAATTTTATATTGTGAATCATACATTGTGTTTAGTATGCATTTTTTAAGCTGTTTAAAAAATAATCCTATACCCTTATGTAAATTATGTAACAACGTCGTAGTGGGTAGCACTCACAGCAAGAAGGTTGCTGGTTCGAGCCTCAGTTGGGTCAGTTTGCATTTCTTGGCATTTCTGTGTGGAGTTTGCATGTTCTCCTGTTGTTCAAGTGGGTTTTCCTCCTGGTGCTCCGGTTTCCCCCACAAGTGCAAAGACATCTGGCATTACATCTTATCCATATTTCTTTCCACGTTCTTTGCACGTTAAACACACGTCGACCCCAACAGGAAGTAAAAAAAAAAAAACTGCATCTGCGTTGACTGCATAATTTTTTTTTATGTGTTAAATATTTCAAATTAATCACATTGGTTAACGCACTAATTTTGACAGCACATATATATATATATATATATATATATATATATATATATATATATATAATGATTTTTTTATTAACATTGTTTTAAAAAAATGTAACTAACATTTTAAATAAGTGATATCTTTTGAGGAAATTTTAACAAAAAGTATCAATATCGTATCGCATTAAAAAAATTCCGGTATCGCCCATCCCTATCTCTCACCTGCAACAATATGTTATATACAACATATTGCCATTAGAGTCAGCTGCACAGCACACAAGTGTAGTATTGATCATAGTAAAATATCTCCCTGATATGGAAGAAGTTGGCAAACAAAGTTGTTTTTACAGTTTTTTTTAATTATTATTTTATTTATTTTTGTGCATACTGTATGCTCAAAAGTGTTCTTGGAGCTTCTCAACCACAAAAGCCACGTAGAATGTTTTGACAATGACCTTAGTTACCTTTCTCTGCATTGAATGTCCCAAGAGGATGAAAAAGCTTATTTTGTATAAATACCTTATTTTGTGTTCCAAAGACCAATAAAGGACTCGGGGGGGATTAAATCAATGTGAAGGTGAAAAATTAATACCATAATTTTCCTTTTAGGGTGATTTAACACTTTACGACCAAGCCTTAACATACAATTATGAGTCTGATCACTGATCTCAATACCCTTGAGCGCTGTTGAGATGTGCAGCAATGGAGGATTCACATAATGGATGCGCAGCCAACAAATCTGCATGATGGTATCATGTCAATATTGACCAAAGACTCTGAGAAATGTTTCCAGAACCTTGTTGAATCAATTTCACAGTGAGGTAAAGGCGTTCTGAAAACTAGCAAGCTGATTTTTTTCCAGAAAATCTATTTGCAGGTATGCAGTATTTACATTTGAATTGCATTTTGATGACAGACTCACTTCATTACATTGACGCTATCTGACCGTCATTGTCTTTAAAATCCCCTGACCCGTTCTTACCTCTGGTGTTTCTGAGGTTATTTCCCAGAAGACTTCCATTACCTTAAATTTTACTTGCCTGATATCAATGCATCCTGGGAGTTCCCTCAGATAGTTGTGTGATATGTGCTGAGTGATGGAAGCAGATGTATTGAGGGTGAGTCAGTCGCTCGCTCGGGTCGCCATAAAATTAATGAACTATGTCTGAATAACGATCCTGTCTTTCTCAGTCCTACCTCTTATAATTGACATCTAAACTGCTACCACACTGGTGCCATTTCTCAACTCCACCTCAGAGACTCAGAGAGGTTAGTGTCGGATTTTTATGTTTTTAACCATTACATTACTTACAATAGACTGTTATGTTAATTCTGTCTTCAGAGAATGACTTAGTAGCCATTGTTCACATCATCAAGTTAATATGCTTTCTATGTGTATTAAATTATTTTTCTAATTTTAATTTGAAGCCGAGTGTGATGCGGCTGGGATGAGAATCATCGCCTCCAAGTCCGAGGCCATGGTGCTCCACCGGAAAAAGGTGGTTTGCCATCTCCAGGTTGGAGGAAAGTCCTTACCCCAGGTGGGGGAGTTTAAGTATCTCTGGATTTTGTTCACGAGTGAGGGAATGATTGAACATTAATTAGATTGACAGGTAGATTGGTGCAGCGGCAGCAGTAATGTGCTTGATGTACCGGTCCATTGTGGTGAAGAAGGAGCTGAGCCGAAAGGCAAAGCTCTCGATTTACCGGTCAATCTATGTTCCTACTCTTACCTGTGGTCATAAGCTTTGGGTTATGACCGAAAGGACAAGATCTTGGATACACCTGACACCTGGGAGGAGCTCGGAGTAGAGCCGCTGCTCCTCCACATCGAGAGAAGTCAGCTGAGGTGGCTCTGGCATCTGTTTTGGATGCCTCCTGGATGCCAACCTAGGGAGGTGTTCCAGGCATGTCCCACTGGGTGGAGGCCTCGGGGAAGACCCAGGGCATGCTGGAGGGACTATGTCTTTCGGCTGGCCTGGGAACGCCTCGGGATCCCCCCGGAGGAGGTGGAAGAAGTGTTTGGGGAGAGGGAAGTCTGGAGTTCTCTCCTAGGACTGCTGCCCCCACGACCTGGCCCCAGAAAAAGGGCAGAAAATGAATGAATGAATGAATGAATGAATAATTTAAAGCATAACCAAAATGGGACATCTTGTCTTACTTTACATTCTGATGATCTTGTATTTGAAAAAATGAGCAAATATGCTAATAGCATGTTAAAATCTTAGAATTGTTTGTGATGTGTAATAGACTACAAGCAGGAACGGCACGCAAATATAAGCATACTATAGAGCTGCTGGAGAGGTGGGGGGTTACACAGATGGGGCAGCAAGATGGAGAGACCTTCAATTTTTATCGTTATTATAATTATTTCTGGGCATTAGATTGGCATTATTATCTTCATATCAACAAGTAATCATGGTGTTAGGCACTAATCACACACAGGGCACATATTTAGACTGGGTTGTGAAAGCAAGCCAGACTACTGAAATCCTATTTTTCTTCTGAGACTAAAAATCAAACTCTATCTTCTCCTAGAGCTTTCGAGCTATGACCACCAAACTCACACCAGACCTTCAAACTGGTGTGACTTGGTGTGCTATATCTTTTCCGTCTGATCCGACTTTCGGTTTTCCAAAAAACATCCTGGGCCGTCGGAAAAATTCCATAGACTTAACATTAGACCAAACTTTGTGACCTCATAACTCTGTGTCAGACTGTCACACAAACTTCTAGCTGGGCTAATTTAACTCAGACTACCTAACTGCCAATAACTGATGAGCTTTTAACGCCCTAGCAACTATTTTTGGGACCTTGAAACTGTCCCATAGACTAACATTGAAAAGGTTGCTATTGACTTTACATTGGATCAAACTCTGTGAGCTCGAAACTCTGCATCAGACTGTCCTACAGACTATTGGCTGAGCTCATTTATCTCAGTCTAGTCAGCAGCCAAACACTGATGGCCTTTCAACTTTCTAGCCACACCCTAACAACCAAATACTGCACCCTAGCAACTGTCCCATAGACTTCCATTGCAAGTGGCTGTCATTGACTTAACATTGAATTTATCTGTCTGAACTTTTTCAAACTATTTTTGCCTGCCTGCCCACCTGCCCGCCCGCCCTTTTTAAATAAACTATTACCAACAGGCTTTCTCAAGCCAGAGTAAACTGTTATTTATTTGCCCTTAGGGCAACTGTGTTTTAATGCCCTTACGACACCAGCGCTGAAACAGGCCTGCAACGAGGTTTAGTTAATTTTTCATTCATTTTATATGGACTATTTTTGGGCTTTTCTGAACCATTGACTTTGCCGTTTATTTGAGTTATTTATTTTACGTTGATATTTTTATGTTGAGTTTATTATTTATTTTGAAACAAACTTTTATTTCTTTTGTTTGCATTTTTTAATTGTATTTAAGTACATTTGGAAAAGTAATTTTGTGCCAGATTTGTTGTGTTTATTACTTATATTAATTGGTATGAGGTTATGGATTTCTTTTTTGGGTTGAATTACAAATTAGAGCGATCTAATTTATAAGAAGTCAGAGCCCTTCCAACGCCATAGGGAAAGGGCGCTACCTAAGGCTGAACAGCATGAAATCCCATCAGTCTACAGAGAAATCGCCCTGTATTTCTCTGATGCAATCAAGATATCACAATAATTATACCCAAAAAAGCAGAGCAAACACTACCAGATTACTGTTTTGTTTGCAATAAGGTAAAACACTAATAACATGAGCACTCTTCTTTCTTTCTTTTTACTTTCTTTTAGAAACAAATGATGGCACCCAAAAAGTAACTCAACGTTAGACAGAGTGGCCTACACAAAATACATATATTCCTGATATCTGATCTAAACAACTACATTCTCAACTAAAAAAAAGCCTCATAAGTACATTATGTTGTCAAATAGCAGCAGCAGTATAGTCAAACTGTAGAGTGTCCTCTGCTTATTGCTGTAATACACAAGGGTGAAGAGGGTGGACGAGTGCTGTTATTTGCAGATTATCCCACGGCTATCAGCCAATCACATTCAAGAACCAGAAAGAACTGGTGTATAAACTCATATAGATGCATGGAATAACAAAAAAAAAAAAAACTTTTTGATGTATTGATGTTCTTCATACCTTTTATCAAAAGAGACCTTTATAATCTCATAAGACAGTTCTCAGGCGAAGAGAACTATTTGAAAGAAACTGTGTTAAATGTTTAATGGAAGTGAAAGCCTCTCAATATATGAATCTCTGACTCATCATTTTTGTCAACCCTTGTCTAAAGAAGACCACCAAAATCAATAACTCTCAAATCCTTCATCTATGCAATTCAATTCTGAAGCCACCCTCTTTTAAAGCCGAATTTTTAAATCGTGCACTGAGCTATTTAAGCGTTAAATTAAATCATATGTAGTTTACAAAACTAAGCATGCAGACTGCTGCTTTTAAAGCACACAACCAGTAAGTAACAATGCGGAAGGTATGCCTTTAGGGAGCCCTGCAGTAGATGTAGACTGAAGTGGGGTTGATAAATGGGCAGTGGGGAATAGTGGGTGAGCAATCAGCAAAGTACCAGGATAAAGAGATTGGCCTGTGGCACATATCAGTCGGTACTAAAGGAGGAGTGCAAACATGCAGAAGACAGCGAGTTGAAAAGATGCATTCATTCTTTTTTTTTTAGCTTTTTTTTTGTGCGGTACTCATCTAGACCGACGACAGCTGATCCATTTGCACTGAGGTGACTTTTCTTTGAAAAGAAAATGTTTTTGTTTTTGAGAGAATGGAGTTATTTTAGCACACAGCCTCTAGGTGAAACTGGAGGTTGTTTCAAAATGTGCACTTCAAATGCTGTGTCAGATTACATGTTGAAATGCCAGACAAAATGTCTTGTCGCAAGCTAATTGGCTCTCTTTGTAAAAGCGACCGCGTTGGAGTTTTCACACTCACAGTCCAAAAGTGTATGAGAACTAATGCTTGCGTATGGCATCATAAATCTCTGATATGTCTGTGGTGACACATCGCAACTATTGCAAATATCGGTGATTACTTTGAGGTCACGACAATGAGCAATTCCAAATCCAAGTGAACAGTGTGAGCCCAAAGGCTTTTAATCTAATTGCCTTCACTCTCTTCCATCCGCATTTACCACAATTAATGACAGTGCTGTATATGTTTCCTCAGTACAAAACATGCTTATAAAGCTAATTACGGTGGTGGAAAGAGTACTGAAAAATCATACTCAAGACTCAAGAAAAAGTACCATTACTTGCCTAAAAATGTAGTGTAAGTGGAGTAAAAGTATCCGTTGTGAATATTACTCAAAGTATGAGTAAAAAGTAGCCCTTTTAAAAGTACTCAAGAGTAGTGAGTATTTCAAAGTATAAAGCTGATGCATTTACATGTAATGTGTGGATGTGTGTAAACGAAACATTCTGTAGTGCATTTAATTATTGACCAGGAGGCACACAACGTCATAAGACGTTAATAGTAGGTTAGATTTAGGTTGTGACGTTAGGTAAACAAAATTCAATGGCTAGCCAGCATCTAAGAACAACAGTGTTTTGATGTCCAATAATGATGACAAATGACGTTGATATTTGGTTGATTTTGGGTTGTTAGAAAGTGACCAAAATCCAACGTCGAGCCAACATCTTATTTTTGACGTCAAATACTGACACTTATTTGTCAGGTATAGCAACCAAAATCCAACATCTCATAGACGTCATAGTGGTAACATCCACACAACATCATTAGACGTTGATATTTGGTTGATTTTAGGTTGGACATCGACGTCAACCTGATTTTCATTTCCAAACAAAATGCAACGCTACCACAGTGCTGAAGTACAACGTCAATCTGACGTTATATTGACGTCTTGTGCCTGTTTAAGACCAATACGGCCATCATACAGTAAACATATTATATATATATTATATATATATATATATATATATATATATATATATATATATATATATATATATATATATATATATATATATATATATTTATATAAAATAGTAAATTGGATAGTAAATTGGATATAATATATATATATATATATATATATATATATATATATATATATATATATATATATATATATATATATATATATATTATATAGACAGGGAAAAATAAAGTAGTGACTGCAGGTTGAAGTAAAGTAGTGGAGTAAAAGTACCGAAACAGCACTAAAAATTTACTCCAGGGAGAGTAAAAGTCCACATTTATAAAACAACTTAGTGAATTACAATTCCTGAGAAAATACTACTCAGTTACAGTAATTTGAGTATTTGTAATTAGATGCTTTACACCACTGCTAATAAGTTATTATGATTTTAAGTCAAGCAAACTAAACGAAAATGCATTTACTTACAGAAAAGTCCATTCATATATTGATGTAGAACACTGTGGCATTTTGATGTACAGCCTTAAGATTTTTGCTCAGCAGGTGGTGATTAATAAAAACCCACAGATCCTAAAATAACAACACGCAGGTCTCATATCATGCAGTTTAACAGAGTAAATTGGATGTCAACTTAGTGGGTGGTGTTACAAGAAAGACAGCTTTGGACAGATTCCCCCCCTTCTTAGATTCAATGTCACAAGCTGCTTTATGATTGCCCTAAAGGTGAATTGTATCTATTAATAAACTGATACTGACTTTGAATAAGATCAATTTAATTATAGATAAATTAATTAAATATTAAAAACTACAGTATACTATCTTATTTTTTTTTCTGTGAAACAGATAAAGTAATGACCATAGAATAAGGCAGAACTTATTATATTGTTGCTGTCACATGGTTTTTATCTTCTTGTTTTATCAGTCAGAATATAATTATATGGTCACACTTTATTTTGATTGTTTGCTGAACTTCAGTTGCATTGCATCTACATGACTACTAATTCTCACTAGATTATAAGTAGACTCTTAGGTTGGTGTTAGTGTAAGTTGACATGTACTTGCAAAGTTCCTTATAGTCAGTTGAATGTCTGTTGAAGCAGAGTATCAACAGATATTAAGCAGACAGTCTACTAATACTCAAATGGACCATCAAAATTAAGTGTTACCCTTTATCTTTGTTATTCAGCTACACCAATTGAACTTTATAACAGAATCATTCATATTTTTCTTCACCTCTACTACAGTTGTACGAATTTGTCATCAAAATGTCCTTTACTTTTACTGAGAAACTTTAATCACAAAATAAATTAGTTCCACTGCAAAGTGATCAGAAAAAAGTTTCTTGACTGTAACAGACCTATGACAATCATGTTTATGACATGTTTATAACAGGTACTGCTTTATACATTTTTGGAGAGCATCAAATACATCCAGGGAGGTACGTTTTTCTTGTAGTTTTTGTTTTCGCATATCCACCAGAGGCTGCTGTTTATGTTTTTTTGAGGCCTCGAATTTCTCTCATGTGTGCCATTTGTGCCTGCTGTTCTTGGGTAAATCCACCAGAGGTCTCTTGTCGACTGACTGACTTACTGACTGACAATCAACTGACCCACTCTCCTCCTTTTCTAAACCCAACCAATAGTGTTTTCAAAAGCACCTATTGACCCGCCCACCCACTAAACCCTACCTAAACCAAACCGACAGTTTTAAAAAGCAATCCAGAAAAATAAAACACCTTGACTGATTTTTACCACATTCTCAACCTGTTATTAACTTGTTTGTTTTATTTTTTGGCTTCTGTTTTCTTCTTACCTGCTTTCTAGAACTATTCTTAACCAGACTCAAACGTTGTCATTGTGGTCAACTCCTCTCTGCGTCTCAAGTTCGCTGACGTACATGGCGAACTAATGGACAAACTGGTAGTGGTGAGCTGGATAGGTGCAAAAAGCAACAGTGTCCTACCACCCCCATATTGTTCAAAGCCATATGTACTTCTGCTACATATGCATACATTTTTCATATACATTAGAAAGTTCTTATTACAGTCTAATGAACACCACTTCAAGTAAGTTGAGTGGGAGGTTTTGGATGCATCTTTCAGGGAAGTGTGTCTGGGGTAAACTTTGCAGGGCATCGAAGCCCTACAAGCAGGATTTGACTCCCCTGCCCTAAGGACTCTAGTGGTCAGCACTATGTGCCAAATAAAAGTCTCAGGCAGCAAGGTTTTGGAGGGGATTAACAGTGTGTGACACTTACCCCTCATAATCCAGCCCTGGTCAAGGTTATCTCAGAAAAAAATCCTCCATTAATTACCCTGCAAGGTGTGTCGGAGCAAACTTGGGACAGTGAAGGAAAAGGTGAGGATCACAGAATTCCTCCCTATGTGAGCCCATACCTATTGATGGTCAATTTACCAGTTTAACCACAAGTGTTAACCTACCCTACTCACCTGCTCTTGTCATGCTATGTTTGCTTGAGGACAGCAAGTATTCTGCAGTTTCACTGAACATCTGCCAGCTGGAGGATAGCAAGTAAACATTGGGGCTATTTGACTGCTCCTGGTGGGACTGGACTTGGTCCAAGAAATATGCAAATCGTGACTGCAGCAGAAACAACATTGATGTGGCTTTCCAGGGTTGGTAATCATATCTCAACTTAATTTGATACTCCTTGCTACAGAGATCTACTGACTACATGAGAATCATTTTGATGCAGGTTATGGGTAAAGAATAATTGATATTAGAAAATAATTAAGGTTACAATAATATTAACTTCTTTGTCCAAGGTTCCAAGAAACAAATCTGACACTTTAAATGTTTCAAGGGTAATTGGTTATTTGTGGATGCATCACTTTATCATCAAACCTACGTCAAAACGTACTCATATAATGTAAACTTAAAGTTCCAGCATGTTTTATTTTATTCTGATTTTAAATAATATATATATATATATATATATATATATATATATATATATATATATATATATATATATATATTATATGTCTACCATGTAGTGTTTAATGTAGTGATATAGTTGTTTAATGGGACTGAGCCACACTGGAACTTCCAGAACTCTATAATTGCTACAATGGCCATTATTGTCATTCTGACCATTTACATAAGCAACCCAAGCTCATTCTGAAAACGTAGCCCCGCGGACATTTCTGGAGACATTTCTGGAGGTAGGTATGACCGCGTTTGGTTTTTTCGAGCAAATGCTACGGGGCGGTGTGACGCCGCTCCTCTTCTTAGCGCTCACTCGCCGGCTACGA
This sequence comes from Danio rerio, assembly GCF_052040795.2. NCBI lineage: Eukaryota > Metazoa > Chordata > Actinopteri > Cypriniformes > Danionidae > Danio > Danio rerio. The sequence continues at coordinate 4,658,349 of NC_141030.1, read as the reverse complement.
ACTGGCTCACTCATCTCGGTGTGGAGGGCTTTCCCGCCGCAACCAGTTTGTCCGCTTAGCTCGCAGCATTACGTCGGTGGAGCGGAGGCCCGGAGGAGGAGGATCCGGCCGCGATGACGACCGGAAAGAGTCTGGGGAAGAGCGGTTCCAGAAATCAGGTAAGATGAAAAACAGAATCCAAAAAATAAAAGCGAACGAATTTGTGACGGGGCGAGAATGCGGCGAGATCCGAGAAAGCGGTCAAAATCAGACGAGGGCTTTTTCTTTTCTTGACAGCTTTTGTAAATAGTCGTTTGGGTTAAGGGAAGGAGGAGGAGGGTGATCGGGTTGGCCGATTGGCCCGGTCGATTGTTCAGTCATTCGCTCGACAGCGGCCTCCGGCGGCTTCTCGCGCGCGAATGGCACACGCTCCCGAGAGGCGTTCAAGACTCTAAAAAGTGTGCCGCAGCAGCCTCTCGCGGATTCCCGAAAACAAAAACTACACGAATACGGACCTCCCGGGACGTATTTCGTGGCCTCCAGAAACGTCCGCGGGGCTACGTTTCCAGGATGAGCCTGGGTTGCATATAAGACTGTACTGAATAAAATGTTCACACATTTAGATTTGAAGCTTCTAGTTAAATTGCATAATTAAGCTAATTTTATAAAGTCGTTACAGTAAAAAAAACAATCTATTTTGTAACGCATATAGCACTATAATTTTGATTAACTAGACCACCCCCAAAGGTGCATACCTGTCACTGTCACCAGCGTACACTGATCGCTAAAGGACTACAAATCCACCATTTCATGGTCTACAAAAATGCTCACACACACACGTTCCTTCACCTGACTGATTGCACACACTGCCGGAGGATTGTCTAGGACTATTTACGCTCACTATTTAAGCAACACAGACACACTCTTTAGTCGCTGAGTGTTGTTTACTTTTTGTGACATTACAGCGAGTTTCTTTTATCTTGTTTTGCCGTGTTTTGACCCTCACCTAGTTTGTCTGTTTATCCCTGTATGCTGCCTGCCTTCTGATCTTCTGCCTGTATATCTGACTATGACTCTGGATTACCTGTGTACACCTGTTTACCCCTGTGTTGACCATTGCTTACCTGACCTCAGTAATAAACCTGCATTTGGATCCGCACTTCAAATGTTGTTTTGGAAAGTTAAAACGGCATGTCTGAAGTAAAGTTATTATTATTTTTATTTATTTATTTTTTTTTGTAGAAAGTTCCTAGGCAACAAAGGCACGCATATCCAAAGGGCACAGAAAAAAGTAGAAGACATAGACATGCTTCAGGTCAATTTTAACATTACGGCCTTGCAAGGTAGAAAGAATCAGAGCACCTAAAATAACAAGGACAATGTTAAAATAGTGGTTGTCACGGTGGCACAGTGGGTAGCATGATTGCCTCACAGCAAGAAGGTCGCTAGTTCAAGCCCTGGCTGGATCAGTTAGCATTTCTGTGTGGAGTTTGAATGTTTTCCTCGTGTTCACATGATTTTCCTCAGTAGGTGAATTGAATAAGCTAAATTGTCTGTAGTGAATGGAAGAATGTATGAGTGTTTCCCAGTGTTAGAAGGGCGTCCGCTGTGTAAAACATATACTGTATAAGTTGGCAGTTCCTTCCGCTGTGGCAACCCTTGATTAATAAAGGGACTAAGCCAAAAAGAAAATGAATGAATGTTAAAATAGCAATGATAAAATTACATATACACACATTTTCGAACATACAGCACATTAGAGTTATATGGGTTTAATTTTAGTATTTAATATTCAATAATTTTCAGGGTAATTTTTATTTTAATTACAAAATTGAGCAACATTCAAAATGGCTACCTTGGTAGTTCTAATGTTACTGTAATAATTTTAAATATTGAAAGTAATATATCCTATGAAAAACACTGTTTCCACTGGCCACAACTAGAGGCAGAAGCTGTGATTAACAATCTGGCCAACATACACCAATGTTCTGATGCCACTCAAAATCAACAACTTCTGCTTAAAAAAGGAATAGATCTCTAACAGCTGTAGCAAATTCTCTAGTCTTGAATACATCAAGTTAAATAGCCACTTCATGTTTATATAAAATTATGTTAGAGACTCTCAAATGATTTTAGAGACTCACCTTGAGTCTTGGTCTTTGAATCCACAATCTTCACTTTCTAAAAGCAGGTTTCAGACATCAAAAATAGAGATTCAGTCAACCATAGACAGTGCTTCCAACTAGTCTCTAGAGACCTTCTGGCCAGTTTCTGATTGTTCCACCAATTGGCCTTCAGTTGAGTATCTTTTATACTGACAGCATGTTTTCCTGGCAAAGAAGCAAGCAACTTTGTCAATCACTACTTGGATGCTGGTAGGCTGCCTAGGGAGGAGCCATTATTGCACAGTCCAGGCCAGCTGTGAAATTTGGACCCGGGCAGGTTTACACAAATGATATATTTATTCGTGAAATAGCTAGTTTGCACATGCCAGGGCCAATATCTCTGATTTAAAGATGCGAAGGTGGACGCAAATAATAATAATAGGCAAGCAGTACCTCTTCAGAAAGAGATGCCAATGATATGCAAGCCAACTATCACTTCATAACTTTCAGAACCAAAAATAACTTGGCAATTTGTGCCTAAAAAGTCCTGAGCAGTAAGTTTTCTAGTAGTTTTCTGGCAAATGTGGACTGCAGTTTCTCACATTTAATATTTTCATTGCTGCATTGGTCTCACTTTATATTAAGTGGTCTCAAATATAATGTACATACATTTAACATAAGCATTTGGTGCAATGCACTTATATAAATGTTTTTACTTTGTACTTATATCCTAACCCATCCTTTATCTCCTATAGAACATGTTAAAACTACAAGTCCACAACAAATGTGATGCAATGCATGCAATAAAATGTATCTTTTCCATGTTAAAAATAAGTATTTGTCAATCCGTGACAGCGACATGCAAAATGTCTATTTTCAAAAAAACATTGCGGCCGAATACCTGCATAGACTACAACAATGATCATCTTAGTTGCTGATTATGTTCTTTATTTAGTGTTAAATGCTAATAATGTGAGTTTGAATTCAATTTTACATGACATTCACATCCATACTGATACTGGCAGCAGATTACATTACCTCAGATCATGGAAATAAGGGTGCTTTCACACCTGTGAATCGATTCAGTTGTTTCGAAACAGAGATTACAGTTGTTACATTGTTGCTCTTTGCTCTTGGTGTGGTTCGCTTTCACACTGCAAAGTTTCTAAATGGACCAAAAGAGCTAAAACAAGTCAGGTGTGAGTAAACTTTCCTCACATTGGTCACATTCCCACTCAGCTGTACGGGGGGGTGGTGGTTTGGTGGTGTTTGACAAGGTGCGCGCGATGTGTCTGAAGAGCGAGGAGGGATGCGGTGGGGAGGGGTAAGAAGGGTGCGCGACGTATTTGAGGATCGGGAAAGAGAAGCGCGATTTCCGGGAAATTATCACTTGTTTGCGGGCATTCGGGAGTCTCTGTGCGTTTGCGGGAGACTCCAGAAACTTCCGGGAGACTTGGGACGTCTGAAATGATCTCCCGCCCTACTCATAATTCTCTCTTCATAAAGCTGTATGTCTATTATATATCCATAATACACTGTGATATAGCCGGGCTCGGATTGTATTAAACAATCGATCCCCTCTAGAGTTCGTTTCAATTGAGTCGAGACAACCTCATTCAAGTGATCTCGCATTGATTGATTTGGCGCAGATGAGGGCGCGATTGGTGGATTCACAAATGCCAAACGAACCATGCTAACTGGGCAATCGAGACAGTTTCCTAAACAAAAGTCTTGGCGTGAAAGCACCCTAACACCACTAGCAAACATTTAGTTTGAATGTTAATGTTGAAGTGTGACTCAGTGCAAACCAACAACATCCGTCACTCCGAGTGTACTTTTAATAATTTTACAGAGTTTTAGGATGTATTAATTGTAATAAAAGCCATACCATTTTATTAGGGTGCTTCTGAACGGCTCTGGTATTTAAATGTTTCTGTTGTGAATCTTCTGGTGCCGACAGACAAGTTGCTTGTTGCTGGAATCTTAAACCTACCCATACCACCAAACATGTCACTAAAATCAAAGCTCTAATAGCACTACAAGTATTGTACAATACAATACATGCACAACAATAACATTGTACTTATTTTTTGTTGTAAGTACCTAGAAGTTATTTGGAGGACTTACAGTCTTTTACCTACCTGGGCAGCATCATAGACCAGCTAGGTGGAACAAATACAGACGTCAAGGCAAGAGTCGGCAAAGCAAGAACCGCTTTCACCCAGCTCAAGAACATCTAGCCTTCAAGAGAATTTACTTTGACCACCAAGACCCATCTGTTCAGCTCCATTGTAAAGTCAGTATTGTTGTACGAGGTTGAAACCTGGAGGATAACCAAAACAACCACCTGAAGAATCCAGACATTCATCAACAACTATTTCAGAAAGATACACATTCTTTGCCCAACAGGATCAGCAACACTGACCTATGGGGAAGGACCCGTCAATCTCCAATAGAAGCAGAAGTCTGGAAGAGAAGATGGGGTTTGATAGGGCACACCCTACGCAAACCACCATCTAGCACAGGGGTGGGCAAACTCGGTCCTGGAGGGCCGGTGTCCTGGACAGTTTAGCTCCAACCCTAATCAAACACACCTGCTTATAGATTTCTTGTGATCTTAAACACACTGATTAGCATGTTCAGGTGTGTTTGACTAGTGTTGGAACAAAACTCTGCACGGACACCGGCCCTCGAGGATCAAGTTTGCCCATCCCTGAACTAGCATCACCAGAAAGGCTCTCAGATGGAATCTCCAAGGGAAGCAGAAGAGAGGCCGTCCAAGAAACATTTGGTGAAGTGACCTAGAGGCAGACATCACAAGGATGGGTTATACCTGGAGACAAGTAAAAAGAACGGCCCAGAACAGATACCTCTGGAGATTGACCTTTGGCAGCCCCTACCCCGGAAGGGGAGGAGGGTATAAGTAAGTAAGTACCTAGTATTTAAGGCCACTTATTGTTATTATTTGATGATTATCATTTACTCAAAGGCTTGCTTGGAGTTTAGACAATGACTTGGGTGATCTTATACATTAGTACAGGGGTCACTAATCTCAGTCCTGGAGGGCCGGTGTCCCTGCAGGGTTTATCTCCAACTTGCCTCAACACACCTGCCTGGATGTTTCAAGTATACCTAGTAAGACCTTGATTAGCTTGTTCAGGTTTGTTTGATTAGGGTTGGAGCTAAAATGTGCAGGACACCGGCCCTCCAGGGACAAGTTTGGTGACCCCTGCATTAGTACCTTGAATTAGGCACACTGAATGGTAATATTATAATATGGTGTTCTGTTGTATGCCACTGCTTATCACCTCAGAGGGGAATCTAGTTTTAAGGAGCAACCTTAGTGGCTCTAGTGAATGTGGAAACAGATAGATCAAGTTGTTATTTTCTAAAAAAAAAAAAAAAATAGAATCAAGATGAAGTGTTTTGTTTATGTATGGTGCTGGTGACCTCTTTTAACACAGCAAAAAAAACAGATTTCTAAAGGAAATGAGCCTGCAATTGACATCAGTGTTGTTTTTATTCATTAATCTCCCAAATAAGATGTCAGCGCTCCTTTTGTGCTCACAGCTAATGGCCGCTCAGTGTCTTGCCCTCCTTGCGACTTTGTCATGCTGGTGTCTGTGGTGCAGAAGCATAATTATCAAGGGACCCCACATAATGCTGACATACGCACTTGGGGGCTCGTTCTCAAGGTCTCAAGGCTCAGCATCCTGCCCACGTCTCATTTTAGTCATGCTGTCGGGGGCATAAAGGGTGCTCAAAGCTTTTCTAATCCATTTTGGCAAGAGGCAGCTATGGGTTTGTCACATATGAGCAATGAGTGGCATTGCATGGAAGACTTTTAATGAACGTAATATATTGGTTTAACAGGGAAGAGCTAATAAAGTGCCTAATATTGGCTTTAGTCAGACAATCAATTTGTGGTTATGAAAAAAAAAAAATTATGTTGCTGCCAAGTAATAAAATATTTTAGTTTAGCTGCTCATTGACTCTGCGTTGTAAATACAACTAACTAATAGCAAATAGATTGTGCTAGAGCTCATTTCAAGCTGATTTTTAGTAGAGATATGTCCTTTCTTAATACATTTATAAAAGTGTCCTAGCAGAGTAACAACAGTTGTAGTATAGTACTTTAAAGTAAACACAGATCCTGACCTGACATGGATAACCACACCAAGGCTCATTATTGTTATGTACCCCTGTATACATTTCTGGCCAGGGCAAAATACATCCCAGGAGAAATGTTTTTTGGTAGTTTTTGTTTTCACAGATCCACCATAGGCCACTGTGCATGCTTATTCAGTTCTCAAATTTCTTTAGCGAGTGCCATTCGTGCCTGCTCTTGTCACTTAAATCATCCATAGGCCGCTGACGACTGACTGACTGACCAGCCGACACTCACTCCCCCTGCTTTCAAAAGCACTGATTGACTCGATCACCCCCTACCCTAAACCCAACCGACAGTGTTTTCAAAAGCAATCCAGCAAAAGAAAATCCCTCATAGCTGCCTGATTTTTTTTTTACCACGTTTTCAGATATTGCCACGTTCTCACTGTGTTATTTACTTGTTTATTATAATTTTTGCCTTTTGTTTTAGTTTTACCTGCTTTCTGGAGCCATTCTTTGCCGGACTACAACCCCGTCGTTGCAGTCAACTCCTCTCTGCGTCTCAAGTTTGCCGACATACTTGGCAAACTTGTAACAGTGGAAAAACCATCCACACGCAGGTAAGCGTTCAGCTGTTAGCGCAAATAAAAACAGAAGCCTTCAATGGTGCCGTAGAGATCCTTTTAAAGATGAAGTGCAGCCATACGTAGCTCTGGCTACATTATTTGTGCTCTCCACAAATGTATATGGGGGTACATTTTTACAATGAGCCTGTGTTAGGATAATCTAGGTGAACAAATTATTTATTATTTTATTTTTTTATGTTTAGCTACTTTGTATGATTACAGTTGTAGGAATTGTTTCAACAATATCCTGGTTCTTTTTATGGACTTGAATGTCCTTTGAATGGGAGCATTGCTGTCTATGAAGATTAAGGGAGCTCTTGGATTTCACTTATCATCTAAAATATCACAAAACAAAAGTCTCAGGAGCTTGAAACAATATCTTGGTAAGTAACCGATAACATAATTACTGGGTGAATTATTACACTGTATAACATTATCACATACAGGATTGTCAGGTTAAAAGCTAACCCGTGTTTTTAAATGTGTGTGCATTGGCAGTAGACTTACCAACAGATCCATGTACTCCAACTTGCGGCTTTACTGTTTAGGTAATCTCACCTTTACAGTGAGGCCACTTAAAAGATATCCATAGACAAATGTTTCCATTTAAAATATGCAGATGTATACTACCTGACAAAAGTCTTTTCAGCGATCTCAGTTCTGAGAGCGACAGATAATAACTTGACTTCTAGTTAATCATTTGGAAACGTGGCAGAAGTTTTTTTTTTTTTTTTTTCTGTGAATCTTCTGTTGAACTGCATCCCAATCATCACATACTGCAGAAGACCTGTTTGAACCTGCATGAACCCAAGATTCTCAAATCAGTCAAATTTGGTGAAGGAAGAGTCATAATTTGGGGTTAAATTCAAAATGGGGGCATGCAATGGGTGGATGACAACATCAACAGCCTGAGATATTTAAAACATTTTGCTTCCCATTACATTACCAACCACAGGAGAGGGCAAATTCTTTAGCAGGACAGCGCTCTTTCTCATACTTCAGCCTCCACATCAAAGTTTCTGAAAGCAAAGAAGGTCAAGGTGCTAACGGTATGGCCAGCCCAGTCACCAGATATGAACATTATTGAGCGAGATGAAGGAAGAGGCATTGAAGATGAATCCAAAGAATCTTGATGAACTCCGGGAGTCCTGCAAGAATGCTTTCTTTGCCATTTCAGACTTTATTATTAGGTGATTTGAGTTATTTTTTCACTGGACGATGACGTTCTATTCTATACTGTACATTATTTTTGTTAAGTGACAAGATTTGTGTCTAAGAAAAGTCAGACCTTTCTTAATTGAATAATTCAAAATCAAGGCATGATCATATTTTATTGTGGTAAATTAAGCGTAATCTAAAGGCCTTTGCCTTTTATATACGCCACTTCTAATACCAAATGATCAACTAGAAGTCAAGTTATTATTTGCTGTTGCTAAAACTTTGATAGGCGACAAGACTTTTGTCTGGTAGTGTATGCATATTAGATACATTTTATATAATATATTTGTTTGTCGAGAATTCATGTTAAGGCAAAATGTGAACAAATAAATAAAACTTGTAAGACAGTAACAGGTCTGGCTGTTCAAATCCGATTTCAATTAACATTTTGCATCACACATCACAGATATCATACAAAAATGATTATGAAAATGCTTGAATTGATTACAGGACGTACCTTTTTTTTTTTCTTATGTGATGTTAAATTTCTGCCCCGCAACTCGAGAGGTCACTTGTTTGAAGAGCGAGATGATGCTGCTCCATTTTTTATGTATCTGTTTTGAAAGCCTTGTCACATACATTGGATACGCCCATGTTGTTACCAAAGATAAGTTGGTTATGTCTGGACACACAAATCTGATCACTTGCAGACAGTCCATCTAAAAAAAATCTGATTTGAGAAAAAATTGATTTGCCTGCAGTCTCAACATAGCTTGAGACCTGAAATCGAGGGGTCAGATAATGGACACAACACAAAATTGGTGTGCCTCCAGGAACAGGGATGCTCTTTTGTTGACTGTAAAGCAATATATGAAGCATGGCCCACAAAGGAGTCACTTTCAAACCAAACACTTTCTTTTCAACAACACAGCACATTCGCATGACCGTCTTGAACATACCAAGTGTTATGTCTAAAGGACGTCTACTAGACAACAAAACAAGCAAACACTTGGCTAAAACAAGCAAACATGAAAAAAAGTACACACATGCTTTACTCGTGTTTAAAATGACTCAAGTACTGACTACATGTTTGTGCTCAACTAAAAGTAAAGTATGACCTCAAAAATGTACCTGTTAGTTTCACACTGGTAACACGAGCTTGATACATTTATACAAAATAACTTGGACTTCTAATTTTGATGTTAAAAGGTTGTTGCTTATTCTCAGTAGGAAAATAACCAAGCAGCATCTCTTTATTGCCCAACAACACTGCTCAAAAAGCCTTGTGTATCATCATATTAAAATGTCTTTTAATATGCAAATGTTTATTTATTTATCTTATTGAAAATAGATTTTTGTAAAACCAAACTAGACTCTAAGTCAGGGGTGTCCAAACTCGGACCTGGAGGGCCACTATCCTAGAGAGTTTAGCTCTAACTTGCTTCAACACACCTGCCAGGAAGTTTTTAGTAAGAACTTGATTAGCTGGTTCAGGTGTGTTTGATTAGAGTTGGAGCTAAACTCTCCAGGACACCGGCCCTCTAGGACCGAGTTTGGACACTCTTGCTCTAAGCCAGGGGTCACCAACCCTGTTCCTGGAGAGCTACCTTCCTGCACATTTCAGCTGCAACCCTGATCAAACACACCTGTATGTAATTTTCAAGTGCTGCTTTAGGTACTATTAATTGGTTCAAGTGTGTTTGATCAGGGTTAGGACTGAATTCTGCAGGAAGGTAGCTCTCCAGGAACAGGGTTGATGACCCCTGCTCTAAGCCATATAAGTTTCCACTGCCTCAAAAAAAAAAAAAAAAGGTTAACAAAAATAGGTTGGCAGAGTGAATATAGTGTTCAGTGAAATAAAGAATGAATAAAACAAATGAAATGAAATGGTTGTAATAATGATTAAAAAAATAATAAAAATTAGTGCTCTGCATATTAAAAAAGGCACTATGGTAGAAAACGAGGGTGAAAAACTATTCTGTGGGGAGTGTATGCAGTTTTTGTTTATTATGTTGCTAGAAGTAGGCATCTGCCTCTAATGGTGTCTTTAAAGAAAGTCTAGTGTTCTCAAAAGTAAACCGAAAATCTGCTGGGTGGTGAACACCTTAAAGAAAATGCAGCCTGCTTAAGTTTGATTTTCACAGAGTTGAAGGCTGCTCTTCTGCCGCTCAGTTCAAGTGTGCTTAAAGGACAACAAAGTAAATGTTTTGGAGTGGCCATCACAAAGCCCTGAACTCAATCCTATAGAAAATGTGTGGGCAGAGTTGAAAAAGCTTGTGCAGGCAAAACAGCCAACAAATCTGACTTAGTTACACCAATTCTGGGCCAAAATTCACTATTGAGTGAGAAGCTTGTGAAAGGATACCCAAAACATTTGACCAAAGTTATACAGTTTAAAAGCAAAGCTAAAAAAGTACCAAAGAAATTTGTGTAAACTTTTGACTGTAAACTTTTGAAATGTAAATCATTTAGGTAATCCTAACAGACCAAAAACCGTAAACGTTTAGTATAATTTACCATCAGACATTTGTTTAAAAATGGTTATGTTCCTTTGTTTAGAGTGTAGGTAAATTTCTGATTTCAACTGTAAGTATCAAATGAATAATCATTGATGAGAATTTATGGAATTGATGGAATTTATCCAAACATCCAAACCTTTTTTTATTGACAGTTGTCATTTTAAGACATTTAGGCCTTTTCTGTTTGTACAAGTTAGCAAAAGTAGAAGGGGCCACCAACTTATCAACAGGTCAATTGAAATTGTTGAATAATAAAATCAAAATAAATCCCACACCTTTTTTCTTCTTCAGTGAGGCATGACAAGATCTTTTTAAAATGTCATTTTTGAAATTACCTTTTGGGATCGCGGTAAGTCATCAACTGTCAGCCGCATCTGACAACAATCTAATGACGGCAGACTGTGAGTTATGCCTCTGGGATCTTATTGCGTCTTTGCCAAGAGATGGGTCCATAAGAAAACTTGATTTGCTTGATTTACACTATATTTCAGAATGATGAAATGTCTTGTCAGAGCCTGCTCTAAAGCATCGCAGGGCACAGTGTGAAGTCAAATACCGCACAAATTATCCACATCCTGACTGACACTGTGCTGTTCCTTTATGTATGCATTCATCCGGCTGCAGCGTTTAACCTTATATGTTTAATTTGCTTTCTAACAATGTCACACATCCTGATTTAGGTCACTGTCACATCTCTAGGACTCAATTTTATATATGGCCTATGGCGAACTGTGTGTTTCCCATAATAAACCTGTTTGTGTGAGTTGTTATTGTTAGAAACAACACCCCAGTTTTCTACTGTCATATACAATTGCTATTCTCTGAAAATTTGTGACATCTGCCCTAACCCTTCTTGGCGCATACATGTTGCGAATGGCAGATTGGTTTATTGGTATATTCAGTTCACCAGTTTGAATGATTCACTAACAAAACTATAAGGAAGCTGGTTTCCGCCATGAATGAAAGCATTAGAAAGGCAATCAAGCATTTTATCAGTTCTGACTACAAGCTTATATCAGAATTCTGATTCTTTTCTGTAGCTCATATCCAAGTTAAACTTAAGGGAATATTCAGACATTCCAAGTTGGGAAAAGTCATTTCCGGAGGATACAGAGTTGATTTGCGGGAGGTTGTGGGAGAGTGGGTGCCTGAACAGCAGGAGGGGGGGGGGGGGGACATATCTGAGTAGTGGCGTGCGTGCGCGAGACGTTCCTGAAGAGCGGTGCAGTGGGGGTGAGTTGTGCACGACATACCTGAAGAGTGATGGGGGTTAGTTGCGCATGACATACCTGAAGAGCGGTGGGGGTGAGTTGCGCACGACATACCTGAAGAGCGACGGGGGTGAGTTGCACTCGACATACCTGAAGAGCGATGGGGGTGAGTTGCGCACGACATACCTGAAGAGTGATGGGGGTTAGTTGCGCATGACATACCTGAAGAGCGGTGGGGGTGAGTTGCGCACGACATACCTGAAGAGCGTGGGGGTGAATTGCACGCGACATACCTGAAGAGCGGAGGGGCTGAGTTGTGCACGACGTACCTGAAGAGCGGTGGGGGTGAGTTGCGCACGACGTACCTGAAGAGCGGATACCTAAAGAGCAGAGGGGTGAGTTGCGCATGACATACCTGAAGAGCGGTAGGGGTAAGTCGCGCGCGACATACCTGAAGAGCGGTGTGGGGGAGTTGCGTGCGACGTACCTGAACAGCTGGGAGGGATGCGGTGGAGAGGGGTGTGCGACGTATTTTAGTACCGTGATAATATCACGATTTCCGTGATATTATCATTCAATTGCGGGCATGCGGGAGTCTCAATGCATTTGCAGGATACTCCCGGTACTTCCAGTAGACTTGGGACGTCTGATATCCTGCCTGATCTCATGAGGAAACGTAACTATTTTATATTTTTTAGTCATTCTTTCATTTTCTTTTCGGCTTAGTCCCTTTACTAATCAGGGGTCGCCACAGCGGAATGAATCACCAACTTATCCAGCATATGTTTTATGCAGCGGATGCCCTTCCAGCTGTAACCTATCACTGGGAAACACCCATACACTGTCATTCACACACATACTATGTGGAAAAATTAGCTTACCCAACTCACCTATAGCGCATGTCTTTGAACTGTAGGGGAAACTGGAGCACCTGGAGAAAACCAACGCACACACGAGGAAAACATGCAAAAGAAATGCCAACTGATCCAGCCGAGGCTCGATCAAGCAACCTTCTTGCTGTGAGGTGATCATGTTACCCACTGCGCCACTGTAACGCCCTATATAATCAGCTTAGTGGCTAATTTGAGTTCAGTCATAAGGAAATCTAAAATTTTTAGACATATCATTGACATATCTTGCAATTTTGACATTGCTACTTGGAGGTTTGAGATCTAAATTATATATGCATGCATATTTAATTACATTTTGATAGATTTAATCTCAGCAGTCTGACAAATTTCTTCCAACTGTGTTTCTCAAATACCTTTCCCTCCGAGCTCTGAGTTTATATCTTAATATATATTTTTATATTAGGAGCAACACGGTGGCTCAGTGGTTTCACCTTTAAAATTTAAAATTGACGTTTTGCGATTTTATTTTATTTTATCATCTCTTTTGTCCTGGGTAACATTGGTCTTCACACTGTCTACAAGGGTGCGTCATGCCACCCTGTGAAGGAAACTCATTTCAGCCACTTGTACCCAACGTCTTGTCCTTTCGGTCATGACCCAAAGTTCATGACCATGGGTAAGAGTAGGAACGTAAATTGCCGGGTAAACCGAGAGCTTTGCCTTTCGGCTCAGCTCCTTCTTTACCACAACGGACCTATACATCAACAGCATAACTGTTGCCACTGCACCAATCCACTGGTGGAGCACCATGGCCTTAACTATGTCACACTCTGCTGCAAACCGCCCCAGTGCATGCTGAAGGTCCATGTTTGATGAAGCCAACAGAGCAACATCATCTGCGAATAACAGAGATGAAATCCCGTGGTTACCGATCCAGACCTCCTCCAGCCCAAGACTGCATTTTGAAATTCTGTCCATAATAAATATAAACAGAATTGGTGACAAAGAGCAGCCCTGCTGGAGGCCAACATGTACTAAAAACAAGTGTGACTTATTGCCGGCAATGCGAACCAAACTAAAGACAGCCCTTAACAGAGCACCCCTGACCCCATACTCCCAGAGCACCTTCCACAGAATGCCACGAGAGACACAGTTGAATGCCTTCCTCAAGTCCACAAAACACATTTGGACTGGTTGGGCATTCTCCCATGGACCCTGGTGAGGGTTTAGAGCTAATCCAGTGTGCCACAGTCTGGACAAAAACCACATTGTTCCTCCTGGATCCTAAGTTCACCCATCAGCCGGATCCTCCTCTCTAGTACCCTGGCATAGACTTTCCCCGGGAGGCTGAGAAGTGTGATCCCATTATAGGTCCCCCTTCTTAACAATGAGAGCCACTATCCCCCATCTGCCCAGTCTAGAGGTACTATCCCTGACCTCCATGCGATGTTGTAGATACGTGTCACACAAGACAATATCCAGCTCTAAGCTCTACGATATCCAGAGATCTAAGATACACAGGGTGAATCTCATCCACCCCCTGCTGCTTTGCCAATGTGGAGTCCTAGAGCCAAATGAAATATTTGGCATTTTGTCTTTATTTGACTGGACAGTAGAATGACAGGAAGTAAAGTGGTAGAGAGAGTGGGATAGGATTTCGAAACGTCCATAAGTCAGGATTTGAACTGATATGGTGATGTGCTAACCACTGGGCTAGCACGCTGGCACATATGTAAGTGTTAGTATCACAATTTTACTTTGCGTTCAAGAATTTACATATCACAGTTGATTTGTTTTTTTCAGCATGGGATAGAAAGAACGAGTCATTGTAAAGTTCTATCTCATAATTTATTTTACTCATGTCGCATAATTTCCAATTCTCTTCTCAAAAGTTGAGATCGCATTTCACAATCCTGATTTTTTTTTTTTTCAGAATATTAAGCTAATGTCAGTTTATATTCATCAGTTTACAATCAATTTTATTGTATGGGTACTTTAATGTGTGTACATGTGTAATATGATGTGTACCAAATTATTATTGCAATTATTTTTTCTTTCTCCAGTCCATCAATGCACCATTTCCACTTATTATATTAGCTTAATGTACGCAGTCAAGAGCCTCCTTATGGGTAACTATTCAAGAATACCAAATGCGTTATTATAACAATAACCATCATTCTCCCGAGCTAGTCAAGCTGACACACAGTTGCCAGATCCTCCAGAACACGAGCCACTTGACTGGTTTTGACATTTAACTCCTAACCCACGGACAGATCTCTCCAGAGGATTCTTTGACATGACTGTCTCATAACAAGCCCATGCACACTGAGTCCCTGCATACATGGGTTAGGAATCTGAGCCGGGAATCATTACGGCTGCTGAGCATTGTTTAAAATCCAATTACAATTCAGCAACGTTTCAGTGGCTCTTATTAGAATTGAGATGACCTTGGGCGTCTCCGGAGAAAGGCAAGGGCAGACGGAAGCTCCCTGTGAACTTTCAAAAAAATTCATTGCTTCTGAATAATTCAGGGGTCAAACAAATACATGAAGCAGAACAGTCGGATAAAGACCCGGTGTTAGTTTATCATTATGTGCGTTAGGGAGTCAGGAGACTTTTTTTGGAAAACATATTTAACACTGGTTGATGGTGTGGAATAGAATGACGAGTATAGAATTTGCATTTATAAAATCAATCCATTTTTTTTTTTGGTTCGGCAATAATTATATGATGAAAATCAATTATTAAATTATCATTAATACCAACAGGGTTCTGATTGATTAATTGTTTGATTTCACATTATTAATCCTAAAGGTAAATTAATTTGTTCAAGTGGACACCAGCAACAGATGCTACGTCACAACCACGCCCCCACAAGCTTCTGATTGGTTAATGCGGCGCAAATGTCCGCTTAAGTTCAGATTTTCGAACTCGAACGACTATTCCGGATGTCTATTCGCATGTTTGCATTGACTTAACATTAGGGCTGTCAAATGATTAAAAAAATTCACGTAATTAATCACACTTTTTTTGTAATTAATCATGATTTATCACGAAACGCCGCATTTATTACAGACATAAAAAGACAGGCATTAAATGCTATTCGAATTTCAAAACAATCAAAGGCAATAACAAACAAAAATGATTTCCATGTTGGATTTTAAGTGGACTACACACACATGCACACACACACACACACACACACACACACACAATGCGGGCAGTACAGTGGACCCGGTGAGCGAGGGAGGGATCCCTTTAGATTCATCAACACGCACGATAACGTTCATCAAATTTGCTTAAACTAAGCGCTCTAGAGTATGGCTGTATTTTACCAGCAAGGATTCTGACACAGCAACGTGAAACTTATGAAATGTGAAGGCTCATGGACGCAGCTTAGAGAATAGGGCTGTCTTTGACAGCTTGCGACTTCATCTGCAATTTTCACTGAGTACATTTACATGGAAACCAATACTCCGCTTTTATAGTTAAGATAATGCTGATTAGGAGTCTACCATGTAAGCAGCGTTTTTTTGATTACCTTAAAGGATCACGCGAGTCCCGAAATTAGGTTTTTCTTTCCGTTCGCCATGCGGTATCAAACTCCATTAAAACATCCTGAATGAAAATATGCTGAATGAGAGTGAACTGCTTAACTGCAGTTAAAGTCTAAAGATTAAAAAATGAAACACCCGAAATTGCATGAAACTTTGGAGGAAACGCAGAATAGCCTGATGATGCAACATTAATTGTTTTATACTAAAACTTTTCTTCTAAAAAGCGCATCCTTGGTCTTATCCAAATTATTTTGAACGTCAAACACGCGCTGGGCCAGGGCAAGCTGAACTGGCGCTCTAGGCAAACGACAATCACGCCGCTCTCAACCCAAAAGTGAAGATCACCAGATGCACGCACTGTCCCTAAACACACGTCGGCCACAACATAAAATAAAAAAAAAACTGCAACAGCGTTATTTACTTTTTTTTTTTTTTTTACGCGTTAAATATTTAAAATTAATCATGCACGTTAACGCGCTAATTTTGACAGCCCTACTTAACATGTAAATCACTCGCGCTTGGTGCACCTTCCGTGTCTGGTGTGAACACAGCATGAAGCATGCAGCCACAATGTAAACACCGAGCCACATGTTTAGACAACACCAACAAAAACAGAACAAGACATGAGCACACGATAAATAAAAACATGTACTGTGTATTTGCATGTTGCATGCATGTTTCCGATCCCAACCAACTAAAACCGAAACCAACAGGTCTGGAGCACTGAGAATGAAAACCATGACATGAACAAAGCAACAAACACACCAGGATGAAAGTGCGCATCCTGAGCCCGCACACGGCACGCATACAAAGACAAAGACTCGAGAAAAACTTGAGAAAACCTGGACTGTGCACAACTTACAAGACATGACAGAACTAGTGTCTGGACTCTGCCACTAAAACAAGAATTAACCACAATTTTTTACTCTTTCAAATTTGATTTATTCACATCCTAAACGTGTCATCTTTCATCTTAAATTATATTACTTCAATAAATTACATGTACGTTTTAAGTACTATTACTAAAATTCAAGCATTTTCAAGAATTTCCAGCACATGTATTACCTCTGATGCACAGATGTAAACATTATGCTACCCTACAGACTTATGTATGTAGTCTCAAACACATACACAATCATGTCACGTCTCAACCCAACCACATCTGGGCCCTGGACAATGATAAAAAAGGCTAGGCTCCCACACATTCTGAATCTTATTTTTGCCTTTAACACTATAGAACTTTTAATACACCAACTGACCTTTTTGCAAAAAGTCACAGCCTTCAGGCGGCCCCTAGCATATCTAAAAAAAAAAATGCTTCAAAATCTCTGTATATTGTACTAGCCAAGGTTATTCACTAGGATAAAAATGTTCCTGGCCCAAACTAAAATAAACTGGTAACTTTTGGTGGCTCCACTCTAAATGTCAGATCTTATAGTGAACAACCTGATTGATGTTCTGTAGAGTTAACAATTAAAAACCTGGTTGATCATGTCACTTTTTAGCAGGAAGAGTTTGCAATGTCATGCATTTTCCTCTTAAATCTCTCACATTGACCATTTTCTTTGAGACAATATGTTGATATAAGAGTTTCAACAATGGCATATATTTTACACAGCTCCTGGCTAATACTGTTATGAAACCATCAACATCAACAATAGTAAGGATGAATTTGCATTGGCAACCTTAAGAAATACAATCAGTGTTCAACTAATACTTATCTCTGATGTCTTTTGAAAGTCTGTGGAGCTTTGAGCATTCTTTCAAATTTCCTTCATTGGAGCATATTACTGTACTTCTTGTTCCAGTCTTTAATAAACTTGTACAAATAGGTGTCGACACTTGCTGTAACTTCCTAAATCTTTCTTGGGCTTGAAACATTTTATACAAGTTACCATAAAATTCTCTCCTTCTGTCATGTTCACCAGCGAACAACCACCAGATGTCGCTGGTAAACACACACACACACTTAGGACTACAAATCTGCTGATAAACTACATATTCAGTCATGCCACACACACACACCTGCTCCAAGTCTCCACTGATTAGACTCCCACAGCTGATCCTGCTTCAAGACTGATTACACACAGTATTTAAGCAGCAAACACACTCATTCACATTGCCGAGTCTTGTTAACTGTAATAGTAACACTACAACGCGGTTTCCTTGTCTTGTTTTGACCTTAGCCTAGTTTATCCTTTTGTCCTTGTTTGCTGCCTGCCTTCTGACCTCCTTGCCTGTTATTCGACTACGATTCTAGACTGTCTCAATATACCTGTTTACACCTGTTTTGACCATTGCTTGCCTGACTACGATTAAACCTGCATTTGGATCCTACCTGCTGTTGTTGGTGTCACTCCCCGTTGTTACACCTTCCAAGTTAGGGATTTTTGACAACCTTAATGTACACGGAACTAACCAATTATTAAATATATGTCTTGCAACTCACAGACAGTGTTGCCAACTTAGCGACTTTGTCGCTAGATTTAGCGACTTTTCAGACCCCCCTAGCGACAAATTTTCAGAAAAGCGACTAGCGACAAATCTAGCGACTTTTTTGTGTGTTACTGGAGATTTTTAAAGACTATCATTTGCCCATACTGTATCGTCCCTACTCTTCTCAACGAGCTGCGGGTGATGCCGTCGGCCCTTCCCCCGCCTTAGATCACTGATAGGCGGCCCTGTGCTCCTCTACACATCTATACTGATAAACCGTATTTAAACAGCAATAAATTTAGGTTAATTGACATGCTTGTATAAAGCATAGAGCAAATGTAAATACCTCTTTTGTTGACTAAAGGCTGTTAAACAGACAAAAATGGTAGAGCGGGATGACGTCAGTAATATGCAAATTAACGTATGACATAATCTAGCAACTTTTAGCGACTTTTCGGGCAGAGCTTAGCGCCTTTTTGTTGAAAATAGTTGGCAACAGTGCTAACAGAGGCTGTATAGTGCATCAACATTAACATTGAATTGACCTTGCATAAACATTTATTCAAAATCAAAGTCTGCAAGCTTTACAACCAAGGTCAGCCATCTGACAGTCTCAGGTTGGCTCCAGCTCATTTAAGATTTGGGTTAACAATTTAGTTTAATTATCATCATACATATTTTTCTCAGTTGGCCAACTTGCAAAATCAAGTCTTTAAATCCTGTATGGCATGCATCAACTTTCAAAATAAAAGGTCTGCTAAAGCAAAGACTTTAGAATGCACAAGACATGTCACCCATATAGTTTTGAATGGGGAAAAGTGTAACGGTCAATATGGTGAATGAAGCCCCGCCTTCTAGCCCAGGAGCCAATCATCAATTGATATATTTCAAATAAAGCCCGCCTTCTAGTACAGGAGCTAATCATTGATCACTACAGACTGACAATACTCTGGGGGAGGGGCAATACTCTGCAGACGTTCTGCAGATTTTGTGTGATTTTGGATGTTTAGAAATTAAACTAAAGACACAGATGTTGTTTAAATGTATTGGTGATTCTTAATATGAAATTTAATCATAAGCTTGGTAAGCATTCATTTTCTTGTCAGCTTAGTCACTTTATTAATCCGGGGTCACCACAGCGGAATGAACCGCCAACTTATCCAGCATGTCTTTACACAGCAGATGCCCTTCCAGTTGCAACCCATCTCTGGGAAACATCCACACACACATTCACACTCCGGACAATTTAGTCCACCCAATTCACCTGTACCACATGTCTTTGGACTGTGGGGGAAACCGGAGCACCCAAAGGAAACCCAAACGAAGGCAGGAAGAACATGCAAACTCCACACAGAAACACCAACTGAGCCGAGGTTTCGAACCAGCGACCCAGCGACCTTCTTGCTGTGAGGTGACAGCACTACCTACTGCGCCACTGCTTGGTAAGCAGTTTTGGAGAATTTGATGTTTCCCCATTCAGACAGAATGCCCAAGCATACTGCCAGAGAGGCATTTCAAAGATGGCCGCCAAGTGAAATGACTTGTCTTAAAGGGACTTTAAGCCAGGAAAGGACAGGAAAGGGACACTTTAACACATTTTCCCAAACAAGGGATACTTTTTTATGCCTGTATTTACGTTTACATTCAGTCATTTAGCAGACGCTTTTGTCTAAAGCAACAACTTGACACTTGACAAAACTTTGTCAACTTGCCTTTCTGATTACAGTTAACTTTTGGATTGCAGTCAATTCAACTGGCCTTCGATACTAGAAACCCTCTTGATAAAATGCCTGGTGAATCCTAAAAATACTCATATATATTGTCTGGTCATCTCCATCTTGCCACAGTTGCCAACTTATCAGGATCCCACACCTGCAGCAGAGAACACATGCCAAAAATAATGAACTTCAGGAGGACAGAAACAACATTTGCTGATGTAATCATGAGAATGTGTCTGAAATTATTTAACGCTAGCTCCAAATGCTGCAGATACTGGTCTATATGTAAAAAGAGATGCTAATAATAATAATAATAATAATAATAATAATTCATTTTCTTGTCGGCTTAGTTTCTTTGTTAACCCGGGGTCGCCACAGCGGAATGAACCGCCAACTTATCCAGCAAGTTTTTTACGCAGCGGATGCCCTTCCAGCTGCAACCCATCTCTGGGAAACATCCACACACACACTCATACACTACGGACAATTAAGCTTACCCAATTCACCTGTACCGCATGTCTGTGGACTGTGGGGGAAACCGGAGCACCCGGAGGAAACCCACGTGAACGCAGGGAGAACATGCAAACTCTACACAGAAAAGCCAACTGAGCCGAGGCTTGAACCAGCGACCCAGCGTCCTTTATGCTGTGAGGTGACAGCACTACCTACTGCGCCAATGCTTTGCCATAATAATAATAATAATAATAATAATAATAATAATAATAATAATAATAATAATAATAATAATATGATGATGATGACGATGATGAACTGAAAACTTATCATCAGCAATTGCATTAATTGCTTTGGTTATTGTTTGGTGCAAGTCTGAGCATGCAAGCCTGGAGGTGAAAGTGCAAATCTGCAGCCAGACTCTATTAATTAAACTCTGCTGCTATTTGGGGATTTTCGCCTGGATTTTGCCTACCCAAATTTAAAAGCTTCCCAAATCCACATGCAGAGGTGTAAATGCAAAAATGTGGTATCATTTTAAAGAAAACCCTTTGAATTTTCATAAAACACAATTGAAAGTGTTTAAAATAACTGTATATGTTGTCTGTGTTATAATAAACACCTAAAAAAAAGAGGCGCTTTTTGAATTTTTTTTTATAAACTCAAATTTGAAAGTGTGCCTTTTAGGTTCTGTGTGGTCTAGTGTGCTGTAATTAATTTTGTTGATTCCTGCACATGTCTGTAATCATAGGAAAAAAGAAAAATGTCTCTACCATAATCTATGCAAAAGTTATTGTATTCCAACTGATGAGAGGTGCTGTACAAACCACAGAGACCGATCCTTGTTTACATATTTCACTATTCTTTTGTTTGATCAAACATAATTCAATGTGTTTGGACCACATCAGACATATAAAAGGATTACTTATGCACATCACCTCAAAAACAGAGGAGAATGGCCCTGAAGCGCAAAGCATAAGGTAAGAGATGACAGCTGTCTGTGCTATCTGGGGCTGCTTAGTGATCATAAATGTATTGTTTACATTACTGCGCCATGGAAACACCACAATTTATTCAACAACTGTTTGACATATATATATATATATATATATATATATATATATATATATATATATATATATATATATATATATATAATTCAGTAAAAAGAATGCTAGAACTGTATGAGCACCGGCAAGAGCTTTCATTTGAGCTATAACTTGTACATGTGTCAAATAAAAAAATATGAAAATGAACCAATGTAAAATACCCAGCTCGGGTATCCAAAATACTGTGTATTTAAGTGTAAATAACTCTTATACAGTAGTATAAAAACCAAAGTGATGCATATGTGCATAAAATATAGATTCTACACTTTCAAACGACACCACTTACGGGGGTCTGGTGCAACGCTAGCCCTTTAAATCTGAAAGCGAAAGTCGATGGGTCCGCAGAGTTTAAGTGGTTAAAGTTGTCCATGATTCTTATTAACTCACAGTGCAGTAACTAATGTTAACAAGCACGAATTTGTAGTTTAATACTGCATTAGTAAATATTGATCTATAATCAATAAATGCTGCACAATTGTCGCTCATTCTTAGATCATGCTCCTAAGTACATTAACATTGACTAAATGAATCTTATTGTAAAGTTGGACCAAATAATCTAGTATAGGCTACAAGGCAAAACACAACGCATCAAATCCAATCAAACACTGGTTTCCTTTAGTGAACATACAGCACGCTAGTTGCATCAACACTCACATTTATTTGCAGCCTTTTTGTTTAATAGTATAAATAAAAAATAAATAAATACAGGTGTCGTTAGAATATTCACATTTTCACTTGGTAATTTACATCTGATTATCAATGGTGCTGAAGTCACATCCTGCTGAAAGCATTTAGATTCATATGCCAATAAATTCCAGTAAAAAGATCATCACAGATTTTTTTTGCCTATCTCATGAAAAAAAAAAGAACTGGCAAAGGTTTCATTACCATCCCGCAGACATCTGGTTGATATTAATCTTGTTTCCAGGGATCAATATGCTCTAAAAGCAGATTGGCTCGTGCTTTAATCACCCTGAATGCCTCGAGTTGCTTAAAGCCCAATTATGCTGCTGATGCACGTTTGTATAAAAGCTTCCCTGTTTCTTTCTACAGATTTAAAGGGCATTTTTTTCACCAGCTGGGTTGAGTTTGTGTAGAGATGTTTTCCTTATGCTGTATTCAGAGTTGTAAAGGCCAAGCATTTATTTTAATTAAACATAGACAATGACATGGTCTATTTGCATATGGGGGTTTTTATGCTTGGCAAGCCACTGGAATTTGACATTGACTATCAGAGGAGGATGTTGACAATGGATGCTGATTTTCAGTGATGAAATAACATGCATGAAAACTGCTTAATATTTCTCAATCTTATTATATTACCCCCTTTTTTCAAACCCAAGCTCATTACGGATACGTACCCTGGTCTACATTTCTGGGGATAGCATTCATTCATTTTCTTTTCGGCTTAGTCCCTTTATTAATCTGGGGTCACCACAGCGGAATGAACAGCCAACTTATCCAGCATATGTTTTACACAGCGAATGCCCTTCCAGCCACAACCCATCACTGGGAAACATCCATACACACCCATTCACACACACACACACACACTCAAGCCTGGTTTATACTTCTGCGTCAAGTGACCGGTGTAACCAACGGCGTAACCAACTGTTAACTTGTTTGTGTTTCAAATTATCATCCTTTCTAAAATGTCTAATAGCTAAAAAATACTATTGTGGACACCAGGACCATCTTAATGTAATTAATGACTGCATGTTGTAGGGGGCAGAAATGAAGCAGAGAGGATTCTTTATAAGGTTGTTGAGGGAGACTCTGATTTAGAGTCTGACAATCAGAGAATTAGAGACAATTAGAGAATGACAATTAGTTTTAAATGGCTTTTATGTTAAATTTGTTTTGGATTAACATCACTTCTTTCTTTTTTTGTCTTGTTTTTTTTTAGTTCGGCTCTCTTACAGACTAAACTGTTTCAGGACTGTCGATACAAAAGGAAAAAATGGCTTTTGTTTTGTTTTTGTTACATTAGTATTGGATTAATATCCCTTTACAGCCCTATCCTCTACAGCACAGGTGTCAAACTCAGTTCCAAAAGGGCCGCAGCTCTGCACAGTTTAGTTCCAACCCTAATTAAACACACCTGATCAAACTAATTCAGTCCTTTAGGCTTGTTTGAAACCTACAGGTAAGTGTGTTGGAGCAGGGTTGGAACTAAACTGTGCAGGGCTTTGGCCCTCTAGGAATTGAGTTTGACACCCCTGCTCTACAGTTTTGTTGTTTGAGTTTGGTGGTCATTTTGAACTAAGATGGTCCTGTGGTCCACTACAGTGGATGTGCTTTAAAATTAAAAATAAAAACAAAATGTAAAAACTCTAAATTGTAGAATTTTTTTAACCCAGCAGGTCCGGATTGGCCAATCAGGAGGACTGGGAGAGTTCCCGGTGGGCCGGTCCATTATTTGGCCGCGAGGGCTGGTGTTTCTAGCTGCTTGCACTCTCAGCAGTCGCACTTTTTTTCATTTATTTATTTATTTGACCATAGCCTCACTCTTTTTATTCATTATTTTGCCACAGCTCTGCCCCATTAGCAACATACAGCCTGCAAGGTAATGATGAATTAACTATTAATCCAGCCACACAAGTGTAACATTGCCATTGTGTTCCAGTGGTCAGCACGTTGCTTTATGACGCCGTCAATCCGTGTTCGATCCTCACATGAGTAATTTTTTTTTTATTTTATTTTATTTTTTGTTAAGACATATAAAACTGTAAGGTTGTTGAACATTTTGTTGAACAAGTTCTAAAACAGCTGTTTTCTTTAAAAAAAAAAACGTGATAGTGTAATTAGAAACTGAATTGGAAATTACCTTATTTTAATATAGCCAGTCGTGAATTGAGGTGGGCCAGTCTAATGCTTGAAACTCCAGGGCTGAAAAGAAGTCCCACTCTGGCCCTGACCCAAAGCATGTGGGAAATCACAGAGAAAAAAAAAGGAAAACATTTTCTTTGGGTCTC
Source organism: Danio rerio (assembly GCF_052040795.2). Classification (NCBI taxonomy): domain Eukaryota; kingdom Metazoa; phylum Chordata; class Actinopteri; order Cypriniformes; family Danionidae; genus Danio; species Danio rerio. The sequence continues at coordinate 4,633,542 of NC_141030.1, read as the reverse complement.
AGGAGGAAATATGCGAGTCTTTTTTTTCCCTTAAAGAAACACTAGTATAAACTGATTTAAAATTGCTGCATCATTCACAAATGAATCATATCACAGCAATGACTCCCCATTTAAACCTCTTAATTTAGAGCTTCTAAATGAACCATTAAAAACACAGATAGCAATAGCTGTTCATGCAGGACAATCAGAAGATTACCGTCACTGCAAGCCAAGCCAGACAAACATCTCATTGTAATAATAATAATAATAATCTGCTTTCTCCATCCTGAATAATAACCAGGAGTGTATTCATCATTCCTGATGCAGCATCTTCGACACAAAGAAAACATTTAGTCATTGTTTCGTGATCAGAATGCCAATCGAAGGCAAAGTACAACAAGAAAAGCAAGCAAATGGATAACCCAAGCTCTATAATTGTAAATCATTCACTTTTCATTCTGCTTCAGAGTCAGAGAAGAGCGATGCTTTCATTTTCTCAATCCAGAAATGTTTTATTCAGTTTGGAGGTTAAATCACTTGGCAATTGCTGTAGGCCTCATGATTTTTCATGCATTGTTAAAAAAGCGATATAAAGATACTGGTCAATTCTGATTTCAAGATAATAACTACCTTAATTTAATTCTATATATGCCTAATGTTTAGTAAATGTGTTTATACTAAGTGTGTCTATTCATATTATATTATTTAAAGGGGTCATGATCTGATTTTTTTAAATTTTTTAATCAGCCATACAAGTTCTACTTAGAATAATTGCATGGATTTTACACTCAAAAAAACATCTAAATTAATAAGTAATGTGATTTTTTTTTTTTTTACCATTGTTTTAAGGCCTTGTCTGAGAATGCATAGATTGCCTGAACAGTCCTTTGATGGCTTGAATGTAAACACTCACTGCTATGATTGGAGAACAGTTCGGCAAAGTAAACTACTATTCGATTCCCCCTTCAGTTTATGTGAGGGACTTAATGCATCTGTGTCTCTATCTGACAATGCCCTGCATGGATCAGTGGGTCAGAGCAACAGATTAAAGGCCCGTGCACACAGAGACGTTTTTTGCTCGCATCTTCCGTTAACGTTTAACGCCTCGTGACTAAAACGCTGTCGATGTGATTGTGCACACCAACGCACAAAACTGCAGGTGCAAAAGTGTCATTAAAAAAAAAAAAACTCCTCATGCTCATTTTTTTATTTATTATTATTTGACGTACTGCGTTAAAACCTTGTCCAACAATCAGGTTGGCACTTTCGTTCATGTGTACGGAGCTGCTGTAGTTACAGTAAACAGCACTTGGAGCCGCTCAGTTGAGCCTTAAGGCTTTGGTGTTTTTTGCTGGAGGCCGTGTTTAACATAATTATGATGTACGGATAAGTACATTCCATAACTTGGCATTTTCTGGACCTGGTGTCAATAAAAACTGATACTTTGATTTTATTTGATTTATTTTTTAAGAGAAATACAAATACATAAATAAATACATAAAATATCTTTAACAAAATATACATTTCAACACGGTCGAAAGTGGAGCAAAATTTGTCTAATATTTTATTGTAGTATTCCTTTTTACTTTTTCTAATAACGGTAAATAATTTATTCTTATACTTTTTATACATATTTTCAGCCTCTGGGGTACGACACTTAATAAATTGTCTTTAAAATGTATTTGTCTTTTTGCATGCATTTAATAAACCTTTTGTAATCTATGGACTTATTATTTGCTTTTGTTTATAATTAAAATGTACTATTGGGCATTTTTTATCGTATAATAAAACGAAAATATTTAAAAATGTATTATAAGCTTTATCCTTTCAACCTCTTTATGCACTGTTCTCCAATTTTGTTTCAATAATTCACTCTTAAATGCAATAAAAACTGATGTTTTAGTAGCAAGGATGCTCTAGAATTTACAGTAAATTATTTTCAAACTAAAAGCTCAAGTAAATGTTGAAATCTCAGTTCATGACCTCTTTAATATTGTGTCTGAAATAAAGGAGTGCAAAAGCAAGAGTCTTTATTCTCCATGCATTCACCATGGTTGAATGGTATGAAACCATGGTATGAAACTCAAAGACCGCAAAAAAATTAGAGGTATTGGGGAGACAACAATATATATATATTGTTGTTGTCTCCACATTCCCTCCAAATTTTTTTGCGGTCTTTGAGTTTCATACCATGGTTTCATATATATATATATATATATATATATATATATATATATATATATATATATATATATATATATATATATATATATATATATATATATATACTCATTTATGAATAGAAATGTTTTTCTTTTATATAGACTTTTCTGATAAAAAAAAAATTATGACAAAATCTGGTATTTGTCATCTTGCGCACACTGACCTGCTTGGACAACCCTGGAATACATCACATTTGGTTGTCCAGTCGCATACAGTCTAGTTGCAGAAATTCAACCATTCAACGTATCCGCAGTTCAAACTGGATCTGAACTTTCCGCATACGGAGATGATCGTAACTCCAACCAGCTTCCGGACTACTGTCCATTGGAAATGAATAACTTCCAATCTGTCACTTGTCGTGTGCAGTGGAAAGGCGGCTTTACACTGGGTAATAAGCTGCGTTTGAGTTGATTGGATCAAAGGTAAATTAAACACGTTCCCGTTCAAATTTCGTCCACTTATGGTCATGGTTTACAAATACAGGCTTCTCTGATCTTTCAATTTAAAGGCTCGTGCACACCGGGACGCTTTCCCTTTGCGTTTATCGTCAGCATTTTTCAAGACATTTCTCCGGATTCAACCCCAAGCTTTTTTCACTGGCGTCGAGCAGAAGAGTATGCAAAATCACTCCTTGACATTAGGTGGCGCCAGTGGCATAAAAGCTATTCTGCATTTCTTATTTTGGTCGATTTAAACAACGATAAACAACATAAAACAAACATTTTGATGTTCTGATAGCGATTCCTATGTAGAAGAATCACTTTCTGCCCTCCATCTGAGCCATAGCTAGCAGTGACAGTATCAAGCAATAGCTAAAGGGTAAATTCTTGAAAATATGTTTATTGTATCTTGTTACGTACTGTCTGCAATAGTGACATTTTCCTTGTGCATATTTTCTTTGTGAGATTTCCGTGAAGCTGCTTGAATTTATATGGACAGCTTAGTATGGTATTTAACTTTGATTTGAGTTCATTTGAGTACAAGAGCTTGTGTCAATCCCAAAATATGCCTAACAAAATATCTCTGTCCTGCCTATGATCCCCCAAAATAAATTTTCCGTTGCCGAGTATGAAGATCTCCAGAAAGCTGAATACGAAACAATCCCGAAAAAAACTGTCCTTTTGTTGACCAGCAATGTCGCACTCTCAAAGTCAGCACTTTCAATGGGGATTTTGTGGCAGGCCAAAAGGGAGGGATTGCCTTTCGTGCCTATTGAGTATTCTCCCAGCTCAGCCTTGATCCTGGTGAATCACTCTGGCTATGGGAGATTGTGACTGGCACTGCAGATATACAGACTCTTTCTGCAGGCGACAGCAGCTTTTGCATACCGTAGGTCGTAAATGGCAGCATTCATCACTCCATGAAGCAGTTTCTTAAAAATGATGTGACGAGTTTTCTTTCTCACCTACGCAACAATTACTCTGAGTTTAGGCAGAGAGAGGTATAAGTGTGAAACCTGAAATCAATATAAAATCATGATGCTCTACTTAAAAAGCAAAAGCTAGCAAAGAACGCATAAATCAGTCACTGAATAAATAAATTGCATATAAAAATGACAAATGCGCCGTTGATTAAACCTCACAAAAGCCTCCATACCTTCCATTGTGCGTCTCAGTATTCATCGGCTTTGTTCAAATGGAGTGCATGCTTTGGAGTTAATTTCAGATTCCTGACAAATGCTCATTTTGTTTTCTGCTGATGCAGGTATCTTTTAAAAATGCAATTCATTTGGAGACCTGAAACTGCCCTGAAATATTTATGTGTGCCAAAAACAGCAATTGGACAAGAAATTAGTTTTTTTCTTTCTCTCTGTGTTGCCCTTGCTTTATTGGCTGTATGTGGAATAATTATTTCTGTATGCTGCAAGTATGCTGCATGCTTTATTGAGGAAAATGAGTTTTATTTGGGCTGAAAATCCTCCTAAAGGACAATGCAAAAGACAGTCTGGCTCAAGGTGTCTATAAAAACAGAAGAAAGTTATTTTTACTTATTCATGGTAACACTTTACATTAAGGTTTTATTAGTTGAAGGGAAAATTAAGCACTCAAGTCAAATTTACATTATTTTGTATGTTGGATTCCTCTTTAATGAAAATATAGGAAACAAACTCAGTTAATGTAACCATTATAAAGAAAACGAAATGTTTTACTATAGATTTTAGACCTAGAGTGCCACCATCTTGGAATGTCGCTGTGTCTGACTTCACAGGGTTGGTTCCGTTCCCTCCACTGAACAGGTACAATGGAAGTAAGGGACTAAACGTGGAGACTGTGAAGCCTAATTTAACCCAATGCGTAAAGGTTGTTGTTTTTCCTTTTAATTACCCATCAATTGATGTGCTTTGATTCACTCGTGAGAAAACAGTGAGAAAGCAGACCAAAGCGCATTAAATTAAAAGGTAATATATATATATATATATATATATATATATATATATATATATATATATATATATATATATATATATATATATATATATATATATATATACATATATATATATATATATATATATATACTTTTTTATATTAGACACACATCTGATGCTTGTATTTGCACCAGCTTAATGCCCACAACTTCACGCATTATGTTAAATTATCTGTGTTTAGTCCTTTGCTTTCATTGTACCTGTTCAGTAGAGGGATCGGAACCAACCCTGTGATGTCAGACACACCGATATTCCAAGATGAAGGCACTCAAGGTCTAAAGTCTATACTATTTTCTTCATAGTGGTTACAGTTTGTTTCACATATTTTTATTAAAGTGGAATCCAATGCACAAAATAATGTAAATTTGACTGAGTGCTTCATTTCCCCTTTAATGTTAATGGATTTACTAACCAGCATAGGCTCATTCTGAAAACGTAGACTTTATTTCTGGAGATTTATGCAAACTATGTAGCCAAAAGTATGTATGGCTGCATTTCATCTTTAAAATTAATGGTATGTGTGATATGATGCCATTCTTTTTTTACCAGCTGACCACTTATCTCCATATGGGTGGCTTTCCCGCTGTTACCAGTTTGTCCAGTGGCAAGTCGCATATGCTAGTGGACTTGAAATGCAGAGAGGAGTTGACTATGACAACGCGGTTTGAATATTGGTTCCACAAAGCAGGTAAGACAAAAACAAAAGTAAAAGAATAAAAGAACAAGTAAATAACAAGGTTAGAATGTAGTAAAATATGAAAACGTTCTAAATATTAGGGCTTGGGTTTAGAGAGGTGGGTAAGCGCTGGTCAAACTATGCTTTTAAAAACACTATCGGTTGGGTTTAGGAAAGGAGGAGGGTGGGTCAGTCAGTCAATAAACAGTGGCCTCTGGTGGATGTATGCAGGATGTGCAATTGGCACTCGCAAGAGAAATTTGAGATTTCAAAAAGCGTACACACCATCCTTAAGTCGCATATTCTATTTCTTAGAAAAACAACACAAAAGTATGGATTCATCCATGGACTTCTATTAACCAGCGGATGTTAACTGTATCTTGAAATCTGCTTAGACACATCATCTTCTGCTATGTTTTACACTTGCAGTAGTACTGTATCTTTGACACAAATATGTCTTATTCCAGCCATGTTCAACAGAGCTGCCCCCCTTTCAGTCTGAATTGAAATGGAATATTTTATGTTAATATTAATTGACCATTAATATGAATTCCTATCTTGGTCAAGGCTGCAATTAGACAAGCTTACAGAAAATCCCACTGGAATGAATAGTGTGATTTTCAGTAAAAAGTGCCAAGAAGTAATACAAATTGATTGGATAATATTCTTTAGAAGGCCAGTTTAAATGTAAAATCAAGGCTTTTTTGCCATTTGGACTACATGGACTACATGTAAAAATTTCCATGTATTATCCACTTTTTTATAGCTAATGGTTAAACAGCTTGTAACAACACTTTCGTCCTTTCGTTTTACATATTAGGTTGTGTTTGAAAGCTTGTAGACATATTTTTAAAGTTTTAACAATTTAATTACCAATCAACAATGTAAAATGTGGCATTTACACTCACTTCTGAGATTCTTACTCGTTCATTAATTTTCTTTTTGGCTTAGTCCCTTTATTAATCAGGGGTTTCCACAGCGGAATGAACCGCCAACTTATCCAGCATATGTTTTACGCATTGATCAATTCACATGAAGTGCATGTTTTTGGAATGTGGGAGGAAACCGGAGAACCCGGGGAAAACCCATGGGAGCATGCATGGGAAGAACATTCAAACTATGCACAGAAAGAACAGCCGGCCTGTTAAAGGAGTAGAACCGGTGACGTTCTTGCTGTGAGGCAACAGTGCTAACCACTGGGCCACCGTGCCGCCCTATGAAGGGAAAGGTGGAGAAGTAGGGGTTGAAGGGGGGATTCTTCAAATCGAAGATGGCTGTAGTGAGAAACCCTGGCTCTTTATAGTGGGTTAGGACTGGCCTGATTGGTGGATCATACATAGCTAATGAAGAACCAGCCGTGGTCAATCAAAATCACGTGATTCTCTCGAAATTAGTTTATAAATGAACTTCACAAAGTGGATTTATACATGCCCTTAATGCTTTTGCTCCATGCGCTTTAGACTTTGAGCTTAGATCTGTTAAAATGAAGCCCATGATCTTCACAAAGGCACATCACACACACACACTTTTAAAAAAAAATACAGGGAAAAAATTATTTTTCATTTAAAAAAGGAAAAAAATAAATAAATAAACAACCGAACATTGATTAAAACCAAATCAAAAGTTGATAAATCACTCATTGGGCTCTATTTTGACGGTCCATGCGCAGAGCTCAAAACGCATGGCGCAAACGCCTTCTGGGTGTGTTAGAACACGTTTTTGCTAATTTAAGGACAGGAAAATCCGCTTTGCGCCGTGGCGCATGGTCTAAAAGGGTTGAGTTTATTTTCTTAATGAGTTATAGGTGTGTTTTGAGAATAAACCAATTAGAGTCTCCCATTCCCTTTAAGTGCCAGCTGCGTCGCGCCAAGAGCGCATTCACTGTTTACAGGACGCAAAGTAAGTCTAAGTGGAAAAACTGAGCATTTCACTAGCAAACAGTTAACAGTTTTTTAACAGAAAACTGTTAAACAGGGCATTTGCTGCGTGAGAATGAGAGATAATGGATCACTCACACATTCGCTCTTGGATAGGGAAACCTTTACGCACAGACATCAATTAGTCTATAACTAATTATTTTGTTTGTTAAGCGCAAATATTCGTTTCAAAACTATTTCTAAATTCAGTTCTAATTTCCAGCAAACGAATAAATGAATAATAATAACAAAATGTGCTCAAAAACCTGAGTTATATCCTAAAACACATGCTGTGCCCCATATGGTCTAAAACCTGACAGGTGGGCAAATCTCAGCTTGTTGTTAATAAAACAAACATAAATATGGATATAATAAATAATACTGCTAATAATAATAACATTATACAAAAGCAAATTGTTATGAATGAATTGAAAAAGCCTCCCGAGATGAAGAAGACATAAAAGCAGTGATTTTTCATATTTATGTAGGCTAGAAAATAATATGTTTTGTAATATTGTAATCCTTTATATTATATCCTATATGTATTCTTATTATATCCTATATATATCCTTAATATTAAAATTTTTTCATATGTAAAGATATTTGCCTATTGCTCTCTTGTGTGTATTAAGCAGTGTGTAAGCGAGGCACAACTCTGCGCGGAGTTTAGACCGGGTTTGTTTTGGTCTAATGAAAAATCTATTATAGTTTCTCAAAATAGCAACACGCCAGCAGTACGCCTTCCTTTTTAGACCAGAACACCTATGGGCGCACAAATGAGCGCTAATGCATTTGCTATTTAAACAGCGTAGCGCAACGCCTCAAAACGACTCTTGCGCCAAGCTGAAACTACCAAAAGACTATTGCGCCGCGTCTTGCGCCACATTGCGCCAGGTGTATGATAGGGCCCATTGACTTAAAATCAATAATTAAAGTCAATTAATGCTCTTGTTTTAAAAATTATTAATAATACAAAATTTAAATGTATTGAAATTTCACCAATTTGAAATGTATGTAACTGTAAATGAAACTTTTGGGTTGCAATTTAATATTATCATAAGTATTTTAACCCAAATTATTTCACGTTGTCTAACCCAGTACTTAGTTAATTCTTTAGGTAAGTACACTCTAAGTACCACACATTAACATTAAAATAAAGTGTAACCCAGATTTGCACCCAGTTTTCCCTATAATTTCAGATTCAGTTCAAATTCAACAGCTGGTTTGATATACAAATGAATGTCTTCAGCTTTGACTCACACACAGCCCTGCCATGTGCTAATCTTTAAGATTCTTTCGAATTTCAGATTGTACTGTACTGGGGAGGTCATTTAAGGTTAGATTTCTGTTTTTAATGAAACCTGAATAAAATGATATGTATCAAAGGATCAACTTCAATTACCTTCTCCATCAGTTTGCAGTTTCATTTAGCCACACATGATTGATTATAAGGGCTAGATTAAAACTCGATCTTGAACCCATCTCATCACTTTGAGATATAATAATAGTTTTACATTATGCCTTTACCTTTTTATTATTAAGATTAAGGTCTCTATTTGAATATAGTTTTTTAAATTCTCTTTAAAAAATATACCAAGAACAAATGGGTGCTCCTAGAAGGGGGGAAAGTGGGTTGATTCCCAGAGCCAAGTTACGAATGGCCTCTAAAGTTTCCTCCCTGTTCCTGTCAGGTAGTTATTGTTAGTTATCACACCAACAAATTAAAGGCAACACATGTGCTGCATACTCTTACAACAATACCGAATGCTTAGACATGCTGCAAATGTTACAAGAGCATCCCAAACAAACACACTCTAACTCCTGATCTTAGACATACCTGTGCAATTGTTGAGCTTGAATGAATCAGCAGCTTTGAACAAATCATTTAAATCTGTGTTTCTCAACCACGTTCACTGGAAACACCAGCACTGCACATTTTCCATGCCTGCTTAACCAAACAAACCCTGTTTCAGATCATCAGCTCATTAGCAAAGACTAAAAGACCTGTAATGGTGTGACAGACAAAGTTGACATCCAAAACATGCAGTGATGGTGATCCTCCAGGAACGTGGTTAAGAAACACTGATTTAAATGAATGATTAAATCATTAAGACTTGCTAAGTTTTTTTTTTTATATTTCTCCCCACAACATTTCTTTTTTTCATTACAATATTCATAAATGTTAAAGCTCCAATATCATGAAATAATTTATACAATTACAATTGCTGCATAAATACATTAATACCACCTGTAAGCAACATCAAACTATCAGCAGAAATGCACCTAAATATCATTACAGATTCACTTTCTATGAGAATTCCTGCAGTGCCTGGAATTGATTTTGTTTACACAGATTTAATTTGATCTGTAACAACCAAGAAATCTGCCTCGTTTAATTTACGTCAATTTATTCATGAAAATCTGATTCATTTTTGTAGATTTCACTTGTAAATTCACAGAACACTGGAAGATGTCGTGATCTGTGCAGTTATGAATGCACTATAATTCTAAAGCTTGCCCTAATAGTTTTCTTTGGATTGTTGGACAGAGACCAAACTTCATCAGTAGACAGAATCAACAGACTAGATTAAACTGTCATGAGGAGAGACCAGTGATGTGTTGAGAGTAGTTATGTGCTGTGAGAGACTAGAGATGTCTGTGATACGCTTCACTAAACAAAGTGTTTTTGTTGAAGTACACTGGCTATATTGTAACACACTCTTTTACTGGCATGGTGCAGTCACAACTAAACTCCTTTGCATTTAGAGCTGCAACCCATCTCTGGGAAGCATCCAACACACTCATTCGCACGCATACACTACGGACAATTTAGCCTACCCAATTCACCTGTACCGTATGTTTTTGGACTGTGGGGAAACCGGAGCACCTGGAGGAAACCCACACGAACGCAAGGAGAACATGCAAACTCCACACAGAAATGCCAACTGACCCAGCCAAGGCTCAAACCAGTGACTTTCTTGCTGTAAGGCAACAGCATTGCCTACTGCGCCACTGTGTAGCCATTATTATTATTATTATTATTATTTATTATTACTATTATTATTGTTATTATTATTATTATACATTATTATTAGTACTACTACTATTAGTAATTACTATTACTATTATTATTATTATTAATATTAGTAATATTATTACTAATATTAGTATTATTCTTTATTATACCTTATTATTATTAATATTAGTATTATTGCTATTATTATTGTTATTATTATTATTACACAATAATATTATTATTATAACTTATTATTATTATTATTATACCTTATTATTGTAACTATGCCTTATTATTATTATTATTATTATTATTATTATTATTATTATTATTATTAAACAATAATATTATTGTTTATTATTATCATTATTATTATTATTATTATTACTATTATTATTAGTATTACTAATATTATTTTATTATTATTATTATTATTATAACTATGCCTTATTATTATTAATATACCTAATTATTATTATACGTTATTATTCATATTACTATTATTATTATAAGTATTATTGTTATTATACCTTATTAATATTATTATTATACCTTATTATTATTATTATTGTTATTAATATTATACCTTATTATTATTATTATTATTATTATTATTATTGCTATTGTTATTATTATTATACCTTATTATTAATATTACATTTGTTATTATGATTATTACTGCTACTGTTAAAATTTGTAATTTTCTAATTTACTCATATATGCAGGTATCAGTTTGAATTAATATTGACTTAAAATATTTTATTAAACTGTAATTTTTAGAAAATAGTCAATTGCGCTGTGTGGGGGAAAAAACATGCCACATTGCCCTCTTGTGGTAGCAACAGCGTTTTAAAGGAGGTTCTAGCTTTTAATATATGTTATTGTTTCCTGCTGTGTTTTTTTTTTTCAAACCTTGACATTTCTGATCAAATCCCAGTCTGACCCATTTAATCACACTGTTATTGTCACTCTCGATGAAATGAATCAGATGTGTAGTCAAAACATGGCTTACCATGAGACATTACTGAAGAAGCAAATGCTAATCAGGGCTGTTTTGCTTTGGCTGATACATGAGAAAAAAGGTCATGATCCAAACAGAAGCGCCACTGAGACTCATTACATGTGGACTGACAGCCACAGTAAACCACAGCAAAGAAAGGCATTAACTGAATTTAATCAACCGTTCATTTGTCTCACATGCAAGAAAAAAAAGTCCCTGTTGCATTAAAAGCCTGTCATATCTGAACCGATGGGGGACATTTATGTAACTGTAAACGGTTTATTTTATTTTATTTATTTATTTTTGTCAGTTTACATTTTGTAATTTCTTTCTTACATTTGCAAAATTATTTCTTTAATTGTGTAACGGGGAGACTGACACGGAGGGATCTATTTTGCAGTATTTATTAGACACAGTTTAAACACAAACATCCAACACGCACTAAAGTGCGAACTCACATCAACAACAATCAATAAAGATCGTGGGGCTGGCAGCTGACAGAAACAGAGTGATTTACCAGGCATAGATCAGTGGCAGGCGGCGTGGTTCAGAGTCCTTATGACAAGCGTGGGTCGAAGGCAGGTAGCGTGGTTCACAGTCCGTGTAACAAGCGAGGGTCGAGGGCAGGCAGAAGGCAACTCAGAGTCAGAAACAATCCGGGGTAATGCACAGGAGATCAGGCAGGAAAGAGCGCTCAGTAATGCTGGCCGGGGCTGAACAAGACTTCGCACTGGACTGTGGTTTGAGTGTGGCTTATATAGGTAGCGTGGGTCATTACCGGGATTCAAATCAGGTGTGTGCACAATCAGTCTATGTGGATGATGTAATGCTAGAAGTTCGGGGATGGCGGCCTCTGCTGGCCAGCGAGGGGAATGACTGGGACGTGTCGGTGACAAATTGATTGATTGATTGATTGGTTGGTTTATTGATTGATTGATTGATTGGTTAATTTATTGAATGATTGATTGATTGATTGATTGATTGATTGATTGATTGATTGATTGATTGATTGATTGATTGATTGATTCATTTATTGATTGATTGATTGATTAATTTATTGATTGATTGATTTTTTTTTTTTTTGGTTCCTGCCCCCTGGTTAAAACTAAGCCACTAAACTACATTTCTCTGTTTGAAACAGTGAGAAATTGTTTTTATTTATTTATTTACTTATTTGGCTTGACACCACCACCACACACAGACATATAGACTCAAACAATACACTCAATACATATGCACACATGATACACTCTATACATATGCACGGAGTGTATCATTTGTGTCTATACGTGTATTGTGTGCAAATGTATGAATAATAGAGTTTATTATTATGTATGGAGTGTATTGTTTGTATCTGTATGTATATGTGTATTATTTGTGGTATATGTATGTCTCTTATTGGCTTTTGTTAACTGGACCTCCCAACTTCCTGTAGCGCAGTGGTTAAGTCATTCGCCTTTGACGCCAGAGACCCGGGTTCTATCCTAGAGCCTTACATGTGTGTATATTGTAATATGTATAGAGTGTATCATCTGTGCATAAGCATAGAGTGTAATCTTTGTGTATGTATTTGTATCTATATGCATAGAGTGTATCATTCACTGGTTAAGTCATTCACCTTTCATGCCAGAGACCTGGGTTCAATCCCAGCGCCTAACATGAGTGTATATGTATCATGTGTGCATATGTAAAGAGTTCTTTTAAGCAAAGTAGAAAGTTGGGGTAGATGTTATCTGACTCAGTCACCTCTGTCCACCATGATGCTGCTCTATTTGTACTCCTCTTCTGTTCAATTTTAAATCCTAGATTTCCCTTTGCTGCTAAAGACTTTAAAGGGACAAGATTTTATCTGCTACTGTTGTCACTATCGGTGCCCTCACAAAGGCACTGACTTGGATGCTGCATGTGGTAAGTGCTATTTGTTGGGGTAGTTTCAAGTGACCTGTGCTACAAGAGAATGTTGTGTCATTTATTTACAATCTAAAACACATTAAGATCACTTCAAACAGGAGAATTGATTTGTCCTATGTACATAAATGCTTTTCTTTGGGGTAGTTTTATTAAGGATATGAACAACAATCAAGACTGAACCCATTTTTTATGGAATTGCATTGTTTTCTATTACCTTTTTGTTTTTTGCTAGTTTTATGTCTTCTCATCTTACTTTATTCCAACAAGTAGGAGTAACATGGGGACGCTCTTTTGCATCTTCCTCATATTATAATTTCTTTGCCCTTGTGATAAACAACCAGTAGATGTCAACTCTAACTTTAGCATTGTTCTTTTAAGCAAAGTAGAAAGTGCTATCAATTTGGGGTAGATCATAGATATATACACTAGATATCGCCTAGGGACCCTGAGCATGCGTCAATAGCGCCACCACATTGGTACAGAGCTCCCAGGACAAATGTCATTCAACCGCACTAATCAAGACAGTGTTATTACGTGAAGAAGCGGGACTTTAGCGCTGTCTACGGGTGTAGTAACGACCAAACAAAGAAACAAAGCACAAAGGCAGAACAATTCATAGGTAATATTAAGTTTTTTTCTGTTTTTGTATGTTCTGAACTTTTGTGCTTATCAGGTCACGTTATTGATGATAACAGTCACTTACTGCATTCATCATAAGGCAAAGCAGCTCCAACTCGCACTAAACACTCGGCTTATGCTAGTTTTGTTGAATAAAATCAGCAAACAGTGCAAAAGAAATATGACAACGAGATGCGGCACTGCCAGAAACATGTATTATTGTGGGCTAAGTGAAGGAGTCGTTCATAACTGAGATTCATTTACAAACGAATCGCTCCCTCCGTCAGTAAGAGAAGTGAAAGCAGGAGAGGAGCTGTGTTTCAGGACACTGATTAGATCAAATTTAACAGGGAGGGTGGATAGTACATTTCTGTACACACAAACACAAGCTTTTTGTCAGGAATGCCCGTGCGGTCACTGATCCATCAATGTAGAAAAGTGATGTAAAATTATAATTTTCGTAATTAGAAAAAAAAAATTACATACTAACATCCAGGAAATCTCCCGATCATAAATATATGTGTATATGTGTATATCTCTGGCTTTGGATGGCCACAGTCCTCCACTGTACCTTGGTCCCGCATTAATTTCAAAGGAGCGCTACCCTGTTCCAACATGGCGGCTCTATTGACGCATTCCTTTCAATAGAAAACAACAGGGTAGGCGACATCTAATGTAATTATCTATGGGGGTAGATGTTTGCTGACTTAGTCGCCTCTGTTCACCATGATTCTGTTCTATTACTCCTTTTCTAATCAGTCCCTGCTGTAAAATCCAGCTTAAACCAGCCTAGGCTGGTTGGCTGGTTTTAGCTGGTCGACCAGGTTGGTTTTAGAGGGGTTTTGGCCACTTCAGGGCTGGTTTCCAGCCATTTCCAGCCTGGTCTTAGCTGGTCAGGCTGGGAGATGACCAGCTAAAACCAGCTTGACCAGCCTAGCCAAGCTGGGAGTCCAGCCAAAACCAGCTATATCCAGCTTAAACCTGGCTGGTCAAGCTGGTTTTAGCTGGATTTGGCTGGTAATTTTCCAGCCTGACCAGCTAAGACCAGGCTGGAAATGGCTGGAAACCTGCTTGGAAATGGCCAAAACCCCTCTAAAACCAGGCTGGTCAACCAGCTAAAACCAGTCAACCAGCCTAGGCTGGTTTAAGCTGGATTTTTCAGCAGGGGTTTTAAATGCCACCTAGTAATGTTTGGAAAGAGAAGCAATTGCAATACCCTTTTAGAATCACTGTTTGTCATTTGGCCAGTGTTTGTTTTTGTCTATTATGGGATCACAACAGCAGCATACACGTAGTAAACACTAGAGGGTGTGAGTTTGCATGAGAGTGGTCCCGCTGTTCACTGGTTTTGCTTCTGGAATCAGTATAGCTGTTTCAAATGGTCTCCTAATTCCTTCCTGCTCCAGGAGACAAAACTCCTAGATGCATTTGCATCAAGTGAATTTAAATGTGTGTAAAGTCCCATCACTTTGTTCTGAAGACTTTCAGCCAGCAATTTCTCATAGGGCGCCAGTCTGTTCTCTGCGTTCTTGGAATTGAGAAACAGCCAGTATTTAGCACAGGCAAACAAAATTAGTTATTAAATCTATTGTTTAAAAATCTGGGGTGTCAAGTTCCCTTAGGGCCGCAGAAGAGGCGTGATTAAACAAAATGATTAGACATTAAAACAGTGAGCGATCGCTCCGTATTTAAAATGTCTGTACTGAAAGGTTACATGTTGATCTTTTATTGGTCTTACACAATTATGCAATAATTAATAATGATGCAATTATGCAGGTAGATTTACCATGCTTTAACTTTGCAATTTAATTTAGTGAGTAAATTAAATAACCAAATTATTAGGGTGGATTCAGTGATTTAAGGGTTCTAAGCAATTTTTTTAAAACAAAACTTTTGAAATGATTTGTGTTCTTAAAATTAAAATGAACTAAAAATTTTAAATCAATGTTTCGTTTTTAAAACTAAATTACTGATTTGACTGCTGGACTGGTCCATGATTAAGGGTGGGGGACACATTTGCTCAGATGTAATAGTTATATTCAAATTAAAAATTTGAATATAACTATACAAAATACAATAGAAAACAATGTCATATTTAATTTATAGGTATAATTCTAGGTATTTATTTGGGGGCCCTCGAATTTATTGGGGTCCTAAGTGACTGTTTACGTTGCTTTAAATCCACCCCTGCCTATGCTACATACACTGCAAGTGTTTTTTTTAATTTATTATTAATTTAGCTTTTTTGTAAATAGAAAATGTATTCATGTTGATGGTATAAAAATGTATTCATGTCTGCTAATTGGTTTCTTTCTGTTATACATTTTCTGTTGTATTGTTTTCTGCCAATACAATAAAATACAATTGTTTGAAGAATTTGTTTGCATTCTAATTTTATTCATTCATTTTCTTGTCGGCTTAGTCCCTTTATTAATCTGGGGTCGCCACAGCAGAATGAACCGCCATTTTATCCAGCAAGTTTTTACGCAGTGGATGCTCTTCCAGCCACAATTCATCTCTGGGAACCATACACACACACACTCATATACTACGGACAATTTAGCCTATCCAATTCACCTGTACCGCATGTCTTTGGGGGAAACCGGAGCACCCGGAGGAAACCCACGGGAACGCAGGGAGAACATGCAAACTCCACACAAACGCCAACTGAGCCGAGGATCGAACCAGCGACCCAGCGACCTTCTTGCTGTGAGGTGAACATGCTACCCACTGCGTCGCCCATTCTAATTTTAATAATAGTAAATAACAGATTAATTTTAGTAACTCTACAATTACTAATATGATATACCATTAATGTATTATGCTGTCACCGTGAGCATTTGCACTATATTGCCTCTATATCGCACTTAGTTATCACTGTTGTTCTGTTACAGAAATTAACTGGCAACACTAGACAGTTACTCAGTGTTAAATATCTCTTAAAGTGACCAACTGTCAATAGTGTTAAAAATATCCATACAAACCAAGAAATCCACTCTAATGAGCATGACATAAACGCATACATATTTAACTTAATTGTATCCTTTAAAATAATATCAAATCATAAGCAATCTGAATTAACACTTTAATTATAAATATGTTTGATGGGTCTAAATCTAGGCAAACTGATATCGCATGAGTCATACATCTCTCACTGCACTAATATGCAGTAGCCTATAGCGTAAAGCTACCACAAGGTGGGGCTAGATATCTTTACTGTGACAAGCATGACCTAATCAAACCTTTAAAATGTGATTTTAAATCAAATGTGTTTTGAATATGAAAAATCAAATCCAATTTGAATATCACAATAAATAAATAAACCTAATCTGCATAGTTTACTTAGTTAAGCCTTTTTGCATTTTAAGCTGAATATTGATATATTGAAAAATAACTAATAGTCTGTACAGTGATTATAGCACAGGCAAAAAAAAATTAGTTATTAAATTTATTGTTTTAAACAATATTTTTTATTTTAATTGTTTTTTTTTTTACCTTTTCTACAATTTATCTTAATGCAAAATAATAATAACATCTAAAGCATATTGTAAAACTTTAGAAATGATTTGTTTTCTTAAAATTGAAATGAACTAAAAATAATAAATGAATGTTTTGTTTTTAAAACCAAATCTTTACTGATTTGACTGCTGGACTGGTCCATGATTGAGGGTGGGGGACACATTTGCTCAGATGTAATAGTTATATTCAAATTAAAAATGTTTTGACCCATACCATACAAAATACAACAGAAAATAATGTAATATATAATTTAAAGCCATAATTCTAGGTATTTATTTGGGAGCACTCTGATTTTTTAGGGCCCTAAGTGACTGCTTACATTGCTTATTGGTTAAATCTGCCCCTGCCTGTGATACATACACTGCAACTGTTTTATTTATTTATTTATTTATTTATTTATTATTATCAATTAAGCTTTTTTGTTACCTTGTAAATAGAAATAGATATATGAATAATTAATATTAGTATCACTAGAATATATGACATACTATTAATGTATGAAAGCTATTAGCTAAGCAGTTTCCATTTAGTTACCACTGCTGCTCTGTTACAGAAATTAACTGGCAACACTAGACAGTTACACAGTGTAAAACAGTGTTGTTAAAAAAAATCTTTAGGCTACTAAGAAATCTACTCCAATGAGCATGACATAAACGCATGCATATTTAACTTAATGGTATCCTTTAAAATAATATCAAATCATAAGCAATCTGAATTAACACTTTAATTATAAATATGTTTGATGGGTCTAAAGCTAGGCAAACTGATGATATCGCATGAGTCATACATCTCTCACTGCACTAATATGCAGTAGCCTATAGCGTAAAGCTACCACAAGATGGGGCTAGATATCTTTACTGTGACAAGCATGACCTAATCAAACCTTTAAAATGTGATTTTAAATCAAATGTGTTTTGAATATGAAAAATCAAATCCAATTTGAATATCACAATAAATAAATAAACCTAATCTGCATAGTTTACTTAGTTAAGCCTTTTTGCATTTTAAGCTGAATATTGATATCTTGAAAAATAACTAGTAATAGTCTGTACAGTGATTATAGCACAGGCAAAAAAAAAATTCGTTATTAAATTTATTGTTTAAAACAATATTTTTTATTTTAATTGTTTTTTTGTTTTTTTTTTACCTTTTTTACAATTTATATTAATGCAAAATAATAATAACATCTAAAGCATCTTGTAAAACTTTAGAAATGATTTGTTTTCTTAAAATTGAAATGAACTAAAAATAATAAATGAATGTTTCGTTTTTAAAACCAAATCTTTACTGATTTGACTGCTGGACTGGTCCATGATTGAGGGTGGGGGACACATTTGCTCAGATGTAATCGTTATATTCAAATTAAAAATGTTTTGACCCTCACCATACAAAATACAACAGAAAATAATGTAATATATAATTTAAAGCCATAATTCTAGGTATTTATTTGGGAGCACTCTGATTTTTTAGGGCCCTAAGTGACTGCTTACATTGCTTATTGGTTAAATCTGCCCCTGCCTGTGATACATACACTGCAACTGTTTTATTTATTTATTTATTTATTTATTTATTTATTTATTTATTTATTATCAATTAGACTTTTTTGTTACCTTGTAAATAGAAATAGATATATCAATAATTCATATTAGTATCACTACAATATATGACATACTATTAATGTATGAAAGCTATTAGCTAAGCAGTTTCCACTTAGTTACCACTGCTGCTCTGTTACATAAATTAACTGGCAACACTAGACAGTTACACAGTGTAAAACAGTGTTGTTAAAAAAATCTTTAGGCTACTAAGAAATCTACTCTAATGAGCATGACATAAACGCATGCATATTTAACTTAATGGTATCCTTTAAAATAATATCAAATTATGAGCAATCTGAATTAACACTTTAATTATAAATATGTTTGATGGGTCTAAATCTAGGCAAACTGATATCGCATGAGTCATACATCTCTCACTGCACTAATATGCAGTAGCCTATAGCGTAAAGCTACCACAAGGTGGGGCTAGATATCTTTACTGTGACAAGCATGACCTAATCAAACCTTTAAAATGTGATTTTAAATCAAATGTGGTTTGAATATGAACAATAAAATCCCATTTGAATATCACAATAAATAAATAATAAATATACCATATTTTTATATGTTGTATTTGTGTTCATATTTAAATGACTGGTTTCATTTCAGTGCAATTTGATCAGAAAGTTATGAACAGGTTGGGTTGGTTTGCTTATATTAGCGCAAATCATAACATTAATTGAGCGAAAGTCACTGCTTCAATTCAGCGCAACGTGAACGCGCATGACGCGCCAGTCAAAATAAAGGGGCGGAGCGATCAACAGCCTGTATAAAACTAAAGCTCTGAGATTTTTCTCCATAGTCGAAACGCGAGCATGGACATACTCAGGACTATAGCACACCACCACCATCACCACCAGCCTGTAAATAGCGGGAAGATGTGTGAACACACACACAGCAGAGCCAGTGAAAGCAGACGAAGGAAATTAGAGGATACTTCATATGCCACTCAAGAAATGTCACGCATTGTCACGGATTCAGCCACTGGGAAATGTTACTGTAGAGGGAAAGTTTTAGGCAAGGTAAATGTTTTACATTTGACAAATCAAAAATATTTAGCATTTTTATGTTTAATACAAAAGTATATATATATATATATATATATATATATATATATATATATATATATATATATATATATATATATATATATATATTTTTTTTTTTTTTTTTTTTTTTTTTTAAGATTAAATCTTGATAACAGATTTTCAACGATTGGTGTCATTAGTATGTATATGTGAAAATGCAGTTTCTCTGTTGCAGGGCGGTTTTGCCAAGTGCTATGAATTTACAGATCTAAGCACAGGCAAAATGTATGCAGCCAAAATCATTCCACACACACGCGTTTCCAAACCTCACCAAAGGGAAAAGGTAAGCTTGCTGTCCTGTTGTCACGTATGTACTTCTGGCAGCATTACTTCATTTACATTACTTCCCTACATCATTTGTTAAGCTTGCAACCATTTGATCGACAGATTGATAGAGAAATCGAATTGCACAGAGCCCTGCATCACAAACACATTGTTCAGTTCTACCATCACTTCGAGGACAAAGACAACATTTACATCCTACTTGAATACTGCAGCAGACGGGTGAGTATTATTGATATGGTTTTTCGATCTGACCAACAAATATTGTTGCTATAACTTCCTTATGTAATTTGTTCTTCAGTCACTAGCACACATTCTCAAGGCCCGAAAAG
The DNA here is from genome assembly GCF_052040795.2 of Danio rerio. NCBI lineage: Eukaryota > Metazoa > Chordata > Actinopteri > Cypriniformes > Danionidae > Danio > Danio rerio. The sequence continues at coordinate 4,612,956 of NC_141030.1, read as the reverse complement.
TGCTTACAGAACCAGAGGTTCGGTACTACTTAAAACAGATTGTCTCGGGACTGAAGTATCTACATGAGCAAGAGATTCTGCACAGAGACCTTAAACTAGGTAAGTGACTACAGCACACATTCGACTAGCATTAGCATTTTGCAGATACTTTTACTCAAAGCAACAAAAGCAATTTGTTAAAGAGCCCCAGAAATGTAAAAATGCATGGTATGCAGGGCCGGTGCGTCCATAGAGGCGACCTAGGCGGCTGCCTAGGGCGGCAGTATAGAGAGGGCGGCGTCCGCAACACCCCCCTTTCACCCACATCCTCAGTTATGTCCACAACACCTTACTCACCACCAGCGTCCACAGATATATTCGCGCAAAGGTGACAGAATAAAGAGGGCAGCGTCAGTGTGCGACACCTCCATCAGTACTCGCGTGTCCTCAGGTAAATCCGCGCATAAGGCGGCAGAATAGAGGTCCGCGACACCCACACGTCCTCAGTTATTTCCACGCATAGGGCGGCAAAATAGAGAGAGCAGCGTTGGCGACACCTCCCTCCCTCCCTCAGCACCCGCGCGTCCTCAGTTATATCCGCGCATAGGGCAGCAGAATAGAGGTTCGTGACACCAGCGCTTCCTCAGTTATATCCGCACATAGGGCGGCAGAATAGAGGTCCGCGACACCTCACTTCATTTTTATAACCGGTCACTTTCGTTTTCACATTGGGGTTGAGGGTGGCGTGATCTTCCTCTGCCTAGAGCAGCAGTTCAGCTTGATCCGGCCCTGATGGTATGTTAATAAAAAAAAAACTGATTTGGAAGGAAAATAGACAAGGGGAAGTTCTGAAAAGACATAAATACCCTTGATATATCATAATTCATTTGCTATTCCCAGGTAACTTCTTCATCAATGAATTTATGGAACTGAAGGTTGGAGACTTTGGTCTGGCTGCAAAACTGGAGCCGCTTGAGAACCGTCGAAGAACAATATGTGGGACACCAAACTACTTGTCACCTGAAGTCCTCAACAAGCAAGGGCACGGTTGTGAATCTGATGTCTGGGCCCTCGGCTGTGTGATGTAAATATGATGGCCAGTTTCTCTTGGATCTTAAACAATTGCAGTGGAGATGTTTATTTAAGTTGGATAACTTGCATTCCGAACAGGTATACCATGCTGTTGGGAAGACCCCCATTTGAAACCACAAACCTTAAAGAAACGTATCGATGTATACGAGAAGCACGATACTCAACGCCATCATCTTTGTCGCCTCAAGCCAAGCATCTCATTAGCAGTATGTTGGCCAAGAATCCTGTGGATAGGCCACAATTGTGTGATATTCTTCGCCATGACTTTTTCTGCCAGGTGTGTGCGCTTTTCTGGAAACCAAATGTATCAGTAGTTCTAAAGTATTTAGCTTTCAACATATATTTTTCTACCTATTTTAGGGTTTCACACCAGACAGACTGTCTGCTAACTGTTGTCATGCAGCCCCAGACATCCACCACACAAGTCCTGCTAAGAGTTTCTTCAAGAAAGCTGCAGCTACCCTGTTTGGTGGGAAGAAGGACAAAGCAAAGTATTTGGAGACTCGAAGTAAGCTCTTTTAAACCTAGTTCATTGCGAACAATTTGATGCCCAGATTACCTAATTGGAAGAGTAAACATTCATTCTTGCAGATAAGCCTGCCAAGGAAGAGGAAGAAATAAACATAAACAGACTTTGCATAGACCTTCGGAAAACATCAGTTAGTCCTCAACCCTGCAGACAAACCCTTGAGGTGAGCTTTTTTTAATGCTCTTGCAGAAAGTTGTGTTTAAACTTTATGATTGTAACCTGTATCTCTTTATTAATTTCCCACAGAACAATAAACCCTCCATTCCGTCTGCTGGAAAACCAGCTGTCTTGACAAAGGACGCCAGCAGCAAACAGCACATTAGAGACAGCATTCGAATGATAGTGCGAGGGACTCTTAGGAGCTGCAGTAGCAGCAGCAGCGAATGTAAGAGCTTTCACATCACATTTTAACCAAAAGAAGGATGTTAATGAATAGCTCAATGAAATATGTTATTGATATTGATGCCTTTTGTGTTCACAGGTCTTGAGAACTGCACGGTGGGAAGCGTTGCAGACACCGTGGCCAGAGTACTACAAGGCTGTCTCGAGAACATGTCGGAAGGTGCGTTTCATGTGTTCTCTCCTGTGGAAAGACACTTGCTATTAAATGCAAATACCTCAGGTCTTAATACTTCCAAGATACAGGATTTTTACTCGTGTGTTGGTCTTCTTAAATACAATAAGCTTTCAATAATCAGGGGACGTGCGAGAATGAGTTAAATTATTTGCAGTCCTGCATTGAAATTCAGGTTATGACGATCCATTTGGTAAAACTTAAGTAAATAAAATCAACCCAAGCTCATTCTGAAAACGTAGTCCCGCGGACGTTTCTGGAGACAGCGGATTACGTCCCGGGGGGTACGTATATATCAGCGTTTATTTTTTTCAAGCGAACGCTACGGGGCGGTGTGACGCCGTTCCCTTTCGCGCTTGCCTTACCTCCTTGTGGAGGGCTTCCCCGCTGCAACCCGTTTGTCCACTCAGCTCAGCGTGTACGTCGGCAGGCTCGAGATGCGGAGAGGGGTCGACCACGGCGACCGGTTTCGAGTCCGGGGAAGAGCAGCTCCAGCAATCAGGTAAGACAAAAACAGAATCCCAAAAATTAAGTGAACGAGTTTCGTGACAGGGTGAGAACGCGGCAAAATCCAAAAACGCGGTGGAATAAAAAAAAATCAGGGCTTTTATTTTTTTGGACGGCTTTTGTGAACTGTTGCTCGGGTTTAGGGAAGCGGGCGGGCGGGTCGATCGGTCAGTGGCCTCCGGCGGGTTCACGCGAGAACAGTGCGGGCGCGAACTGCACTCGCAAGAGGCGCCTGAGGTGCGAAAAAGCGCGCAACAGCGGCCTCTCACGTATTCCGCTGTCTACAGAAACGTCCGCGGGACTACGTTTCCACAATGAGCCCGGGTTGAATAAAATCCATACAAAAATCTGAAAATAAAGCACATTGAACAGAGGGTTGTAAGTAATTATTATTATTTTTTAATCGAAAGCTAACTTAAGTTAAAATCTGCTTTTTCCTTAAGTTAAAGTTACACATTTGATTTCACTTCATACAGTTGCAATCAGAGTTATTCAACCCCCTGAATTATTAGAGCCCCCTTTTTATTTTTTCCCCTATGTTCTGTTTAACAGAGATTTTTTTCAACACATTTCTTAACATAATTGTTTTAATAATTTATTTCTAATAATGGATTTATTTTATCTTTGCCATGATGACAGTACATAATATTTTACTAGACCTTTTTCAAGACACTTTTATACAGCTTAAAGTGACATTTAAAGGCTTAACTAGGTTAATGAGGTTAACTAGGTAGGTTAGGATGAGTAGGAAAGTTATTGCATAAGGATGGTTTGTTCTGTAGACTATCAAAAAATATATAGCTTAAAGGGGCTAATAATTTTGACCTTAAAATGTTTTTTAAAAAATTAAAACTGCTTTTATTCTAGCCGAAATAAAACAAATAAGACTTTCTCCAGAAGAAAAAAAAATTATCAGACAAACTGAACATTTCCTTGCTCTGTTAAACATAATTTGGGAAATAATTAAAAAAGAAAAACAAATCAAAGGAGGTTGAATAACAATGGTTGCAACTGTATTTACTGGATGTACACTGTATTGAAGGTCCACATTTTATCTATTCTCTGAGAATCAAGCCCATAAGATTGGCATTGCTTTAGTGCCATAATCAGGCTTTTAATAATATTTTTATTCTCTCTTTTACAGCTAATAACATATCAAAAGAAAGCATGAACAGCAGCTTCCAGTGGGTGACAAAGTGGGTGGACTATTCCAACAAGTACGGTTTTGGCTATCAGTTGTCAGATCACACAGTCGGCGTTCTCTTCAACAATGGCACTCACATGAGCCTGCTGTCGGACAAAAAGTATGTTGAAGATTTCAAATGTCTTTCTAATTTTTTCATATCTAACATGCTGACTAATGTGTCTTTTTTGACAATCAGGACTGTGCATTACTATGCAGAGCTGGGACAATGTTCAGTCTTCTTAACAAGTGAAGCTCCAGAGCAGTTTGTTGGCCAGGCCACCATCCTAAAATACTTTGCCCACTACATGGAGGAGAATCTGATGGATGTAAGTGTCCTTCTTTGTTGGGAATTGGTAGGGTTGGGTGATGTTGACCAATTTGGAATTGTACGATGTCTAATCATCGACGAACATAGGCAGTGGTGAATTAATTATTTATGATTAAATAATTAATTTGTTACGAATCAATCATTTGTAACCTACCATTTCAACTACCTGACCCACATGGTCTTTGTTTTACCCGTAACCAAATCATAAATAAAGAAAAGTTACAGACAGATTACCACCTGTCAATCACTTTTTATGCATGAATAGGCAGAGTGATCTGTGTTGTTATAATGGCGCAGACAAACTTGGTTGGTAAAAAAGATCCCAACCAACAGTATCTGAGGTTTTCGCTAAAGTTACTAAGTTCAAACCTGAAAGCGAAAGATTGAAGCAGTCTATTGATGCTGTGACACGTACCGGATAGATTCAAAAGACCGAAGTGTCATTAGATAGAGACAAGATTAATTAAACATCACATTTAACAACTATAGTGAGACACAATCCAGCGGTACATCCTTGACTGTCCAACATGCACAACTGTCTGGATATTTTGTGCTCAAGCATGAGCGCATGACAGAGTTTGTGTTTGTGTGGTCACATGATGTGTGTTTTCAGTGATATAATGTTTACTGAGGGCTTTTCAGAAATGCTAGATTAATTCCAGCGTAGACAAGGATCGATTTCGTTCTACAATGCCATTTTAAAACTAAGATGTATTAGTTTAATTGGGGCCTAAGTGCGTATTTTTTTGGAGTTGGTTACTGCAGCGATGGGGGAGGATTGCTATGCAGGCTCAGCATTGTGATGTCTATAGCCGCCTTTCCACTGCACACGACAAACGACAAGCAACAGACCGGAAGTCATTCATTTCCAATGGAGAGCAGTCCGGGAGCTGCGTTGAGTTCCGATCATCTCCGTATGCGGAAAATTCGGATTCGAATTGAGCTGCGGATCCGTTGAAATATTTGAACTCCTGCGACTAGACCGTATGCGACCTGCCGACCGGATATGGTGTATTCCAGTGTTGTCCAAGCAGGTCTGTGCGCGCGAGATGAGAAATTTAGAGGAGTTTATTTGGTTATTTTTTGAATTATAAAAAGTCTATTAAAGAAAAACTTTTCTGTTCATAAATGTAAGTAAGAAAGTAATAAAAATATATATTTTTAATGTTGTCTCCACATTCCCTCCAATATTTTAGCGGTCTATGAGTTTCTAGTATCCATTCATCCATTAAACTATGTAAACGCACAGAGAATAAAGGCTATTGCTTTTGCAGTCCTTTATTTCGGACACCGTTGAAAATCACCTTCTCCACCGTGGTGCACGACAACACTGAAAATACTGTGCGGCTGCCACAAGGGGGCGTATTCCGACAGTCGTGTCCAAATGTCGTGTGCAGTGGAAAGGCGGCTTATCGGCCATCAGCGATGGACGATAGCATCGTCAGTCGACCCAATCCTCGTAATCGGTTTCATTGGATGTCTGGGATTGCTATATGTAAATAGCTTCATATTGATTATTCCTTACTGTTTGTCAACAGGGAGGAGATTTACCCAATATTACGGATGCAAACAAACCAAGATTGTACCTTCTTCAGTGGCTCAAATCTGATCAAGCATTGATGATGCTCTTCAATGACGGCACTTTCCAGGTAGAACTTTGCATTTGCATAGCTAGAAGCTACCCTACTGAAAAAAAAGCTTAAACCTTAACTTGTTTTAGCTGGTCAACCAGGCTGGTTTTAGAGGGGTTTCCAGCCATTTCCAGCCTGGTCCTAGCTGGTCAGGCTGGGAGAAGACCAGCTAAAACCATCTTGACCAGCCAAAACCAGCTACGTCCCACTTAAACCAGGCTGGTCAAGCTGGTTTTAGCTGGATTTAGCTGGTCATTTTTTAGCCTGACCAGCTAAGACCAGGCTGGAAATCAGCCTGGAAATGGTCAAAACCCCTCTAAAACCAGGCAGGTCAACCAGCTAAAACCAGCCAACCAGCCTAGGCTGGTTTAAGCTGGATTTTTCAGCAGGGTAATGACTAATAGAGCACTATTCTTTTGCAGAGCTGCATATAGTGGATCTGATTTCTATTAATAATTGGTGAAATTTGCACATTCAATCAACACTGAAATTTAAATTGAGTTGTGATAAACATTGACACTAATCTTTAAAAAGCTACAACAGATTGTGAATTGATTTAATACTTGATAAGGATAGGATTATTGGTTATTTTTCAGTGTTAAACTGGAAACTGCAATGTAATCGATCACTTTAAGGTAACTGGACTTAGCTAGAACAGAAGAATGCTTGTTGGCTTGATTGCTAAACACATGCTATTCACACAGGTGAACTTTTACCACGATCACACCAAGATAATCCTGTGCAATCACCGAGAGGAATACTTACTGACATACATCAACGAGGAACGCGTGTCCACCACGCTGCGACTCAGCACTCTGCTTGCGTCTGGATGCTCAGCGGATCTGCAAAGTCGCATGGACTATGCACTTAACATGCTGTTGCAGAGATGTGGAGACGTAACTGATGGGAAATCGAGGATGCTTTGAAAAGGCAAGAATGTGGATCAAGGCTTGATGGGAAGCATTTAAGATTGGAGGAGATCTAATGGACTTTATGAGTTATACAAATGGAACTGGGCTGGAACCAGAGATGAAATCAAGACAAATATATTCGATTTAAATGTTTATTTTTTTATTGCGTAACTCTTGCTATGTTGAAGCCAAACGGAGATCTGAGGAAAAGCAGGGTGCTTGGAGGTAGCTCCGCGGAGAGCAGATTTCGGTTAACTGTGAAAACGTCCCTATTTAAAGACATGGGCTCCAGAGTGAAATGATAAGATGCTGTAGTTTTACATGGCTAGTTCTTCCTATTCATTTGTGTGCAAAAAGAACCGGCTGCGTTTCACTGTGGGAAAACTCAGCCATGGAAATAACTTATTATGAGACAAAAGTCAGTATTTATTTATTTAATAAAGACAACCATAGAATTACATCAGTGTTGATGCTTGATGTTTTGAGGCCAAACGTTACTTCAGGTTCATTAAAACCATCATGACTAGTGCTTTGTCCTCTTGTACGCCATTGACAGATTCATCATGCAAGGTCAGTGGCAAAACCGTAAATGGTGTTCGTCTTGCCCGGTCTTGATGGTTTGTATGAAGATTAAAGATAAATAATGTTGAGCAAGTGTTGTCTTTTGTTTCTTCTCTCATTGTCCCTGCATCAGAGTGGCAAACAGTGCATTATGTCCCATTTCCATTAACTGGTACAGTACCGTACGGTATGGGTCACCTATATTAGGCGTGCGTTTCCACTGCCTTAAGCAGGGGTCACCAAACTTGTTCCTGGATGGCCGGTGTCCTGCAGATTTTAGCTCCAACCCTAATCAAACGCACCTGAACAAGCTAGTCTAGGTCTTACTAGGTATAGACTGATTTCATGCGGCCGCCATTTTCAAAAGCGAAATCGAGGCTGCGGTGGGAAGAAAACCGGAAGTATCATCGGGAGTTACATAGGAATGTTGTGTAACTGGCTGTATATCTTATCAGCGAAGAGAAAGTGACACAAATTTATCATTTCTCCGCCTTCCGGGTAACCCGAAGGTCCGTTCTGAATAAATGGTGAATGTAAAAAGGGATATCAGAGCTCATTTTCAGCTAAGTTAAGGGAAACGGCACTAGTTAGCTAACGTTTTCTTTCCTAAACACACTTTTTAGATGCCATTTATCAAACTCGAGTTAATAAAATGATTCTTTCACTATATTAGACTTGTCACGAAAATCACGAAAACTTGTCAAAAGAAAAAACGGCAATTTCGCGCTAACATTTAAGGCAATGTTGATGGCTTTCTTGAAACAGCGCTGATTTGCCATTGTGTTCACGTGTTCAACAGAAATGCTTGTGATTGGCCGAGAAGGTAATCAGTTCACCCACCGCTGTATACTGAGCACAAACACAGACGAGCCGAGCGATCTGCTTGATGACTCGACTGATCTTGGCGGCTGCTTCGCGCTCCAGTCCGTGTATCTGTGTTTGTACTGGGTGAAGGGCGGTAAACTGAGCGCAATCCAAACACAGATACACAGAGACGGAAGCGCAAAGCCGTGAAGATCAGTCATTTCGAGACATCCGCGCTCAGCAGAGCTTCCATGTTAGCAGGGAAATAGCCGGGTTTAAAACTTCAGTACCGGGACAACACTATTACAGACAACACGAGGGTGTGTTGCAGAGGACTGCAGTGTTTTATCACTCACCGGGTTACATAGGCTGAAGCAGGAAAGCGTCCTCACGGTGTTTAACTGGTGCCATAAGCTGAAGCCTAGGAGGACACTTAAGCGTATCACTGAGATTGTCATGTTGTTTGATGCTAAATTGCTTTTAATTGTTTAAAATAAACTTACTAAATAATATTAAAGTGATGGTTACACCATTTTCTGCATTTTGAAATCTCAGCAACAGCTGGAGGTTTGTAGTACACGGCATGTTACTGCAATGTTTACAGTGCTCGTCCTATACTTCCGGGTTTCTTCCCACCGCAGCCTCGCTTTGGTTCTTTAAAATGGCGGCCGCGTGAAATAAGCGTATACTTGAAACACCCAGGCGGGTGTGCTGAGGCAAGTTGGAGCTAAACCCTGCAGGGACACCGGCCCTCCAGGACCGAGATTGGTGACCCCTGGCCAAAAGGGTACCAAAGAGAGTAGTACCAAAAAGGGTACTACAAGAGAGTAGTTTCACAGATAAAAGAAAGTTTCAGTCTACGTCATTTTTACTTGAGGGAATGTCACAGTAGAGCTGTACGGGTCGTTCACATCTTACATGAGAAGCACTTCACACTAAACATATGCTTTATAAATATAAACACTTGTGTATAAAAGTTCATTACGAACCTTTCTATGAACATGATTTGATTATAACTGCAGATCAATGACGATGCGAAATAGCCTACTGTTACATCTGCGATTACATAAAATAAAAAAATGCAACATATATTAGCACATTCTGAAAAACTACACACAGCATACATTCAGTCCTTATTTGGGTACAAAAACAACACCCAACATATAGCCCACAGTCAGTGCAAACATCTCATCTGTGCCTTTAATCTTAACCAGCACATATGTAAGCCCTGTTAGAGAGTAATTCCGTCATTACGAGTTCATAAAAGTCCAAAAGGCGATGATGAACATGGCAGTTTGTTCATGATTCAGGTTGCTGAAACAATTTTCTCCTCTTTTTTTTTTCCGGCTTCTCCTTTGTTTTTTTCGCGCTTCACTCTCACGTTTGTCCTTTTCTGAAAGGATTAGATGTCGGAAGCACTTCAATAATCATGCACACGTTATTTTCATCAGCTCAAGAAGTTCCTTATTTCAGATATAGACGCTGGAGAAAGCGAAAACGCTCACACTTTTAGACGGGCTTGTAAAACAAAAACAGGACAGAGCAGATTTTGATCTTGGCTTTGTGGCTGTACATCAAAATGACGAGACGGTTTGTTTGAGCTTGAGTCAATCATGGCTCGTTAGTTTATGTATATATTATTACGTTGTAATGTCTTGGCTGTGTATTTAACAACCCAGGCTCATTGTGGAAACGTAGTCCCGCGGACGTTTCTGGAGACCGCGGAATATGTCCCGGCGGGTACGTAAGGCTGCAGTTTTAGTTTTCGCGAATCCGCGAGAGGCCACTGTTTTGTGTTTTTTCGCACCTCAGACGCCTCTCTCGCGCTGTTCTTGCGCGAACCCGCCGAAGGCCACTGTCCGACTGACTGGATGATTGACTGCGCGACCGGCCAATCGGCTGACTCGCCCTCCTCCTTCCCTGAACCCAACCAATTTTACAGATCGACCCGGCCGCCCGCCCGCTTGCTTCCCTAAACTCGAGCAACAGTTCACAAAAGCTGTCCAAAAAAATCAAAACCCTGATTTTTTTTATTCCACCGCGTTTTCAGATTTCGCCGCGTTCTCACCCTGTCACGAAACTCGTTCACTTAATTTTTGGGATTCTGTTTTTGTCTTACCTGATTGCTGGAGCTGCTCTTCCCCGGACTCGAAACCGGTCGCCGTGGTCGACCCCTCTCCGCATCTCGAGCCTGCCGACGTACACGCTGAGCTAAGTGGACAAACGGGCTGCAGCAGGGAAGCCCTCCACTAGGAGGTAAGGCAAGCGCGAAAGGGAACAGCGTCTCACCGCCCTGCAGCGTTCGCTTGAAAAAAATAAACGCGGCCGTACGTACCCCCCGGGACGTAATCCGCTGTCTCCAGAAACGTCCGCGGGACTACGTTTTCAGAATGAGCTTGGGTTGGTTTTTAAAGCATGGCGGTTCCTTTATTGTCATTCTCCTGCATCTGCAAGTGACATATCTCTGCAAACCAATAGCATTAAGTTGTGCATCTAGCTCTGCCTCATGGTACCCTTTAGGCCTGCTTGGTACCCTTTGCAAAGGGTTACCAAAAAGTGGTACGGTTCGCTTTTAGGTACCTTTTAACAGTGGAAATGGCCGTACCATACGACTCAGTGGAAACGGGCCATTAGATAAAGATCTAAGGGCCTTCTACCAAGCTCAAAAACACACACTATATATACAAAACAAGATAAAGATGAAAAGAGAACTACGCTATGCTCTTAAGCCATTCACAAACTATTAAGATTTAATAAATACAGTACTTAATTTGGTTTATTTATAATATATTATATTTATTGTGTTATTTTATTGTGTGAAATATAGTTTATTACATATATAATTTTTTTCATTACAGCAACATTGTGATAACAAATTGTAGGTCTTTTAATCTTGGACAAATTAGTTTAGTTATCATATTTATACAAAATTTAAAGATAAATGTGTTAACGAAGAGTTGAAAATAACTCATAGAGGGTTAACAGAATTAAACTTTTACCCAAACATTAAAAATAGATTCAAATCTGTTAAATTAATTGAAGTTGATGATACACAACTTAAAACAGATACATTAAAACAGATATATTCACTTTCAATAAATACATGTAAGAAATAGAAAAACAAGAAATTAAAGGGAAAAAAAAGTGTCAAATGTTTACTCTAATGCTGAGTTCAGACTGCATGATTTTAGCCCTGATTTTGACTTGCTGACAGGTTTTGAGAAATCGCCGACAAATGCCTCAAATCACAGGCAAATCAGTGCTCGTTCACAAAGTAACAGTCGCACAATATGAACTATCAAGAACACGATATGAGAGAATCGCTGATGAGTCACCGACACCCATGAGATATTTGGCACACTAAATATCTGGAGCTGTTGGCGATTCAATCATGCCGTGTGAAATGTGTACTGATTGAAAATAACATCCGCGACCACCTACAGCCAATGAGAGGGCAGCATTCACTAGTATGGGTACCTGCAGGCCAGCGGGAGGCTGGGGGAGAAGTTAAAAGCGCTCATTTTCAGTTTATTTGGACCCAAGAAATGGAGGAAAAACTAGTGTAAATTTGGCAGGAGCACTGTGTGTGTTTGACGTGCCATCTGATCAATATCACAATCAGATTGTAAAGTAAAAAAAAGTCAGGTAAGCAACACACGGTTCTAAAGCTAAAGCCTTCTTTTTACATTATGTAGTTAATAACGAAAGATATATCACGTGACCTTGCGTTGTTTCCATGTCACTTCTCGCGTTTGTTTGGTTTTGAGACGTAGTTTGGACAAAGTTGTCTGTAATTCTTCCTATTTTATTTTATCTCCTGTCGCCATAATACAGTGTAAACACAGCACCGACAGAATGCTAACCCAGAGAGTCATGCAGTGTGAAAACATCCGTGACACGACTACTTTGAAAATCATGCAGTCTGAACTCGGCATTAAAATATTGTTAAGATCATTTTTCTTTTTTTGATCTTTCTGTTATACCAGCTGGTATTTTATTTCTCTTGGCCTCAATGAGGAGGAAAAAAAGGAACAGACACAGTTTGTTGTCCAAGATCAGTAAAGCCCCACAGTTGGTTTCCTGGAGTCTCTTTCTAGCATCATCTGTCACTCTGAAATGTAGGCCATTTTGTCTTTTCTAAATCAGTGCCAGAAAACTGAGTTGATACACTAAAACTTTAATGGTTACATAACACATACAGAGCTCTCGATATTGACCAAATCAATGGTCCTGTTTTACAGACCATCAGCACACATAAAAAAATGGCTAAAATTCTAAAATAAAAAACATTTTAAAATAGAAATAAACAACAGCAATAATGCCTATATATTGTTTCAATAAAAATTATTGTCAGTTTACTCTGATTAATATTAATAACAACTAAATGTTGGAACATTTTGGAAGAAATTAAAGTAATAAAATAAAAAAAATATACAATAAAAATTAATTTTATTTATTAATTTTCTTTTCGGCTCAGTCCCTTTATTAATCTGGGGATGCCTCAGCGGAATGAACCGCCAACTTATCCAGTATGTTTTTCGCATCCATACACACTCATCCGCACACATACACTACAGACAGTTTTAGCTTACCCAATTCACCTATACCGCATGTTTTTTGACTTGTGGGGGAAACTGAAGCATCCGGAGGAAACCCATAAGAACACAGGGAGAACATGCAAACTCCACAAAAAAATTCCAACTGATTCAGCTTGGGCTCGAACCAGCGTGTTTGTGCTACCTAATGTGCCACTGTGCTGCCCATATTTAATTGATAATAACAATGCTAAGAAGAAGAATGGCTGGTATAATGTAATGAATAGAACTGATTTAATGGGTTTTTAACTGGATAATTGGATTTTGTTTAAAGCTTAGCGATACTGATTTAAATTGTTAACATCCTTAAAGAATTCCAGAGCATTCCTGCAATTAAAATAATCTGTTATTATATTTTAATCTTTAATCTTAACTTCCTCAAAGTGCTGCTAAAAAGGCTGATTAACCCTCCCTAGCTTTGAACAAACAAATATATTTAGAAAAATATATGGTTTTGAGCAATGTAGGAACTACATGCAACTACATCTTGACTTTATTCCACCCTGTGGGGCCACAAATTTACACTATAAACATGAAGAACAATATCTGCATAAATAAAATGATCTATTCCGGTGAAACTTGTTTCCCAAGCCAATTTTCCATGTCCAATAAAACATCTTGTATTGATTTAATCTACTTCTAAATAAAGATCCATGGGATACGGTCATGTTGTTTCTCAAGAGATGAATAACAACGTGAAGAAACTGAATCATGCCCGATTACTTAACATCCATCTGCAGCGTCAACATCCTGAGCAGTATGCCCAACTGTTGGGCACATGGACACATCAGTTGCCCTAGTTTCTCTTGTCCAATTCTGCAACATATCAGCTCACTGTAACACAACAGAGTCAATTTGTCCTGACTGAAATTAAAACCTATGTTTTTAGACTAATGTTTTTTAGGGGTCGCTGATTTGTCTGAACAACAGGTTTCATTTCACAGAAAATATAAAAAAAAACAGTCTGTAAATTTACCTACTGTATTATAATGAAGTGAATTTTTATTAAGATTGTGAATGGAATCTCATTCTGAAAATTTACCTTTCTGGAGATCGCGAATTATGTAGCCAAAAGTATGTGTGGTTACTTTTTTGTCTTTAAAACAAACGCTACGAGGGGAAAGGCGCCGTTCCTTTTCATGTTTACCAGCTGTCTGCTTACTTCCATATGGACCATTTTCTCGCTGTTACCAGTTTGTCCAGTGGCTCACCATGTAAAGACGCAAACTTGAGACCCAGAAAGGAGTTGATCAAGACTCCGGGGTTTGAGTTCAACAAAGAATGGTTCCAGTTAGTAAAATAAAGCCAAAAGGCTTTTCTTTTTCTGCATTGCCTTTTATAACTGTCGGTTGGGTTTACATTTACATTTAGTCATTTAGCAGACGCTTTTATCCAAAGCGACTTACAAATGAGGACAAGGAAGCAATTTACACAGTCACAGTCCCACCCCCTCTCCCTGTCTGACGAGGAGTGTGGGAAAAAGAGAAATTAGCAGAAAGAGTAGCATGTATAGCAGTGTTCTCCGGCCTCAACCAGGTCTCAGTTAGAGCCATGAGACTATAGTCAGAATATGTAGCTATGGTGGTAATAAAATCTGCCTTGTTAACAGCTGATTGACAATTCCAGAGGCCCACGGAGAGAGAGAGTTGTGAAATAGCAGATATATGTATTGAACGAAGGTTGTGAGGATTACGCCTGCAGCGTACCTCCCGTGTTTTGCGAGTGTTAGTAACAGCAGGAATTAGTAAACACATAATAAAAGTGCAATGAAAACAAAAATAAGTGTAAAGATAGAGTAAAACAAGAAAGTAAAGTACTCAAGTGCTTTGTCGGTGTCTTTGCTCGGTGGAGTCGCGCAGGTAGAGTCGATGGCGAAGGTAGAGTCGATGGTCTTTACACCAGGTTTAGGTAAGAGGGTGGGCGGGTCAATCTGTGCTTTTGAAAACACTATTGGTTGGGTTTAGAGAAGGAGGTGGCTGGGTCAGATGATCGGTCATTCAGTCGACAGAAGCCTCAGGTGAATTTATGCAAGAATATCAGCTATAAATGACACTTGCAAGAGAAATTTGAGAAACAAAAACTGCAAATATAATCCAGCAATCTGTTATTTACTATTATTAAAAATAGAATGCAAATAAATTCTTCAAACAAATGTGTTTTATTGTATTGGCAGAAAACTATAATAGAAAATTCATTCATTCATTCTTGTCAGCTTAGTCCCTTTTTCAATCCAGGGTCACCACAGCGGAATGAACCGCCAACTTATCCAGCACGTTTTTATGCAGCAGATGCCCTTCCAGCTGCAACCAATCTCTAGGGAACCATCCATACACACTCATTCACACTCATACACTACGGACAATTTAGCCAACGCAATTCACATGTACCATATGTCTTTGGACTGTGGAGGAAACCAGAGGAAACCCATGCGAACGCAGAGAGAACATGCACACAGAAACGCCAACTGACCCAGCCGAGGCTCAAACCAGCGACCTTCTTACTGTGAGGCGACAGCACTACCTACTGCGCCACTTCGTCATCACAACAGAAAATGTATAACGAAATGAAACAAATCAGCAGACTAAATATACAACTAAAAGATATGAATACATCTTCTATTTAAAATGTAACACAAAAGCTAAATTAATAATAATAAAAAACACCCGGAGTGTATGTAGCACATAAGCAATGTAGCATGTTGCAATAAGCAATGCACCATAAGACAGAAATTTGCAAAATCTAACTCTAGTGTGAGTCTCAGTGTGGGTGTCCAAGTGGCTTCATCTGTTGCTGCTTGGCTTCTAGGGTTAAGCTGGACTGGGTAGGATGCTATCAAAAAGAGTATTAATGTAACTTTGTACTTTAAGTTATTTATCCAAATGGATTTCCTTTTTTTTTTTTTTTTTTTTGTCTGTAAGTGACTACAAAGGAAACCTCATAAGAGCTGAGTGCAGCATATCTGTGGCTTCGTAACAAGTTCATTCATGCTCTTTGGCACTGTAGGAAATATACATATCTTTGTGGTGCCTGATTTCCTCAACAAGACCACACCTAACATTCTTCAACACACCTGACAGCTTTTTCACAAAGCTTACCTTTCTTAGGATTGTACAATATCCCACCTCTTACACACACACTCAAGATTAACTACATCTAACCACTATAAATTTCTTGAGGAAATAAAGTAAGTTATTAATAATGTGCTTTATACAATACAGACTGTTTCAGAAAAGCTTCAAATTAAAAATGGAAAATAAAATAATAGAATCAATAAAGAAAAAAATTCTTGAAAAATTCTTTAAATTAAGGGTTCAAGAGTTCACCCTTAGCTTATGGGGAAAACCCATACAAACACGAGGAGAAGATGCAAACTCCACACAGAAATGCTGACTTGCACAGGTAAGATCTGATCCAGTGACATTCTTGCTGTGAGGCAATGATGCTAACCATTGGGCCTCCTGCTGCCCAGCCAAGGATAGCCCTGCTAAAAAATCCAGCTTAAACCATCCAAGGCTGGTTGGCTGGTTTTAGAGGGGTTTTGGCCACTTCCAGGCGGGTTTCCAGCCATTTCCAGCCTGGTCTTAGCTGGTCAGGCTGGAAAATGACCAGCTAAATCCAGCTAAAACCAGGTTGACCAGCCTAGTTTAAGCTGCACATAGCTGGTTTTGGCTGGGCTCCCAGCCTTGCTAGACTGGTCAAGCTGGTTTTAGCTGGTAATCACCCAGCCTGACTAGCTAAGACCAGGCTGAAAATGGCTGGAAACCAGCCTGTAAATGGCCAAAACCCCTCTAAAACTAGCCTGGTCGACCAGCTAAAACCAGCCAACCTGCATAGGCTGGTTTAAGCTGTTTTTTTTCAGTAGGGAGGGAAGGAGTAGGGGTGGAAGGGGGAATTCTTCTAGATGAAGATGACTAAAGTAAGATACTCTGGTATTTTATGGTGATTTAGGAATCGTCTGATTGGTGAATCGTGCATTAGCTAATGAGAGACCAGCTGCTATTAATCGTAATCACGAACTCCTCTCAAAATTTGTTAATAAATAAACTTTACTTCGATCCAGTACTGTAGATAGAAGGACGTTTTTTTCAAATTCAACTTTTCATGGTCCATAAAAAATAAAGCATCATCGAGTCCAAGTCTCTCAGTCTTCTGTAGAATAATTTCAGCCATTTTTCTCCATACTAGATCTTCCGAACCAGTTAACAACGTCTGTGTGAATTGCAGTCAAAACGATGCAAGCCTACTCATTAGATGCACAAGTCCTTGTCCTCCTTCATCAACAGGCAAATAGAGCATGCTCTGTCGAATCCAGTAAAGCAGGGGTGTCCACACTCGGTCCCGGAACAAGCTAATCAAGCTCTTACTAGGTATGCTAGAAACTTACAAGCAGGTGTGTTGAATCAAGTTGGGGCTAAGATCAGCAGGACACCGGCCCTCCAGGACTGACTATGGACACCCCTGCAGTAAAGCTTATCCCAAAAAAAATCTACCAGTAATGCTTCTAAACTAGAGAGCAGACCAGGAGGGGGGGTCCACACATGCCAATCTATGCCACAGAGTACAGGCAACCAAATTATTAATTACTTAAACCCTTCCTCTAAAGCAGGGGTCACCAATCTCGTTCCTGGAGGTCCGGTGCCCTGCAGGGTTTAGCTACAACTTGCCTCAACACACCTGCCTGGGTGTTCCAAGTATACATACAGTAGTAAGACCTTGATTAGCTTGTTCAGGTGTGTTTGATTAGGGTTCAAGCTAAAATCCGGACCTCCAGGAACAAGTTTGGTAATCCCTGCTCTTAAGGATATCTGTGGCTGCGTCTGAAACCGCATACTTCCATACTATATAGTACGCTAAAATTAGTATGCGAGCCGAGTAGTATGTCCGAAATTTACAGAATACGAAAATCAGTATGCGAGAAGTACCCGGATGACTTACTACTTCCCGCGAGATTCTGGAGTGCGTATCCCATGCATCCCATAATGCCCCGCAAGAGAATTCATGAATGGAAATGAGGTGACGCAACTGACGCAGGTAGGTCACGTGACCATGACAAAATGGTGGATGTAGTACGTCCGAATTCCATTCATACTGTATAGAACGTACTTTTCTAACGGCTGAGTACTACGTTTAAATTCAAATGAAGTACCTACTGAGTAGTAGGCGGTTTCGGTCACAGCCTGTGAATATATCCATTTCAAACTTTTCAATCACTCCTTCCCAATTTTTACTTACTGTTGCTGTATCCACAGTGTACTCCCAAATATTTGATTCTTCCTGTTTCCCAGACTAAACCACCAGGGGCCTGTTTCAGAAAGGAGGTTAAGTGAAAACTCAGAGTATTTTAACCCTGAAATGAGAGAAACTCTGGGTTTTCCGTTTCAAAATGGCAGGTTTGTTAAACTCGAGAAAGCAGGGTAAGTCAAGCCTGTTTCTGAAAGAGAGGTAACTTTAACTCAGAGTCAGTTACTGTGGTAACTCACTCTGTGAATCTAACCTGGTCAGAAGCAGGTTTTATTCTCTAAACTCTGAGTTTCTGTCGGTCTCCTCCCCTTTTTTAAAGATGAAGCGGTATTTCTCGCCTTAGCCTTGCATTTCCACCCACCTATTTTAATGCTCATTTTGGATACGTGCATAAAAACGATTGATAGAAACGTCATGATGCACATAACTTTTTAAAATATGCATAAAAAACGCGCATAACTGAGTAGGATAAAGTTTTATTCGATAGAAAATGTGCGCATAAACTACGATGGAAACACTTTTACTGAACAAATTACAGTATGTACATTAAAAAAAAGATCATGATCATATGATAATGAAAATGTGTGTAAATGGAGGCTGAGAACACTGTAACACGTCTTAAATGTTGTTTTAGTCATTCTAAAATGCCTTAACTGTTTCAGTATTAGTGTATATTATTAATTACCTCCGAACGTCTGGTGCGTGTCAAGAGTCTCCGCGTCTCATGGCTTCAGACGCCCCCACGTGTTCATTGTGTTTCAGCATTGTCTTCTGACATCGAGGCGCAAGGACATTAATCAGGCTAAATAAAGAATTAATTGACACAGCTTCTTCTACCACAGTAAATTCTGTTTTTACTGTTGATATTTGGTGCCAGTTAAATCAGGAAGTGACAATTTTTTTCTCTTTAACTCGTTGGATGGAATTTTATTCGCATCTTTTATGCAATATTCCAGTTTTGCACATACATTTATGTAATATATTTGGATTGAAACATAGCTATTGCCTACATTTAGTCACACACAGAAGAACTGTACTAGAATGGCTTATGCTTTTTTAATAAATAATTAAATTGAATTCACCTTCGATATGCACTGTAACTAGATTAATGGGATTATTATTCTTTCTAAAAATTATTTTTAGTACTGCTTACCTTCTAAATGTTATATTAACCTCTATCACTTGATCAATAAAAAAGGCATACACACAAGCGCACTGTTAAATTATTTAAAATTATAAATGTATAAAAGAAAGTTTAGAAAAATATATATAAACTTTACAAATTACATTACTTATTTTATTATACTTAAATATTTAAATACTTAAAAAGTTAAATTAGGCATTATCTTGAGCAGCTGTTTTCCCACGCTAACTGGTTGATGGCTGCTTCTTTTCAAATATACACACTCATATTTGGTATAACTTTGCATGAGAACATCAAGTTCAGCTGGAGAAAGAAATGGTGATCTCTTTTATAAGATGTTGTCATAGTCACTCGTAATGTCTGCGCTCCATTAATAATGCCTTTTTAAAGTCACGGTGTGCGCGCTTAACTCTGAGTTGGTCTACTCGAAGTTGATTGACCCAACTCAGATCAGCTGTTCTGAAACCGAAAACTCTGAGTTTTTAATCTCTCGGTAAATCAACTCAGAGTTCAAGTTTAAACTCTGAGTTGTTTGAACCTCCTTACTGAAACAGGCCCCAGGTAATGCTGGTGGACCCTTCTCCCATTTCCCAACTGCCAACACATCACTCTTACACCAGTTTATTTTGGCAGCAGTGATACATCCAAACTCTTCAAGAATCTTCACAATAGTATAAATATCATTCTTTCCATTAACCATAATCATTAAATCATCAGCATAAGCTAATATCTAATACTGCAAATTAAAATAAGGTAGTAATAAACTTTTCATTTTGCACAGTAACTTATTTAACAACCCTGAAAAAATATATATTCAACGATGATTCCTTGAATTTACTAAATTTCTTTAGGTTAAGTGGTTGTAAACGATTTATTTGGGCTGAATTTAATCAAACAAATTAGGTTGAACATTACTAAATTGAATTTGTTAGTTTAGATTCAACACATATAAATTATTTGCAACAATTTTGCAGACACCAATTTTTTTCAGTGATGGTTCATTGTTAAAGGGCCATGACACCCCCTCGTTTCAGCAGGGTGTTTTCACAACTCTACTTTGGAAAAAGTCAGAAAAGTGGGCGTGTCCAGCTCTGCTTAGGGGGGAGTGTCGGAGGAAGAACAGAAGCATGTGTGGGAGTGTCTATTTGGGCACGTTCGAGTTTCAGAGTTAAAACACACACCCACAGGGGACAAAGTGACTGTGTTTACATGGACATCTGTAGTCAAATTATTTGCCAAATTATTAAATGGTGGACTTTAACTGCAGTTTGGCTCTTTCATTCAGGGAATTCATTCATGCTCCTCGCGACAAACGAGATATTTGATTCGAGGAACTGCTGTAAGTGTGTATTTTTCATGCAATGTTGGATACCGCACGGCGAATGAGAGAAAAAAAATAAAAATTTCCCGGAAACATAGACGCAGACGGCAGGTAGCGTCAGAAAGCTGCGTGTGTTATTCCAGTCACAAAATGCGGTGAAAACTCTACACAACGGTAATAGTTTGGTTGTGGTGCTAACATGTTTACACTCGGTGCAATAGTTTATTCGATACGAACAAACTGAATAAACAAAGAGCACTGGTCGCTCACTTACCAAATCTGTAGAGACAGGACAATCACCAGCAACTAGAGCCGCGTCTTTATTAAGAGGAGACTACAAGCGAATCCGGATCTCAGCGTTTGCAGATGAGAACAGCTCTCAGGTAAACAATGTTCCTCCTGAGACACGTAAGTTATTGTTGTCGAGCGTCGCGTACACTGTTAATCCACACGTGACTCCAGCTGAGCTCTCACAGAGAGAAAATGAAAACAAAACTTAACTGCAGCAAACTATAAAAGCAACACTTCACGCTTGTTTTGCCAACACAACGTGGCGTCTCTGTCATCTAAACACTGTGACAATAATGAATATTAATGAAGTTGCACAATAGAGTGCGCTGATTGGTTTGAACCAAGCCTTAGTCATGCATTAATGCAGCACACTGTAAGACGTAATAAGACACACTCTGGCACAGACGTCCAGTCTGCACGCTGGAATACACGCTATTATCTCATGACCGTGACGCAGCTTCAAAAATTTGTTTCAAACCAGAAGTACGAATTTGCTTGAAATAACGCAAAAACAACCAATTTACACTTTTTAGTAAAATATAGGTGTCCTAATAGTGTTTTTAGCAGTGTGGGACACATATACGACTGTCAACACTTTAAAAAATGTGTTTTGGTGTTTCGTGACCCTTTAAAGAGTACAGCATACCTGTGCACCCATTCTATTAGAAAACATGTGCTCTATTGCAAGTTTAGATCCTCGTTTAATCATAATGGAAATATGGGGAATTTCATGTAACAATAAACTCCTGCTTCTAGTCAATGAGTATAATGATGATGAACAACATGCAGCATTAATCAACAGAGATGGATAATCAGTCCATCACAGGATTTTGACAGATTATGAGTTGTATAATTATGATTTACTGATAAGCACCTGCATTAATGAAGGTTTTTCAAACCGTTGTATAATGAAGATATATTATATAAAATTGATAATTCTATAATACAACATTAACTGGTCGTTTTGACATGACACATGTCCCGAAAGGTTTCTATGTTATGCGAGTTACATCTGAGCTACTTTATTGTCTTGTCGGCTGTTGAACTTGTGCCCACTAAATAAAGTTACATCCCACCACACCTTCTGGAATCACATTCCAAACACCTGAGCACCTCCACCAAAAACAAAACATGCGGTGGAAACCTCACGGCACTGAAACCCACAGGTTGCAACAATAACTGTCTGTGATAAATCAAAGAACACTGGGCCAGGGGCTGAGTCAGAGCATAAAAGGAAAACACCTCCACAAACATGCCCAGACAAGATCCACATATTCTAAAAACAAAAAGCATATAACAGCTAGAACAATCAAACTGCAATAAAAAAAATAAAAATAAACATTAAAGACATGCAAAAAGCTCATTCACATGGAAAGTAAAGTGATAATTTGGTAACACTTTAGAATAATCTGTTATAACTAGTTAATAGATCATTAATAAACTGTTATTTAATGAGTTACAAATGACTTGGTAAATAAAAGTTTAAAGTTTGTTAATTATTTATAACTGTGCCTTATAGATAGCCAGTAGATAACTTACAAGCTGTTAGTTAACAAGTTATAAATGACTTGTTGACTGTATTTTAATGATTTATAACTATACCTAATAAATTAGTAATAGATCACGAACAAGCTGTTGGTAAATTACTTACTAAAGACTTGTTAAGTATCAGTTAATAGTTTATATACGTTATTGGGACTTTATTCTAAAGTTGCAACTATTCATCATTTATTAACTCTTAGTAAATGAGGAATAGTTGCAACTTTAGAATAACGTCCCAATAACATACATAAGCTAATAACTAACACTTAACTAGTATATTAACTCACACTTTACAGATCTGGGGCCTCATGTATCAACGCTGCGTACGCAGAAAAACTTTGCGTACGCCAGGTTTCACGCTCAGAATCGCTCACGTTTGGATTTACTAACGATGAACTGAACTTGGGAATGTGCGCCGCTTCATGGCAGCTTTCTGGCTGGCGTACGCACATTTTTTGTGCGTGTCTGTTTTATTTCCATTGGCGACTCCTAGAGGCAGTTGTGTTAAATTTCTCTCTACAAAGTGTCTGAGCCTTGCAATGGCAGCTGTATGAGACGGGTTCATCTAGCAGGTATATAAGGTTTCCATACCATAAAGTTCACCAGCCAAACATTAAAGCGCAATTTGCAGCGATCGCCTGTTTTCCCAATGTAATCTGAGCGATCTACCGCACGCACATTGCTATAAAGACACTATCTGAAGATTTGCATGCGTGAATCAGAAACATTTCCATTCAATAAATGTGCAAATAAAATATGATGCACAGACTTATTAATGATTCCTACTTGTCTTTCTCGTGATAAATAGTAGGCAAAATCTGATATGTAGCGGGGGAAAAAGAAGAAAGAATTCATTAGACGCTGGATTTGAGCCGAGTTCATGCTCGAACGTGTCAAAACATTATCACATGCGTCGTATGAGCTGCGCCACTGAGACTGTTGAGGGTGCTGCAACATTTCACAGATATAAATCACACTATTTCTCTTTTAATTCACTCAGTGCGATGTTCAGACCCAACTGTGTAAACCGCATCAGCTAAACTCTCCCACTCTATTTTTTTCTTTTGTTGTTAATTCCGGAGAACAAACTTGCAAATAACACCGCTTTTCTCCGGTCTACCTCCGAAAGCAGCACCTCCAATTCACATTCTGTTCAAAGTTTCTCTTTTTGCTTGCTTTTGCCGTTGCTTTTTCGTTGGGTTTTTCCATTAGCATAGTCATTAGCATATTCATACGGGGGAGGAGGCAGGGAGGGGTTTTGTGCTCGTGCATGTTGCGCTCAGTTTCACGTTCATTCGGATGTACAAAAGAATATGCGTGGGATTCAGCGTACGCAGTGTTTCATACATCTGAATTTTTTTCTGCGTACGCACATTTACAGCTTTGTGCGTACGCAATGTTTTAGTAAGATTTCCACGCAAGTCTTCGTACATGAGGCCCCAGTTGTTCATCGTTTGTTTACCATCTACTAATACCAGTGAAACTTTGTAGAACAGCAAATGGATGGAACAAGTTCAAGCTTAAGAAATCTGATTTTAAATTTGAAAATATATCATATTTGTACCTTAACCTTGTTCCACTCATAGTCTTTTCTGTGTGCTGTATTTTACCAAAGAAACTCCACAGATGAAATGTTGAACATTGTGTTCAATGTATAGAAACACACATAGCCATTACATGGCAGAACAGCAGTATACAACAGAATACAAACCCATGAGGTTTGGGAACTTTTTGTGCTAAACATGAAAACAAAATAAATACAAAATTATTTTATGAGAAAAGTTTCACTGGTAATATTAGATGGTTAACAAACTACGAACAACTGATCTGTAAAGTGTGAGTTAACATACTAGTTAAGTGTTAGCTATTAGCTTATGTGTGTTACTGGAACGTTATTCTAAAGTTGCAACTATTCCTCATTTACGAAGAGTTAATAATTGAAAAATACTTGAAACTTTAGAATAACGTCCCAATAACGTTTATAAACTATTAACTGATACTTAACAAGTCTTTAGTGAAGTAATTTACTAACAGTTTGTTCATTATATGTTACTTATTTATTAAGTATAGCTATAATCATTAAAATACAGTCAACAAGTCATTTATAACAAGTCAGGTTCATGCGAGAACAGCGCGGGTGCGAACCGCGCTCGTGAAAGGTATCTGTGGTGCGAAAAAGCGCACGACAGCGGCCTCTCGCGGATTCGCGAAAACAAAAACTGCAGCCGTACGTACCCGCCGGGACGTATTCCGCATTTCCACAATGAGCCCGGGTTGAATAATAAACACTGACAATAAGCAAA
Organism: Danio rerio; assembly: GCF_052040795.2. Classification (NCBI taxonomy): domain Eukaryota; kingdom Metazoa; phylum Chordata; class Actinopteri; order Cypriniformes; family Danionidae; genus Danio; species Danio rerio. Next base: position 4,588,417 of record NC_141030.1, on the reverse strand, counting down.
TAAATAAATAGACAATATAACATTATGGTAACACTTTACAATAAGGTTCATTAGTTAATGCATTTACTAACATGAACTAATCATGAACAACACATGTGCAGCATTTATTAATCATAATTGAACATTTACTAATGCATTATTAACATCCAAGTCCAAGCTTGTTAACATTAGTTAATGCACCATGACTTAACATGAACTAACAATGAACTAACAATGAACTACTGTACATTTGTTCATGTTAGTAAATGCATTTATTATCATTAACTAATGAACTTGTAAAGTGTGACCAACATTATTATTATGATAGCATACCATATATTTTTTTCTTATCCTATTTATTATTACTATTACACAAAATATAATTTTTCATGGACCCGAGTCTACAAACAGCTACCTCACATTTGTGAAATATCAAATTAACACATATTTAAAGGGATTTTTGAGGGTGACAAACTAAAGCCTGTTACATCACGAGAACATCCGTCTTGCATGGTTTGCAGGAGCCACACTGTTCCAGAATGTTTTCACTAATGACAGCAAGCTATTAATATTTTATGGCCTCAGTCAAACTATGAAATTGCATTTTGTAAACCTCATTCAAACCACTGGGTCTGAATAAAAATATAAGCAATGTAATACAAAAGTACTTAATATACTAGTATATTATTAATATCCTAAGTAACATTCATGAATTCCTTTTTTTTTTCTTTTTCTTTTTTTTTGTGAGTGCTTGTCCCTTCGGCACTAAATGGTCTCTTTCCACATTTACAGACACATTTAGAGGCATGTCGCCATTATAAGGAGATCACAAATGCCATTAACTGAAAAACAATGTAAACCAAACAATCCGGTGTGCATGTTAGTAAACTGTGCTGTAAATGACCAAGTACCTAGCAGAACAGGAGACAAAACTCAATACCAACTCATTAATTTGAACCTGTTTCATTGTAACTATACTTGATTTGTGGCAAAAAATGGCAGAGACTTAAATATGAACACCTTTTAAGAAAAGAAACGCATCTAGCAGTTATTAAGCTGGTTCGCCAGGTTCACACTGCAAGCGTGATCATCGTGTAAGCAGCATGTTTTTGATTATGCATTATAATTATATTTTAATTGTATGATATTTGTTACACTGCTTTTTTGTCTTGTTTCTAGTCCAAATATTTAAAAATTCCTAAATCAAGAAGAATTTTCAAGACACTCAAAACATATTGTCTTGTTTTGAGAAATAATATGCCAATATTAAGTGAGTTTTTTCTTAAAACAAGCAAAATAATCTGCCAATGGGGTAAGCAAAATAATCTTACGTCAAAAAAAAAACAAGATTATTTTGCTTACCCCATTGGCAGATTATTTTGCTTGTTTTAAGAAAAAACTCACTTAATATTGGTATATTATTTCTCAAAACAAGACAATATGTTTTGCTTGTCTAGGAAATGCTACTTGATTTAAGAAATTTTAGATATTTAGACTAAGGCCCCGTTTACACTAGTGCGTTTTAGTTTGAAAACGCATAAGTTTTGCTACGGTTACGCCATCCGTCCACACTACGCCGGAGTTCTCGAGCGCCGAAAACGGAGCTTTTTGGAAACGCTGGAGAGGCCGTTTTCATTCTAAAACGCTGCTGCTCCGTCTCAGTGTGGATGGGGAAAGACGGAGACATCTGAAAACAGAGGCGGGGCTGCAAACGTTCGCCTATCTGATTGGGGCTTTTCCTCAATATTAAGTAGCCTAACACACACAGTTCAGTCTCGCATCCTCTTCTTGTAAGTTAAGACTTCGCAAGTTTGATCAAGGCTGCAGTCTCCCCCTTCTCAGTTTGATATGGAAAACATACCGAGGACACGGGTAAATCTTCAAAGGGAACAGTGTACTTTATAACTTCATTCACATCACCTTGGCTACGTTGTTTCACTTTCTCAACAATAAAACATGATTTAAGGAACTGCCTATTTTCATTTTAATATTAGCAACTAAACAGACAGCAGAAATGTTGAGGCGCCGTGCTGCATATATGAGCGTCATCTTCACTGTGTGGATATTTATAACAAAACGGAGCCGATAACAACTGCCTCCTTTCATTTTCATTGAAAATACGAAACGCACCCTCTCTTCTGCTGAATATCAGTTTTAATAATCGATACTTATAAAAGTATAACATACAATAAGTTTATACATTGTAGGAAATAAAGGCAAGCGATCAGTCAATGTACCTGGATTAATCATTAACTTATCTTTGCGCTTAACCAAAACATGTTACCCGTGAACAAGTAACTTAATAGATTCCAATGACCAAAGTCAGGGAATTGGCCTATGTCGTTAGATAAAGACAACAACATGAATAAAATATCACGTTTAGCAAATATAGTGAGATTAGATCCAGCGGGAGATGCTTGATGAGCAGCCCGACAAGCAGAGCTCTCATCTGGGTAGAAATGCTGGAGCGCTTGCCCGAGAGTGTCTGTGTGGTCACGTGATGTGCGTTTTCAGCGTTTTGGTGTGGACGGAGAGCAGTTCAGAAACGCTGGGTAAAACGCGAGTGTGGATGCGGATCGTTTTCATTCTACAACGCCGTTTTAAAACTAAAACGCACTAGTGTAAATGGGGCCTAAAAAACAAGACAAAAAATCTAAGCAAGAAAAGCATTTGTGCAGTGTATGTAATTGGCTGACAGACAAGTTGTTATTTATGTGCATTCCTTCTATGTATGTATTGGTGCTGGTACATGGCACCACCTTAAGGAAACAATGTTTGAACTATTGGGCTATGCTTATCTAGCACAAGTATTGGGCTTGGGGAATGCCATGATATTGCAGCCCAAACCATCACAGATCAACCCCAATGTTTCACTCTGGTCATGCAACAGTCTGAGTGGTACGCTTCTTTGGGGCTTTTCCACAGCATAACTCAGATATTGAGGTGCTTTCACACCTTGACTTTTGTTTCGGAACCTGTCTCGTTTGCCCATTTAGCGTGGTTCGTTTGGCATATGTGAATCCAGCAATCGCGCTCTGATCCGCGCCAAAAAAATGGCTCTGAGATTGCCTGAATGAGGTGGTCTTGGCTCGATTGAAACGAACTCTGGAGCGAATCGATTGTAGTAGGAAAGTGATAAGACCCGAGCCTGACTACATCACAGTGTTTTATGGATATATAATAGGCATACGGCTATATAAAGAGAGAATTATGAGTAGGGCGGGAGGTCATTCCAGACATTCCAAGTCTCACAGAAGTTCCGGGAGTCTCCCGCAAATGCACAGAAACTCCCTGATCCCCACAAATAATCTCCCAGAGAATAGTCTCCCTCCCGGTCCTCAAATACATCTTGCACCCTTCTCACCCCTACCCACCGTATCCCTCCTTGCTCTTCAGACAACATGCACCCTGTCAAACACCACCAAACCACTATAGCAGCCCAGCCATGTTATGTAGATGTTGGACTGAAGCAGCTAATATTATTTTACCATGCTGAGGGGCAGAGGGTTGATGAAATCCTACTGAGAGATTTCTGCTGCTGTCTAGGATTTCACTGCCTTTTTACACTTCCCTTTCCTTCTGTGCTCGTTACCAGCCATGCCTTTTTCCTTGTGTCATTTCAAATTATTACATATAACTTCATTTGTAAACTAATTCGTTTTGTTCTCTTGCATATATGGATTTCTTTGGTTGCTGCCAATATCCGGTGAAAATTTCAAGTCAACAACACCTTTAGAAAAATGTTTTCTAAAAAAATGGTGACGTCTTCAAACTGATGTTCAGCTTTCTTGCATGTTAAAGTGTGAAGAGCGAAAGCGGGTTTAAATTCTGTATGTGCTGAAATATAGAGGAATCTCATCTTCCCAAACAGGAAGCAGGCAGGATGCCCGGAGCTGACGCACGCGCTATTGTGTGTGCTTCCTGTGACCACTGCAGGTGCATCTCTGAGAGGCTCAGGCTCACACTGAATGGCACTTCTTTATGTGCACTCTTGTGATAAACTGCTTTACAGATAAAAAAAAAAAAGATGGGAAATCTTGTCAATTATCCTTCTTTCAAATCTCTTTGTTTTCAAAGATGAGAGTGTAAACCTGTTTTAAAACAAAAAACAAATGTTATATAGGCGACACGGTGGCGCAGTTTGTAGTGCTATCACCTCACAGCAAGAATGTCGCTGGTTCAAGCCTTGGAATTTCTGTGTAGAGTTTGCATGTTCTCCCCGCGTTTGTGTGTGTGTTTCCTCCAGGAGCTCCGGTTTCCCTCACAGCCAAAAGACATGCGGGACAGTGAATTGGGTAGGCTAAATTGTCCGTAATGTATATGTGTGAATGAGTGTGTATGGATGTTTCCCAGAGATGGGTTGCAGCTGGAAGGGCATCCACTGCGTAAAACATATGCTGGATAAGTTGGCGGTTCATTCCGCTGTGGCAACTTCAGATTAATAAAGGGACTAAGCCAAAAAAGCAACTGAATGAATAAATAAATGTAAAATAATTTCCCCAATCAAGTATATATCGGTTACACTTCATTTTGATGGTCCATTTGAGTATTAATTCAATTCAATTCAATTCACCTTTATTTGTATAGCGCTTTTACAATGTAGATAGTGTCAAAGCAGCTTTACATAGAATATAATAGTAAATTGAAACAGTGTCAGTTCAGTTTTCAGAGTTGAAGGTTAGTTCTGTTTAGCTCAGTTCAGTGTGGTTTAATAATCACTACTGAAAGTCCAAACACCGAAGAGCAAATCCATCTGCTTAATGTCAATACTGCTCCTTCAACAGAAATTTAACTGACAGTTCACTTATAATCTAATGAGAATTAGTTGGCATGTAGATGCAATGTAACTTAAATTCAACAAACGGACCATCAAAATCAAGTGTGACTGTACACTTACTATCAACTTATCAAAATAACCAAATTATTAAAAACATAATGAAACAAAACTCAGAGTGCTTTTAATTTCTTTTAAAGTAAAATAGACTATTCAGCAACAACACAATTATTAGTGTGAAAATGTAAGTGCACACAGCGACACGTGTAGTGCTCAGCATATGTAAGTCCACCCCTCACAAATCTATCTTTTTAATTCATATTTTTGATAGGAAGCTATACAATATTATATTTGTGCTTATACATTAGTACTGAAGCCAAATCAAGCAAAATAACTTGTGTAGACAATTCTTTTTTTTTTTTTTCATTTCTCAGATTTATCCTTGATTCTCAAGTAGTATGTTGTGTAGGCTCTGCCTAAAGAGATGTTAAATCATTTACCTTACAGTCGTTCTTTACTCTATATATTTTAATATTCTACACTATATTTTGTATGCTCTGTCAAATTATATGCTAACTGAAATTGGCTTTTTAGGAGATTTATTTTGCATACTAATGAGCCATTTTGCAGAAAGAGCTACAGTATCTTGGACAAGAAAATGCAGCAGAAACAATAAAAATAACATGCGTCTCTCGCCTCTGATTTCCTGTGTAACCATTTATGAAAACATATTGGAGCCTACGGAGGTCTCTAAGCATGTGCATTTAACTGGTCCAGTTCTTCTGTGCAGAAAAAAGGAACTAGAAACGGTGCAGAAAAGCTGACAAAGACAACCCGCCTTCTGGGTCTTTAGTCTTCAGAGAACACTCGCAGAGCGCATGGTGTGTTCTCTTGCTTAGCACTGTATAACCAATAGGACAGTGGTCCTCATCTTTTTATCACCGTGGACCGGTCAACATTTGTCAATTTTACAACGGACCAGTTTGGGCTAGGGGGTCGGGGGGTGGCGGTCTTCACATGAACACAGCTGCTGCGCTCGTGCATCCAGGTTAATCATGAACAACTCAGTGCGCATGCGCTAGTTGCACTATCGCGGTCTGATTGTTTCAAACAAGGTTTATATGCATCAAATACATAACATCTGTGCCAAACATCTCAACTGACGAACATATTAACAATAATACAACCGTATAGCCGACTTAAATGTATGCATTGGCATGCTATTGCCCTAATGAGTATGATTATGTGAAACTCCATATAGATACATATTGCAATGATTTCGGGTACTTAGCGATGCACGCACACATATATGCACAGTCCTAAATGCTCTGCTGACTTGGACTCCATAATACCTGTTTTATAACTTTAAACTATCAACAACCCACAGATATATACACTAGATATCGCATAGGGACCCTGAGCATGCGTCAGTAGTGCCGCCACATTGGTACAGTGCTCCCAGGACAAATGTCATTCAACCGCACTAGTCAAGACAGTGTTATTACGTGAAGAAGCGGGACTTTAGCGCTGTCTACGGGTGTAGTAACGAGCAAACAAAGAAAACAAAGCACAAAGGCAGAACATTTCATAGGTAATACTAAGTTTTTTCTGTTTTTGTATGTTTTGAACTTTTGTACTAATCAGGTCACGTTATTGATGATAACAGTCACTTACTGCATTCACCATACAGCAAAGCAGCTCCAACTCGCACTAAACACCCGGCTTATGCTAGTTTTGTTGAATAAAATCAGCAAACAATGCAAAAGAAATATGACAACGAGATGCTGCGCTGCCAGAAACTTGTATTATTGTCGGCTAACGTTAGTGAAAGAGTCGTTCGGGGGATTCATTCACAAACGAATCGCTCCCTCCGTCAGTATGAGAAGTGAAAGCAGGAGAGGAGCTGTGTTTCAGGACATGATTAGATAAAATTTAACAGGGAGGGTGGATAGTACATTTCTGTACACACAAACACAAGCTTTTTGTCAGGAATGCCCGTGCGGTCACTGATCCATCAATGTAGAAAAGTGATGTAAAATTATAATTTTCGTAATTAGAAAAAAAAATTACATACTAACATCCAGGAAAACTCCCGATCATAGATATATGTGTATATGTGTATCTTTCTGGCTTTGGATGGCCACAGTCCTCCACTGTACCTTGGTCCCGCATTCATTTCAAAGGAGCGCTACCCTGTAGCAAGATGGCGGCGCTATTGACGCATTCCGTCCAATAGACAACAATAGGCCAGGCGACATCTAATGTATATATCTATGTCAACAACCACCACTGAGCTATGTTCAATCGTTCTTCCCGCTCATTGGTGGATTTTGGCATAGTCCATTTCATTTCAGATGGCGAGGGTGAGTGGAAGAAACCAAGTCGCGGGGGGAATATTTTCCACAGAAATAATTTATGATTTCTTATGTGGCCCGGTACCAACTGTTCCACGGACCGGCCCGGTGGTTGGGGACCACTGCCATAGGACACATTTGTGCGACCCAGAGCCCTAATCGAATTATTCATTTGTACCGCCTCCTGAGTTTCTATTGAACACGCGTGGAATTGATTATAAATTCCAACATTTGCGATAACGGTCCAAAAACTAGTACACCCAAATTTATATTATTTTTTTATTTTTGTATTTTCTTTCAATTTCTAAATATGTTTGGTGACAAAAATATTATTTTAATAAATATATCTGTTTAATAAATCTGTTTTGTTTAAATGCACTAAACTACATTGCCTATATTCGCTGAGAAATGCATGCTAATATTTATTTTCAAAATGGGGTGCACAACATTATGCTATGCTTAATTATGTACTTAAATATGCAAGCATACGTACTATGTTTAGGATTTACTTATATTTATGTTTAATTTACATTTGACTTATATTTAATTAAAGGACAGTTCTGAATTAATGAAATAAAATTAAAAAACACAATGTACATACTTCTTGATTGTAACAGTCCCATGTGCAGAAAGCAAGAGTACAATAGCCTAAAAATGACCTTGATTTTATTATTTCTTTGCTTCTATTTATGATCAAATGTAGCACATTTTCTTTGTCTTATCTGGAATTGAATTAAATAAAGTATTTGATTAAAGCATCAGAAGCCTGCAAGCTTATCAGGTCTGAATCAAACTACATGACTGTGATTGGCAAATGCTGTGTGCAGCAGAATCTAATCACAAGGCGGTTTCTATCGCATAAGAGGCACGTCAAGAGAAGCCATGACATTTTTCAGCAAACTGCTTACCAGCAACAAGCACCAGAACAGATAAGGCCACAGAATAGTAGCAGCAGATAGTTCAGTCTAAATAGTTCTGCAAAAAAATTCTGGTGCAGCTTGTTCAATTAATGAAAAATAAAACTATAAATTGTATGTAAAAGTTTTGTCTAAATAAAAAAGAAGCTGACAATCTCTATATAAAACTTATTATTTACACAATTATTTATAATTTTAATTATTTACACAAAACAAACAAATCTGCAAAGCATATAATAAAATACTAAAAGTTAATTTAAAACATTAACAGATACTCAATGTCATGAGGATGCTTTTATTTCTGGGTCCAAGGCATTCAAAAATTTACATGGTTGCAGCCAGGGCTGTGCACAGGGGTGTGGCCCGGTGGCTAGAGGCACTGCCCCTCTGCCCTCATTGGCTGAGGTGACCCTCTCAGCAGGCATTTGCTCGATCGACAGGCATTTGCACCCCCCACCCCACTCTTCACTTTGCGACCCCCCCTCAGAACTTTGCTCTCCCTGCCCCTGTAAGAGTCTGTGCATGGGCCTGGTTGGAACTGTGCATCATTTTATGTAGTGTGTTTAAAGGGCCATGGACATCAGTAATCAAATTATTTGCCTTAATCTAAATAGGACAATAATATGTTTGTTGCATGTCTTTCCCTGTGATGCTGTGTCTTTGACTTTGTCTTTTATCAGTTAAGTTTGTTACCATTTAGACACATCGCCTATATCTGTGCTGCTGTGTTCGCCTATTTTTAAAATTCTACGGATTACCGGCAGGGCTCATGGTTGAAATAGGTGAAGTTTATTGATAAACTAATTTCGAGAGGAGCACGCAGTTATGATTGATAGCACCTGGTCCTCCTTAGCTAACACTGATTTACCAATCAGACGACTCCTTAACCACTATAAATAACTAGAGTATCTTAACTCAGCCATCTTCTTCTATCCTCCCATTTCCTTGTCAGGGCAGCACGGAGGCGTAATGGTTATCACCACGGCCATACAGCAAGAATGTCTCCGGCTCAGACAATACCTGGCCAAGTCGGCATTTCTGTGCGGAGTTTGCAATGTTCTCCTCGTGTCTGCGTGGGTTTGCGGGCTCTCTGGTTTCCTCCCACAGACCAAACACATGTAACATAAGTAAACTGACAAATCTAAATGGACAGCATAGACACTTCATAGCATCTACTTCCAACATTATCAAGCAGGGGTGTTCTCGAGACCTACCTAAACTCGGACTCCCCTCTTGCCCTGCAATGGGAGGGGGAGCCTTGGGCTCGAGGATCTCACGAGCTCAGGGCTCTCTCCCGGGACAGCATGCCAAACACGCTCCATAATCAATCATCAGCTAAGAGCGAACTTTTGAAATAGGGTTAAAAGACCTGCTGCACTGCTATCCATGTTATCTGCATTCAGACTCTGGAATTGAGGAGGAGAAAAGTCTTTCTCATTTATAGTGTTTATATAGACACGATTATCTTTAGAATGATAGAACACATTGTGGTTATGTGTATATGAAATTATGAATAACAAATATAGCAGGACATTATAATACTTACTGCTTATTTCTTTGCATTTTAACTTTGTAAACTATAAAATCATGGGTCTCCTCACGGTTTGTGTTGTGAGCCAACTAACAGTTGTTTGCTCCCATGTTTTCCCCTCTGCTCTGCTGGCCACGCCCACTCCTCCTTCTGCTTGGAGCGCTCCACGCCCATCATGAAGCATTTTTTGAAAAAAAAACTGAGGTAGACTTAAACTAAACAGGGGGTTTCATGGCTCTTTTAAAATAATAACTTGTGTTTTAGTCCTATTTTATGTTTCTTTTTAGAAATCCAAATCTTACTGACCCCTTTTGAAAAAAATGTACACTTTGGGCCCTATCATACACCCGGCGCAATGTGGTGCAAGGCGTAGCGCAATAGTCTTTTACTACTTTAAGCTCGGCGCAAGGGTCGTTTTGAGGTGTTGCGCCACGTTGTTTAAATAGCAAATGCATTTGCGCTCAAATGTGCGCCCATAGGCGTTCTGGTCTAAAAAAGCAGGCGTGTTTTGGCGCGTTGCTATTTTGAGAAACTGTAAATAGTCTGATCTTTAGACCAGAACAAATTCGGTCTATTGTCTGGCGCAAGGTACGCCTGGCTTACACACTACAAACAAGATGCAATACGCAAATATCTTTACATATGAAAAAGATATAATATATTAAGGATATATATAGGATATAATAAGGATATATATAGGATATAAATGATTAAAATATTACAAAACATATTCATTTCTAGCCTACATAAATATGAAAAATCACTGCTTTTATGTCTTCTTCATCTCGGGAGGCTTTTTCAGTTCATTCAATTTGCTTTTGTATAATCTTATTATTATTAGCAGTATTATTTATTATATCCATATTTATATGTGTTTTATTAAAAACAAGCTTAGATTTGTCCACCTGTCAGGTTTCAGACCATATAGGGCACAGCAGGTGTATTTGGAAATAACTTATACTTTGTTATTATTAATCATTTATTCGTTTGCTGGAAATTAGAAATGAATTTAGAAATAGTTTTAAAAACAAATCTTTGCGCTTAACAAACGAAATTAATTATTTATAGGCTAATTGATGTCTGTGCGGTAAGGTTTCCCTATCCACGAGAGTAAAAGCGAAAGTGAACTTACTTTACGTCATGTTAATAGCAATGCGCTTATGGCGTGACGCAGCTGGCTCTTAGAGGGAATGGGAGATGAGACTCTGATTGGTTTATTCTCAAAACACACCTATAACTCATTACGAAAATAAACTCAACCCTTTTAGCCACGGCGCAAAGCAGGTTTTCCTGTCCTTAAGTCAGCAAAAAGGCGTTCTGACACGCCCTGAAAGCGTTTGCGCTCTGCGCATGGACCGTCAAAATAGAGCCCTTTATATTTATTTGAGACAAACTCCAGTTCAGTGAAAATAATCTATTTTAGATCTAAATATGTTGGGGTGAATTGCATTTTTGCATGTAGGGCATTTTAAAGGTATATGTTTAAACTTATGTTTTTATTCATTGTGGTAAGGTCATGAAGAAAATTGTAATTATAATTCTCAATTACTGTACATTTGCAGTCAGTGTTATCAATATTCAGAATATGCACACAGAGTTTACGTCCATTTAATTCATATGGAAATACCAAGTGAGTTGCTGTGGTAACCATTGTGGCATCATGTGGCAGCTGCAATGCACTTCTCACTTCAATACCCATCTCCCTCTCTCAGTCTCTTCCTCTGTTGCCATGACAACAAATCCCACCATCTCATTAAGATGAGAGGCTGCTCACTGCTTCAAACATTTTCATTTGAACAACAAAAAAAACCCCCAAAGCTTTCCTTGCCGAGTGACTCCTAAAGGGCTTTTCATGGAAATAACACTACCGGAAATTCATCCATTCATCTTCTGTTTGGCTTAGTCCATTTATTAACCTGGGGTCACCACAGTGGAATGAACTGCTAACTTATCCAGTGTATTTTTTACGCAGCAGATGCCCTTCCAGCTGCAACCCATCACTGGGAAACGTCCATATACGTACATATAGTCATTTGGCAGATGTGTTAGTCCAAAGTAACTTACAATTGAGGCATTCGGAGATAAAAAAATACACACAAAAATGACAATTATATAAAGGATATAAAGTGCTAGAGTAAGGATGGGGAGTTTTTTATTATGATAGAGAGAAGAGTGTTTTTACAGGTGGTTCGCAGGAAAGACTAAAACAGCATCCAAAAAATTAAATAAACTATTTAATAACAGGGTGAAAATGTGATAAAAATCAGTCAAGGGCTTTTCTTTTTCTGGACGGCTTTTGTAAATTGTTGGTTGGGTTTAGGGAGGTAAGTGGGTGGGCGGGTCAATCGATAAAATTGGTAGGGTTTAGGGAAGGAGGAGGGTGGGTCAGTTGATTAGTCGGTAATTTTGAATGGTGACAGATACATAGAAGAAGACATAGGGTTTTAGTTGTTGTTTGAATGATCCTAGTGAATCAGCTGCCCTGTTGGAATGTGAGGAACCAGTGAGGAACATTGAATGAAAAAGTTTTTGGTAAGTGACGTATGCCAAGTTTAGACTGCATGTTTTTCAATAAAGGTGGGCGTTGCAGATGTTTTCACACTGCATGACAATCTAGGGTAGCGTTCCATTGCTGCTGTGTTTACACTGTAGGATGGATCGGCGACCGGGCGATTCACACTGCATGGCTTTATAATAGGAAGGGATGCTTTCACACCTAGATTTTTCTTTCGGAACCTGACGCTTTCCTACTGTTAGCGTGGTTTGTTTCCCTACAGAAAAATCCAGCTTAAACCAGCCTAGGCTGGTTGCCTGGTTTTAGCTGGTCGACCAGCCTGGTTTTAGAGGGGTTTTGGCCATTTCCAGCCTGGTCTTAGCTGGTCAGGCTGGGAGATGACCAGCTAAAACCAGCTTGACCAACCTAGTCAGGCTGGGAGTCCAGCCAAAACCAGGTATGTCCAGCTTAAACCAGGCTGGTCAAGCTGGTTTTAGCTGGATTTAGCTGGTTATTTTCCAGCCTGACCAGCTAACACCAGGCTGGAAACCAGCCTGGAAATGGCCAAAACCCCTCTAAAACCAGGCTGGCTGGCAAGGTGAGAAGGACAGGAGTTTTCCCTTGATGTTCTCTTTTTCCCCATTCAAATGCGTCTTGTGAACATGTTTTTTACAAAGTTTGTCTCATCAAAACAAAACATGCACACCTCAGAAAATAAATCCCTTAACATCTGGCAACATGCAACATTCAATGACAGCAACTCAGAGGTGGAGTTTGAACCTTCCCACAAAGGTACCAAGTTTTTTTTTACGTATTGTGGTAATTTGCACGTTGTGTCAAAACGCTAAGTGTCTAGATAATAGCTGTATACTCTCAGTTTGACTCGTGTACGATAATTTTCCTCAAAATACGATAATTTTGAGGTTCTGGTACGATACTTTGACATTTCCAATCTGGCAACACTGGTCTCCAGAAACGTCTATGGGACTATGTATTAAAAATAAGCCTGTTTTGAATAAACCAGGGATCTCTGACCAATGTGAGGAGAGTATACTTGCATGTGACTTCGTTTAGCTATTTAGGTCCGTTTAGAAACATTGCCGTGTGAAAGCAAACCGCACCAAGAACAAAGTGCAGCATTGTAACAATTTTTAATCCCTGTTTCAGAACAAAACAAATGGTGTGAAAGCATCCGAAGAATCACTGACAACTTTGCCTCAATCCGCAAACCACGTTTCTACTAGAAACGTAGTCTCCTGTTTCTGAAGAGGAAATGATGTTTCCAGGTGCATTATGTTAATTCAATTAAATGTTTATTATTTATTTGTATATCAAATTGTTTGTACTTTTGATTATATGTTTTTGCTTATTTAGGCTTCAGATTGTGGAAAGTGTTTCAGGTGGAGTGTGCTGCTTGTTTGATTGTTTGCTTGTCTTGTCAAGTGTATGTACGTTATGATGTGTTGTACTCTGTTTGATTTATGGACTTTTTAGGGACCCCCTCGAAAACGAGATGATTCATCTCAAAGGGGCTATCCCCTTTAAATAAATTCAATTCAATTATGTTATGTAGCTGACTGGGAGTTGTCCACACTTCACAGTATTGTTTTCTTTTTTCCAGGTTAACCTCACATGGAGGGTCATAAAGTAAGTTCCTGGAATAATATTTTGTAGCACTGAAACCATTTGTGGAAGTAACGACAAAAGATAAGCTATCACTTATTTGATGCACAATAACATAGACTTAGACTAAGATAGACTGATATAGTCTTATACAGACTGAGACTCTCTGAATTTCAAATATATGCAGTGAAATGTAAATAGTGCTGAGAAGAATTTTCCCATGCAGAACAGAGAGCTACGAATTTGACTATTAATTTGACCTTGAAGGTCTCAGGAGGAGTTTGAGGTGACAGCACTGGAAGAAACAAATCCTATTTGGATTTAGAGTATGCGTTCTCTCAGATATATACAACCATACTTCTAACTTAAGTGTAGTTTAAACTAACGATTTAATCTCTCTGGAAAATAGCTCTAATAATTATTTTGATCAGCACTGGGCACCAAATATGCAACTTTAACTGAAAAACAAAAGAATGGCACTATGTTCATACTAGCCCCTACAGCACATAGCCTTTTACTGTACACCCTTTCATCAAGCACTGCAACCCTAACCCTCTTCATGTAATTAGGATTAATTAGATAAAAGTCACAAAAAAGTTAAAGCCACAGACCACAACCCAGTAAAACAGTATATACAGTTGAAGTCAGAATTATTAGCCCCCTTTGATTTTTTTTCTTTTTTAAATATTTCCCAACAGAGAAAAGACATTTTCACAGTGTGACCAGTAACATTTTTTTCTATTGGAAAAGCACTATTTGTTTTATTTCGGCGAGAATAAAAGCCGGTTTTATTTTTTAAAAAACCATTTTAGGGACAAAATTATTAAACTTCCTATAAGATATATTTTTTTTCAATAGTCTAAAGGAACAAACCATTGTTATACAATAACTTGCCTAATTATCCTAACCTGCCTACTTAACCTAATTACCCTAGTTAAGCCTTTAAATGTGACTTTAAGCTTTATAGAAATGTCTTAAAAAATATCTAGTAAAATATGATTTACTGTCTTCATGGCAAATATAATATAAATCAGTTATTAGAAATGAGTTATTAAAACTATTATATTTAGACATGTGTTGACAAAATCTTCTCTCCATTAAACAGAAATTGAGGAAAAAATAAACAGGAGGGCTGATGATTTAGGGGGGCTAATAACTGACTAATAAATGACTTCAACTGTATATATAAATATTTAAACGCAATTAGATATTTTCCCCAAATCGCATAACCCTTGCAACTTTCCCAATTTTTGAGGACCGCTGAGACCACACCTAACATACCTCCGAGGTGTCCACCTCAACATTAAAATGCTGTTCATTAAAGACCACCCAGTATCTGGATGCAGGCTTTATGATTAAAGCTAAAATTGCATCACTCAGCGATGCAATGTCAAACACAATGCACTCAATGGAGCGAGAGACATCACTCTGATGGGTAGGGTTAGGGGTGGGCTTAGGTGAGCCAATTAAAAAGCGTTGGATGCAGCTCAGATTGCACTGCACCTGGGGCCTCATGTATCAACGTTGCGTACACACAAAAACTTTGCGTACGCCAGGTTTCACGCTCAGAATCGCTCACGTTTGGATTTACTAACGATGAACTGAACTTGGGAATGTGCGCAGCTTCACGGCAGCTTTCTGGCTGGCGTACGCACATTTTTTGTGTGTGTCTGTTTTATTGCCATTGGCGACTCCTAGAGGCAGTTGTGTTAAATTCCTCTCTACAAAGTGTCTGAGCCTTGCAATGGCAGCTGTATGAGACGGGTTCATCTAGCAGGTATATAAGGTTTCCATACCATAAAGTTGACCAGCCAAACATTAAAGCGCAATTTGCAGCGGTCGCCTGTTTTCCCAATGTAATCTGAGCGATCTACCGCACGCACATTGCTATAAAGACACTATCTGAAGATGAATTTGCATGCGTGAATCAGAAACATTTCCATTCAATAAATGTGCAAATAAAATATGATGCACAAACTTATTAATGATTCCTACTTGTCTTTCTCGTGATAAATAGTAGGTAAAATCTGATATGTAGCGGGGGAAAAAAGAAGAAAGAGTTCATCAGACGCTGGATTCAAACCGAGTTCATGCTCGAACGTGTCAAAACATGTTGACATGCGTCTTACGAGCGCCAATGAGACTGTTGAGGGTGCTGCAACATTTTACACCTATAAATCACACTATTTCTCTTTTAATTCACTCAGTGCGATGTTCAGACCCAACTGTGTTAACCGCATCAGCTAAACTCTCCAACTCAATTTTTTTCTTTTGTTGTTAATTCCGGAGAACAAACTTGCAAATAACACCGCTTTTCTCCGGTCTACTTCCGAAAGCAGCACCTCTAATTCACATTCTGTTCAAAGTTTCTCTTTTTGCTTGCTTTTGCCGTTGCTTTTTCGTTGGGTTTTTCCAAAGTACAGTCATTAGCATATTCATACGGGGGAGGAGGCAGGGAGGGGTTTTGTGCTCGTGCATGTTGCGCTCAGTTTCACGTTTATTCAGATGTACAAAAGAATATGCATGAGACTCGGCGTACGCAGTGTTTCATACATCTGAATTTTTTTCTGCGTACGCACATTTACAGCTTTGTGCGTACGCAATGTTTTAGTATGATTTCCACGCAAGTCTTCGTACATGAGGCCCCAGGTCTGCATCCAGACCCCTCTCCCTGAGCCTCACTATTCCATATGACAAGTGCCTTAGGAGAGGTGAGATCCATTAAAGGTGCAGCAACTGAGCTAAAGTTCCAGATAAATTGCCTACTGTATTTATACAGCACATTTCTTTAACATTAGTTATTCAAAGTGCTTTATATGTTTAAAAGAAACATAAAATAAAAGTACAAGAAATTAAACCTACAAAGATGTTTAAAAATGTTTTAAGAGTTCACACTTAGCTGATGACTGATATAAAGCTTATTTGGCATGCTGTCCCGGGAGAAAGCCCTGAGCTCATAAGATCCTCGAGCCCGGGGCTCCCTCCCATTTGCAAGGCGAGAGGGGAGTTTGAGCTCAGGTAGATCTCGAGAACTCCCCTGCTGTAATATCTAATGAACAGATAGTGATTGGTCTTTAAAGAAAACTACTTATAGGAGCATGTCTGTGGTGCTGATTTGGATTAGTCAAGTAACTTAAGTTGCATGTTTTTGGACGGTGAGGAGAAAACCGGTGAACCCGGGGGAAACCCACGCGAGCACGGGGAGAACATGTAAACTCTGCACAGAAACGTCGGCTGGCTTGGTAAGGATTAGAACTATAGACGTTCTTGCTGTGAGGCAACAGTGCTAACCACTGGGCCACCGTGCCACCCATCTAGGAAAGGAGGAGGAGTATGGAGGAAGATGGCTGTTATATGGAACTTAGGGTATTTTACTGGCGTAGGAATCGTCTGATGGGTGAATCATAAATTATATAATGCAGGGCCGGCTGCAAACAATCATAAGCACGTGATTCTCTCGAAATGAGTTCATAAGTAAACTTCACTTAAAAACCAATGAAAATGGGTTAAAACAGGAATGAAAATGAAAAGAAGTATAACATTATGATTTATTGAACATAGTACAGTTTTCATTCAGTAAAGGCACATGTGTTTTAAGTCTTGATTTGAACGTACCTATTGTTGAAGCATATCTGATCAAGTCTAAGGCCCAATCCCAATTCTACGCCCTTGTTTTGCGCATTCACAATAAGGGATAGGGGTGTCCCAATTCTCTTTAGCTTGAAGACGTAGGGCTAAGGGGAAGAGCTAGATAGCCCTTGAAATGGAGATTTTTTTTGCGGCTTAACAACACATGACAACACACAAGCAACCACGTAGCAATATCCAGCAAGCATAATACAACTGATCATACCCTAGCGTTATCATAGCATGGATGAGAGGCATTCATCTGTATATAAAATATACAAATCTAGATTTTACTACGCCTGATAAATAAAAAATGTCAGAAGATGCTAATTTTGTCATGACTGTGTTTGTCCACCAGATGCCACTGTAGTTCGGCATCACACTCCCAGCGAACTTCAGTGGCTTAAGAACTACAAATCCATACATACCTCGCACACACACCGGAATTCACTTATACTGATTTGCAATCACAGCTGTCTCTGTTTCCCCCGTTGATTTCCTGGACTATTTATGCTATTATGACGTTCGTCCTTGTTGGTACTGTATGTGTTCCTGAATCTAGTTTTGTATCCTGTCATAGTTGCTGAGTCTAGTTAAAGTTTAATCTGTTTTAGTTCCTTGTTTGTTTGTTTTGATACTTTGTCACTTTGATTTTTGGATTTTTGTCTTTGTCACTGCACTAATTTCACATTAAAGGGTCATGAAACACCAAAACACATTTTTTGAGCTGTTGACAGTCGTATATGTGTCCCACAATGCTAAAAACACTATTAGGACACCTATATTTCACTAAAAAGTGTAAATTGGTTGTTTTTGCGTTATTTCAAGCAAATTCGTACTTTTGAAACGAATTTTTGAAGCTGCGTCACGGTCATGACATAATAGCGTGTATTCCAGCGTGCAGACTGGACGTCTGTGCCAGAGTGTGTCTTATTACGTCTTACAGTGTGATGCATTAATGCATGACTAAGGCTTGGTTCAAACCAATCAGCGCGCTCTATTGTGCAACTTCATTAATATTCATTACTGTCACAGTGTTTAGACGACACTCACACCACGTTGTGTTGGCAAAACAAGCGTGAAGTGTTGCTTTTATAGTTTGCTGCAGTTAAGTTTCGTTTTCATTTTCTCTCTGTGAGAGCTCAGTCTCACGTGTGGATTAACAGTGTACGCGATGCTCGACAACAATAACTTACGTGTCTAAGGAGGATTATTGTTTACCTGAGAGCTGTTCTCATCTGCAAACGCTGAGATCCGGATTCGCTTGTAGTCTTCTCTTAATAAAGACGCGGCTCTAGTTGCTGGTGATTGTCCTGTCTCTACAGATTTGGTAAGTGAGCGACCAGTGCTCTTTGTTTTTTCAGTTTGTTCGTATCGAACAAACTATTGCACCGAGTGTAAACATGTTAGCACCACAACCAAACTTTAACCTCGTGTAGGGTTTTCACCGCATTTAGTGACCGGAATAACACACGCTGCTTTCTGACACTACCTGCCGAGTGCATCTAGGTTTCCGGGAAATGCGGAGTTTTTTTTTCTCTCATTCGCCGTGCGGTATCAAACATTGCATGAAAAATACACGCTTAGAGCAGTTCCTCGAATCAAATATCTTGTTTGTCGCGAGGGGCATGAATGAATTCCCTGAATGAAAGAGCTAAACTGCAGTTAAAGTCCACCATTTAATCATTTGGCAAATGATTCGACTACACATGTCCATGTAGGTTGAACACCATCACTTTCTCCTGTGTGTTTGTGTGTATTTTGACTCTGAAACTCGCGCGTGCCCAAATAGACACTCCCACACTATCCCACTTTTCTTCCTCCGACACTCCCCCCTAAACAGAACTGGACACGCCCACTTTTCTGACTTTTTCCAAAGTAGAGGTGTGAAAACACCCTGCTGAAACGAAGGGGTTTCATGGCCCTTTAAACTCCACTTGGATTCTACACCCGTTTTTGTTCCTGTTTTCATCCCGCCAAACGTGACAAATTTATTCCTTCATTCATTTTCTTGTTGACTTAGTCCCTTTAATAATCCGGGGTTGCCACAGTGGAATGAACCGCCAACTTATCCAGCACGTTTTTACACAGCAGCCGCAACCCATCTCTGAGAAACATCCACACACACTCATTCACACACACACTCATACACTATGGACAATTTAGCCTACCCAATTCACCTGTACCGCATGTCTTTGGACTGTGGGGAAAACCGGAGCACCCGGAGGGAGAACAAGCAAACTCCACACAGATATACCAACTGAGCATCGCCAAGATGCTAATTTAGTTTTAAAATGTGTTGATTTTGGTGGGGCCGCTGTACTACAGGAAAATGGCCATGACTTTGTTATAAATCCTGGAAGGAGTGTGACTGCACTTCTGCTGGATGAAGTCTAAAATCTTGACCCTACACTTTCAGAAAGCTGTGAAATGTGGCTTTACTGTGCAGCTGTAGAGGATACGGATATATGAAGCGTCCTTCCTTCAAATTTCTGATGATAAACACAAGGAAACAGGATGTGGGAACGTACAGCCAACTGCGTTAGTATACTGCCTTCCAGGAACTCCTGGGGCCTCATTTATAAAGTGGTGTGTATGCTCACCCTGCTGAAAAAAACTGCTTAAACCAGCCTAGGCTGGTTGGCTGGTTTAACTGGTTGACCAGCCTGGTTTTAGAAGGGTTTTGGCCACTTCCAGGCTGGTTTCCAGCCATTTCCAGCCTGGTCTTAGATGGCCAGGCTGGAAAATGACCAGCTATAACTGGTTATTTGAAACATTTATTTCTTCTACTAAAGCAGAACAACAGCACTCAACAACGCCACCTAATTTGTGTAGTGATATGGTGTTAATGTCTGCCATTTTAAGGCAGGGGTGTCCAAACTTGGTCCTGGAGAGATGGTGTCCTGCAGATTTTAACTCCAACTTGCCTTAACACACTTGCAAGGATGTTTCTAGAAAGCCTAACGAGAGCTTGATTAGCTAGCCTGGGTGTGTCTGATTGGGGTTGGAACTAAACATTGTAGGACACCGGCCCTCCAGGACTGAGTTAGGACATGCCTGGTTTAAGAGAACAGCAAAAGTTATACAGGTTTCAAACATATTCAGTTGATTTCCATTTTATCTTGCAGCTATGATTAAGCACCACCAAAACAGCACCCATGTTCAATAGTCAAAGCTGAACAAACTTAATTAAATTCGGTAATGATCCAGAATATTGTTTTAAAGCTGTTTCTAATGAACACTCATCAGCTGATAAGCGTTCAGTTCAAATAGAAAAAAAGCTCATGTGGACTCAGCTGTAGAATGTGGACTCCATAACATGAAGCCCAGTGACACAATTGTGCTGTTGATTAGGAGTGTTGCTTAACTAATTATAGGACTAAATCATGACCACAATTAGCATCTTGCCCTTTGAAGAACACTTTAGCGGCAGCATACTGCTCACAGTTTGATCAAATCTAGCTTCACAGTTGCTGTTGGCTATCTTTAGAGCCAGGTTAGTTTTTGAAGACATAAGAATGACTTTAAATAGTACTTTCAGCAGATTCTGTGCAGTTTTTGTTTCTCCTCTGAAGAAGCAAAAGATAAAAAGTGGCAAACAAAGTGGAAATATTAATCAAAAGTACATGGTTATATTTGGATGCAAACATGACTTTAAACCCTGTGAAGACTGATACATTAAATAGCCAGTACACCAGATTGAGATCTGAATTCACATCATCCAGTGAATCTACGAAGACAAGAAGCAACAGTAGTTAGAATAAAAATAAACTAAATGCTGAAGAACTGTGGCAACATCTTCAAGATGCGTCAAAAATTCTACCTGCAAAATAGGTTTTGTAAAATTGTTTTTGTATTTAATGTATGATACAGTTAGAATACTTAAAGGGGAAAAACATGTGACCAAAATATTAGCATTTTGATGCAATTATTATTATGTATTTTGACAAAATAATAAAATAAAGCTGCTATAGTTTGTGATGTATAACATAGAGCCATACTGCGCCAGACCGCACACCACACACCAGCTGATCTGTGGAGAGGAGACAGTGTGATGAAGCCAATTATGATATTGGGATGGTTAGAAGGCCATGATGGACAGAGGCCAGAGGGCAAATTTTGCCAGGATGCCGGGTTGAACCCTTACTCTTTTTCGAAGGACATCCTGGGATTTTTCAGGACCACAGAGAGTCTCAACCTTGGTTTAACATCTCATCCGAAAGACTCACTGAGCAGTATAGAGTCCCTTTCAATACACTGGGGCGTTAAGACCCACACAAACCACAGTTTGAGCACCCCCTGCTGGCTTCACTAACACCACATATACACACACACACACACATATATATATATATATATATATATATATATATATATATATATATATATATATACATACACACATACATATATATATATATATATATATATATATATATATATATATATATATATATATATATATATATATATACATACTTACTTACATACATACATACATACATATATACATATACATGTGTGTGTGTGTGTATATGTTTTGGTGCTATATGTATTTTATTGGTGCTTGTAAACTACAGGCAACAGAAACTGGTCATCTTGTATTTTTGAATTGGTGAATTGGGTAAGCTAAATTGTCTGTAGTGTGAGTGTGAGTGAGAGTGTATGCATGTTTCCCAGAGATGGGTTGCAGCTGGAAGGGCATCCGCTTCGTAAAACATATTCTGGATAAGTTGGCGGTTCATTCCGCTGCGGCGACCCCACATTAAGCCGAAAAGAATATGAATGAATGAATGATAAAATAAGAAATAAAAATCACACTTTATTTTATTGTACATATCATGCTATTAACAAACCACCATCAAACAATTACCTTTTGGTCAGTGAACTACTAATTAATGTTAAGGTACTGGGTAGGATTATAGATGTAAAATAAAATCATACTCTATAAGTGCTAATAAACAGTTAATATCTTAATAATAGCCAGGTAATAAGATATTAGTAAATAGCGTGAACTATTAGTTAAATTAAAGGTGTAGTTAGCAATGTACTGTTACACGTTTTTACATAGCAACATATATATCTTTCAGTAGGTTGTTACATGTGAGTAGTTACACTTAGCATTACACATTTAGATATGATATACCTATGTGTACACTTTAGTATTTACACATATAGTTTCCAGGTACAGTGATTAATTTCCCCATATTTTAAACTATATTTTAATCAGTGATTAGAGTCAGTGTTTTAAAGATGAATGCTAACACAACTGGCATTTTAGCCTAACCTTCTCAGGGATGGCCACCCAACCAAAATTACCTCAAGACTGCAGAAACAATTTGTCCAATAGGTCACAAAAACACCACAACAATAACCAAAGAATGGTGGGCCTCAGTTAAGGTGAGTGTTCATGACTCTACCATAAGAAACAGATTGAGCAAAATGATTGGTGTGCATGGGGTAGTTAAAAAAAAACCCCACTGCTGAGCAAAAATAACTTAAAGTTTTGCCAGAAAGCATCTTGATGATTCTCAAGACTTTGGAGATGAATGCTAACACAACTGGGATTTTAGCTTACATTTCTGAGATTACAGTTACAGTATGAAGAAAACGAAACATTTATATTCTCTGCCATTCCCCACAAAAGACTGCAGTGTGTTAACCAAGTGATTTACTGTAGTGAAGGGAACAGCAGCTGCGCCTTAGCAGGGCAGAATGATCCCTGGAGGCTGTGAATTTCACCCATTAGTTCTGCACTAGTATGCTGGGACACAGAAGGCACGTGAGCGTGAGAGCTCAGCACACTGATGATTGCTTCCAGATAACAGGAGCATTCATATGAGAAATAAAGGGCACCGAATGAATAGATACCCTCAGTTGAGGGTCACTGGCAGAGACCTTTTGAGTATTGTTTTATGCTAAATGACTACAAAAGATCTTAATCTGTTTTTGTTCCATGAAATTTCTCAGTGCTGAGGATGCATTTTGGATGAACATACTCTTGGGTCTGGCCAAATAAAACTAATAGCAGCAACTGCTGCTGCACTCGAACGAAGAAGCCAGAACATTAAGTTTGTGTAAATGTACTGTATACGGGCTCGAGGATCTCGCAAGCTCAGGGCTCTCTCCGAGGACAGCATGTCAAACACACTTTATAATCAATCATCAGCTAAGGGCGAGCTCTTAAAATGCATATTTCATGTTTCTAATTTTTTTTTTAAACTTGACCCATACTTTAGCATGGGAGTCCAATAATGCATTGGACCACCCCTTTAAACTTACCTGTATTCAAGTGGGCATAACCCAACACATGAAGATAGAATAAAATGGTTTGTACGTTTTCTGGTTAAACCTTCCTGTTGTGTTCACCTCCCGCCCCTTACTTTAGTGTTCCTGGTAGTGATGCGTGGATGGCGGTTATATCCGCAGTGGCTGCGGATAATCTGCAGGTCTGGTAATAGAAATATACATTATGATTAATTGCGGGTTGGTTGCAGGTGGATGTAGCGGGACATGGCAGTGGACCAGCGAAAAAAGCAAAGAGTGGGCTTTGCAGAATGGGAAGATGAGACGCCCAAAATAATGGATAGAGTGCAAGAGAAGCCTACTGTTCAAAGTTTCAGTTAGAGGGGTCATCAGAGGAAAATCTGCTATCATTCTGGGAGAAACAAGATGGCTTATTTCCATGACTGCAGCACCTTGTGGGGAGAATCTTATTCATTCCTACAAAAAGCGGTGCGAGCAAACTTGAGATGCAGAGAGGAACTGACCACGAAGACAACCGGGTTCGAATCTGGTGAAGAGCAATTCTAGAAATCATGTAAGACAAAAACAGAATACAATAAATAAAATGAACAAGTTTATAACAATCTGAGAATGTGGTAAAAACCGAAAACGTGGTAAAAATCAGACGAGGGCTTTTCTTTTTCTGGACGGCTTTTGTAAATTGTTGGTTGGGTTTGGGGAAGTAAGAGGATGGGCGGGTCAATCTGTAAAATTGGCTGGGTTTTGGGAAGGAGGAGAAGGGTGGATCAGTCAATCAATCAGCCAATCATTCAGTCAGTCAGACAGACTGCCGTCCAACAGCAGCCTCTGGTGGGTTTACGCGAGAACAGCGCGGGTGCAAACGTCACTCGTGAGAGACATTTGAGATACGAAAAAGTGCACACAGCGACCTTTCGTGAATTTGACAAAAACTACAAAAATACGGACCTCCTGGGACGTATTTCGTGGTCTCCAGAAACGTCCACGTTTTCAGAATGAGCCTGGGTTGGTTCAAATGCATAGTGTTGAGGATTTCATAAGGCCTTCAGGCAATCAAATGTAAATCACAATATTTAAAAGTGTTTTAAGTTGTAAAACGGTCAGATTTGACCCGAACAAGACAGGAAGGTTAAAAGCAAAGGCTTGGTTCTTTATTCTGACACATAATATGCTCATATAATCAGAAAAACAAGAACGCAGCCCTGAAGCAGGTGTGTGTGTGCTGCATGACTGAATATGTAGTCCATAACATGGTGGATTTGTAGTTCATGTGAAAGGGAGTGTTTACCAGCATTCTCAGGTTGTAGATCGCTGGTGATTGGGACAGCATGACTGTATTGAAGTCAAGCAATTGTCCCATGTGTCTGCAGAGAGTTCGATTCCCAAAAACTTTTTCCCAGGCAACGTTAAAGTGAAGGCTTTGAGTCATTCTGATCTGGTATTTCAAAGAATTGAATTTGCCCTCAAGGCTTCTCAGAGATGCTATGAGTTATCTGAAACCTGAAAGTAGTGATCGGTGACTCACCAAATCAAACACGTTCCCTAATGGCTTTCAACATCTTCGTGCATGCATGTGGAGGTGTTCAAATTCCCTGAAATATGCATTAATTAATTTTTTTATTAATAGTAGTATATTTGTATTGTGGAATTCCTTAAAATGACCAATTAAGAATACTTTAAGCTATTGAAAGATATGCATTTTTTGTTATTAATGATTCATGTGTTCAGTCAGTAAAGAACTGTCTGCAAAATATATGCAACAGGCATTTTCCAAATGTCCTTGCTGTACAGGGATGGATTAGGAATGTCAGTGGGTTTGGTCCTCTGGGTGGATAAAATTTGGCTGTGCTTCTGCATCCTGTCCTATCGAGCGCTAGCTAATTTTCTCACCTTATTTCGTTTGACTTGTCAGAATGGAATGCAAGTGCAGGGTGTGCCAGCTGCTCTCCAGCGTGCAGATGAAAGAGCGAAGCACAAAAATCTGTGCGCGTACAGGCAGCTGAAGGAAACTAAAGCCCAAACAAACTATAGGCTGAATCCACAAACTCACTCCTAGGTCACATGGGCTTTCCTCAAGATGTGTTTTCTGTAGATAAGACACCTCCTTGAAAGGAAACCTAACAAGGAGCTGAACTGCCCTTTCAGACGTTCAATGAAAACAGGTTTCAATGAAAACCTCCTTCAACATAGTGTGTTAGGTTACGATTACAGTTTGAGCATGCGACTTGAGCCAACAGGAGATTTCCATTCCACATTCCAAGCAATTATAAAAGGATTTATCTCAGTGATATTGTTTACAATAAAGATGCAATTGCAGTTTTCATTTACTTATTAATATTAATAATTTGCCAATTTTTTATTTCTTTTTCAATTTTTTTTCTTTTTTTTTTAAGTTTAACGAATGTGTGTGTTTCCTTATGATCGTAAAAGAATTTTAAAAAAATGAATGAGTGCATATATCAGGGAATTTGAACACCTCCACATGCATGCAAGAAGATGTTGAAAGCCATCAGGGAATGTGTTTGATTTGGTGAGTCACCGATCACTACTTTCAGGTTTCAGATAACTCATAGCATCTCTGAGAAGCCTTGAGGGCAAATTCAATTCTTTGAAATACCAGATCAGAACGACTCAAAGCCTTCACTTCAGTTTAACGTTGCCTGGGAAAAAGATTTGGGAATCGAACTCTCTGCAGACACATGGGACAATTGCTTGACTTCAATACAGTCATGCTGTCACAATCACCAGCGGTCTACAACCTTAGATTGCTGGTAAACACTCTCTTTTACATGAACTACAAATCCGCCATGTTATGGACTACATATTCATAGTCATGCAGCACACACACACCTGCTACAGGGCTGCGTTCAAAACCGGCTACTACTCAGAAGGTATTGCATTTGAATTTAAATCGACTACTCGGGCGTTAAAAAAGTACGTTCTATGCAGTATGAATGTAAAAAGTATGAATGGAATCCACCATTTTGTCATGGTAACTTGACCTACCTGCATCAGTTGCGTCACTTCACTCCCATTCATGAATTCTCTGGTGGGGCATCATGGGATAGCGCAGCATGCATGGAATGCGCACTTCAGAATCTCTCCGAAAGTATTAAGTCATCCGGGTACTTCTTGCATACTGATTTTCGAATTCCATCAATTCGGACATACTACTCTGTTCGCATACTAATTTTAGCGTACTATATATTATGGAAGTATGCAGTTTCTAGCAAAACAAAGCCCAAGTCTCCTCTGATTAGACTTTCACAGCTGAAGCAGCTAGTGTCACTAAAACAGTAGCCTCAGCAGCAGTGTTTGAGCAGTATTTATAGTCCATGAATCAGTCGTAGAGCAGCTTCAGCTGTGAAAGTCTAATTAGGAGACTTGGAGCAGGTGTGTGTGCTGCATGACTGAATATGTAGTCTATACCATGGTGGATTTGTAGTTCATGTGAAAGGGAGTGTTTACTAGCAATCTCAGGTTGCAGAGGTTGGTGATTGTGACATGCTCAGTCAACAGCAGACACCAACTGATTCAAATCAAGTTCATACATAATATAAACTACTTTAAAGCCACACTCCATAAAAAAATTATGTCTCATCAATGTGTGATAGATGCAAGATAACAGAGGACACGCTTGCTCATGGCTTTTGGCTCTGTCCCCTACTGAACAGATTCTGGACCAACATATCTGACTGGTACTCCAAGGCTTATAGTACACTTTTTCTGCCAGATCTTGCTATCTTTGGATTTTCACAAAACACATCTACTTTCAGAGAAGGACAGCAACAGGAAATAACAATCACAAATGAGACCACTGAAAGTTAAAACCAACAGATAGACTGCATAGCATTATCTAAATGGTTCTGTGTCTGAGATACGGGACACATTTTTCTTTGTGGCTAATGACTTCCTGTGGGTAAAGCTTTTCCAGATTGATCAGTTCTCTATCATTCTGCTGAATCATTTTCTTCTGCATGCATTTCCTTTTCATCGGCATGATCAGAAGCTCAGATAAGAGCAATGGTTGCAAAATACTCATTCAACCTCAATCACACAGGTTTTAGTTTTCAACCTTCAAATAGACATGTTAATTTGTTCTAAATTAACATGGATTCTTGTTCTAAATTAACATGGGGATTAAAAATCAATTTTTAAACAGATAGAAAGCAAGTTTTTCCATCTAAAATAGATGTTATTTGCTCCTTTGCACTTGCTTTTGTCAGAAATCAAGCCACTGATTTTTCTAACTTTAAATCGTGTAGGGTAGCTTTTAGAGCTCCAGCATTTTTACCCATGGTTTGTTTGTAAGTAACTGCAAAATTTAAAATCGTTTCCTCTGTGAAATAGTTTCTACAACTTTATTCTCAATACAGATGCTATCCATGCTACTTCAATCATTTTCTTGTCGGATTAGTCCCTTTTTAATCCGGGGTTGCCACAGTGGAATGAACCGCCAACTTATCCAGCAAGTTTTTACGCAGCGGATGCCCATCCAGCCATCTCTGGGAAACATCCACACACACACACTACAGACAATTTAGCCTACCCAATTCACCTGTATCGCATGTCTTTAGAGCACCCGGAGGAAACTCACGCAAAGGCAGGGAGAACATGCAAACTCCACACAGAAACACCAACTGAGCCAAGGTTCGAACCAGCAACCCAGCGACCTTCTTGCTGTGAGGCGACAGCACTACCTACTGCGCCACTGCCTCGCCTTATCCATGCTACTTCTCTCTGGCAAACATGTTGAAATATGCATAATTCCTTAATCAAATCTAGTGCAAGTACAAAGAATTGTTAGCAAACTATAATTCATGCATCATCCACTTGGGTCAACCACCTTTACTAATGAACATATTAATGTTTTTCTCTCCCGTTTCCTCTGCTAAACCTGTTTGTCTAATTTCTGGCCTTGTGCTATTTTCTGAGCTCAGGATGTGATGGCTCATTTCACTGTTTAATCATTAGCTCGCTGAGGGTAATATGGAAGTGTTTGGAAAAGTGTGCATGAAACAGGTAATGTCTTTCTTTGGTGCCACTGCATAAATCAAATAATGCATTTAAAAATCCAACCTGATGTTCTCAGTGTTGCCAACTTAGCAACTTTGTCGCTATATTTAACGATTTTTCAGACCCCCCCCACCCCCCCCCCCCACCCCCCGCTAGCCGACAAATTTAAAAAAAAGCAACTTTTTTTTGTGTGTTAATGGAGATTTTTATACAGTCATTTGTTCATACTGTACTGTCCGTACTCTTCTACACGAGCTGCGGGTGATGCCGTCGACCACTCCCCTGCCTCAGAGCACTGACAGGCGGCCTATAGTCCTCGTAAAGCAGTCTCTCCCACCTGCAGCCTGAAAGCAGATCACTCCTCTGCGTACCAACAGCAAATGATTTAGCACCGGCAGTGTGAGGTATTATCATTGTACAGTCAAACCGATCTGCTTCTCCCTTATTTTAACAATTTAACTAGACCGTTAATTCTTTTCTTGTTCACAATCAAAGATATTTTAGTGACAGTTTCGGAACTTATCTGAGTTCATTACGACTGGGAGATTACTGCAAATTAACTAACCATCTATACTGATATGTATTCGAATAGCAATGAATTTAGTTAAATTGACACGCTTACATAATAAGCTGTTTAACAAACGGACACAGAAGAACGTGATGACATCAGTAAAATGAAAATTGACGTATGACATGATCTAGCGAATATTAGCGACTTTTTTGGGCAGAGTTTAGCGCCTTTTCTTTGAAAATAGTTGGTGACAGTGGATGCTTTCTAAAGACACAAGTCACGGCATTTGCGCTGATGGCAGCTAAGCACGTTCCCTTTTTTATGGCAGGGAAAAGCCAACAGTAGTAC
The DNA here is from genome assembly GCF_052040795.2 of Danio rerio. Classification (NCBI taxonomy): domain Eukaryota; kingdom Metazoa; phylum Chordata; class Actinopteri; order Cypriniformes; family Danionidae; genus Danio; species Danio rerio. The sequence goes on along the minus strand of NC_141030.1, from coordinate 4,558,979 downwards.
CAACTTTGCAGCTGGCACACTTTCACTGTACGACTTGGCTGGGAAGTCTTTTTTTTTTCATGGAGCTATCAAGATGAGGAAGGGAAAGCAGTGTTGTTAAATAAGAGGATGCAGGGTGGAAATGCACCCTGAAAGACCACAGTGTGTTAAGAGTCCACCAAGCAGAACTCTCTGAGAAATGTGTGTGGTGGGGGCTTCCTGCCGAGAGCATAGCTGAAAACAATGCTGTGAAACACAGCCAACACCCAAAGTCCCCTCTGCCTTGGTCAGCTTCTATCAACAGTGAACTGCTCCAAATGGCATGTCCAAACAAATGGGACAATAATCCTGAAAGGAAAGTTCAAAATAATGAAATTAGATTGTTCGTTTATATGCAATTAGCATCGAGGCCATCTTTTAGCTAGATTTGATCCCACATGATCATTCCATTTCTCCATTTAGATCTAGAAATTACACCTGAAGACTATTGTACATACAATTCTGTTCCCTTTATAGTATACATGGTGTCTGCGGGGTTGTAAAAGGTAGTAAATGAAATTAGCCAAAATTAAGGGCATTAAAAAGTATTAGAAGGTAATAAACGTCACCTGACGATTACATTTTCGAGCCCAATTTTTTTTTCACATTTTCAATTTGTGTTAAGTGCAGGCCTTACTTCTAAATTTTGCAAGGATTTATTTATATATTTAGAGTACGACCTGAGCGATATCATGTGAGGTGGTGCACATCCAGTGCAGAGTCTCGTTTTTCTGTAAGTGAGCATTTCTTCTCATTTTCTCTGCCTTGTCTTGTTTGCCTCTTTGTTTGTGCATAGTGTTTATGTTTGTTATGCCGCCTGCCTCGATCCTTTTGCCTGTCACTCTCTAGAACCAATCTCGGTTCTGGAGGGCTGGTGTCCCTTCAGGATTTAGCTCCAACTTGCCTCAACACACCTGCCTGGATGTTTCAAGTATACCAAGTAAGACCTTGATTAGCTGGTTCAGGTGTGTTTGATTAGGGTTGGAGCTAACATCTGCAGGACACCGGCCCTCCAGGAGCAAGTTTGGTGACCCCTGCTCTAGATTATCTTCATGCTCCTGTATTGAACTTAGCCTGCCTGACAACTCTTATAACCTGCATTTGGATCTGACCTCTGTTGTACCCCCATCATTCCAATAGGATTATACAATACAAATAAGCTTTTCCCCAATCATAAAAGAAACTTACAGTAGATCTGAGATGTGTTCAGAGGTGATGACACATTTTCCAACCCTTTCTAATGGCTGTACCGAAGGCTATGTCACACTCTGCAGCAAACACAGCCAGAGCTTCACAGTTGAACTGTTAAGTCTTGCACTGAAGGTGTGACCAAAATGGCATAAGCTCTAATTAAGTGCATTTTATAAGAATAGGGAATAACTGTTGTAATGTTTTTTTTTTCTCGTATGTTGCTCTTGTATGTTGTAGAGGTTGCTCTAATGATTGCTTTACTCTAGTTGGCAAGTTATGTTTAAAACCATGACTACTGTTACTACTATAATTGTAAGTGTTGTGAATCACTGATGAAACATATTATAAAGTAAAAATCTAAGTTAGTATGATTTGTAGAAAAGTAGAAAAATATGGTTTTGAAAAAGCTGTAACTATATTCTTAAACATGAATGTAGAGATTAATTGTTTACTTTGCTAAAATGTTGTAAGTCTTTACATTTAGTTGAAGTATGCATGTTATATAAGGTCCCAGGGTTGACAGTGCATGTCAAAGCCCAAACCAAGCATGAAGACAAAGGAATTGTCTTTAGACCTCAGAGACAGGATTGTCATGAGGCACAAGACTGGGGAAGGTTACAGAAAAATTTCTGCTGCTCTGAAAGTTCCAACGAGCACAGTGGCCTCTATCTTCCTTAAGTGGAAGATGTTTGGAACCACCAGGACTCTTCCTAGAGCTGGCCAGCCATCTAAGCTGAGTGATCGGGGGAGAAGGGCCTTAGTCAGGGAGGTGATCAATAACCTGATGGTCACCCTGTCAGAGCTCCAGCGTTCTTCTGTGGAGAGAGGAGAACCTTACAGAAGGACAACCATCTGTGCAGCAATCCACCAATCAGGCCTGTATGGTAGAGTGGCCAGACGGATGCCACTCCCTGTATGGAATTTGCCAAAAGACATCTGAAGGACCCTCAGACCATAAGAAACAAAATTCTCTGGTCTGATGAGAGTAAAATTGAACTCTTTGGAGTGAATGCCAGTTGTTACGTTTAGAGAAAAGCAGACACCGCTCATCACCAGGCTAATACCATCCCTACAGTGAAGCATGGTGGTGGCAGCATCATGCTGTGGGGATGTTGTTCAGCAGCAGGAACTGGAAGACTATTCAGGATAGAGGGAAAGATGAATGCAGCAATGTACAGAGACATCCTGAATTAAAACCTGCTTCAGAGCGCTCTTGACCTCAGACTGGGGTGACGGTTCATCTTCCAGCAGGACAATGGCCCAAAGCACACCGCCAATATATCAATGAAGTGGCTTCACAACAACTCTGTGAATGTCCTTGAGTGGCCCAGCCAGAGCCCAGACCTATATCCTATTGAACATCTCTAAAGAGATCTGAAAATGGCTGTACACCGTCGCCTCTCATCTAACCTGATAGAGCTTTAGAGGTGCTGCAAAGAGGAAGACAGGTGTGCCAAGCTTGTGGCATCATATTCAAAAAGACTTGAGGCTGTAATTGCTGCCAAAGGTGAATCAACAAAGTATAGAGCAAAGGCTGTGAATACTTATGTATATGGGATTTTTCAGGTTTTTAATTTTAATAAATTTGAAACAATTTCAACAAATCTTTTTTTATATTGTCATTATGGGGTATTGTGTGTAGAATTTTGAGGAAGTAAATGAATTAAATCCATTTTGGAATAAGGTTGTAACATTAAAAAAAATGAAAAAAATGGAGTGCTTTGAATACTTTCCGAATGCACTGTAGGCTAGTCGTTTCATATTTTCAGACAGACAAAGACGTGACCTAGCAGCACGACCACCTGCATTGTTTTTGCTGCGGAAGTAACTACAGTTGAAAGCAGATGCTGCTAATCACTCTCGCGGAGGCATCTTCCAAGCTATTCTGAGCTATGGAAACCCTGCATCCTATTTCACCCTTGTGTTTTATACTGCAGACAACAAGCACATAAACAATGCTTCTTCCTTCAAATACTTCCTCTTGGTCACATTCAGCTGTTTAAATATAGACAAAGCAGGTCATACTATTGTCTGCTGCGTTATTTTCCAGGAGGTTATTCTTATTCGAATGTGTCTCATCATTGTTGTGTGTATGTCTATAGTCACGTTCCAGTCAGTTAGTGTGTGTCAAAACTATGTTGCTGCACTGATTTTGTTCATACTTGGTGTTTTATCCAAGACCTACATGCTGTCTTCATTTATACATGTTTCAGACTCAGAAACAGCACAACTTCCTGTGTGTCATTCAGATTTGAACTGAGAATACAGTTGTAGCGCTGCCACATAATTGACTTTATGTTTACTGTAAAATTCTATGTATGTGTGAACAGGCCCTGTAGTAAAGCGTACTCACAGTTTTTGTAGCTCCAAATATATCAGTGAGTAATGGATTTTTATTTTATGTTCTTTATTTTTAAGTGATGAGGTGAGGTGAATGTATCTGTATTCTATTTCCTGTTCTAACCGTTGCCGTTTTTCTATATATACACATATTTACATATCATACACACCACAAGGGGGAGATAGAGGGCAGATGCTCAGCTGTACTTCAGAAGAAGCCAGAGAAGCACATGGAATGGCAGTCTGCCTAATAATCTACCTTTTTTCGAGTGCTGAAGATAATAGTTTGTATGGATTTTTTCTCTTTAGATCCATTAGCCTTGCAGAATTGTGGTAAAGACTTTATGGAGGACATTTGATGTGCAGCAACTACACATGGTACCTGTTATCCGGACATTTCGGTGAGAGCGATCCATTTTGTAACCACACGCATTCAAAGACTTTGGACTTTGCACACACATATACATACAAACACACCGACACACACAGGGATTCACCCTTTTTGTATTGTTATTGTATGAATGTTGTTTGTGTTTATGTTTGATTGTAAGGACATTTTTCAGAGAGCTGTGTGAATTTAATTTATGAAAAAAGATTACTTCATTAATCCATGATAAAATTTAAATATAAGAACTAGAGAATTGCACCATTTTTGTTATTTTTATTCTTTTTGTATCCCGTTGATTAAAGATGAGCGTTACACAGTTTCTGAAATGTATTCATATTTGGACTTACTTAGAAAACAAGAAGCAACATTGAAAGCTGACCTATATGAAATTAATCAGTGATGGCTGATCACGAATAAATTATTATTTTTAACCGAATATTCTAAGTCACCTAATACTAAAAGTGTAGTTAATTTAGCCATTTCCATACAAAATAACCCTCTACATCAGTGGTCCCCAACCACTAGGCCGCGGACCGGTACCGGTCCGTGGAACAATTGATACCGGGCCACATAAGAAATCATAAATTATTTCTGTAGAAAATATTCCCCCCGTGACTTGGTTTCTTCCACTCACCCCCGCCATCTCACATGAAATGGACTATGTCAAAATCCACCACGAAGCAGGAAGAACGATCGCTAGAATATAGCTCAGTGGTGGTTGTTGATAGTTTAAAGTTATAAAAAAGGTATTTTAGAGTCCAAATCAGCAGAGCATTTAAGGATTGTGCATGTAACGTTATGTGTGCGTGCATCGCTAAGTAAGTACCCGAAATCATTGCAATATCTATCTATATGGAGTTTCACATAATCATACTCATTAGGGCTGTAGCATGCCAATGCATACATTTAATTCGGCTATACGGTTGTATTATTGTTAATATGTTCGTCAGTTGAAATGTTTGGCACAGATGTTATGTTTTTGATGCATATAAACCTTGATTGAGACATAATCAGACCGTGATAGTGCAATTAGCGCATGCGCACTGTGTTGTTCATGAGTAACCTGGATGCACGAGCGCAGCAGCTGTGTTCACGTGAAGACCCACACCGGTCCGTTGTAAAATTGACAACCGTTGACTGGTCCGCGGTGATAAAAAGGTTGGGGACCACTGCTCTACATCACAGCGTTGCCCTCAGCAACATACAGTTTTCTTAAGGCTTGTGCTGAGCACAGATTTCTAAAAATGATTGTAACCAATTAAAATGTTAGAAAAAGTATTAATAAAACATCCAGTAAGGTGTGGGAGTCACTATCTAGCACCGTTTGAAGGTGGAACTTCATTTTTTGACTTAAGCTGCGGTCACATTAGAGCTCAACCCTGTTAGACCATGCGCCACAGCGCAGAGCCTGTTTTCCCATCTTCAGAAAAGCAAAAGTGAATTCGGACACGCTCTTAATGCTTTTGCGGCCTGCGCTTTAGACTTTGCGCCTAGACCGTTAAAATAGAGCCTTAAGAGTTGAGAAGTGCAATTATTTTTCTTGGTGGGACAGTTAAAGGGTTAAGAGACCATATCAAACACTTTTGTATTTTCATATATAATGTCATCTGCTTGGCTTATGCATCAAATGTGTGACTATAACTAACACTAATGTTGTTGATTTTCTTTAAACTGCTGCCCCACAATGACAGTGGCTAATCACGAAGAAAATCGAACATAAATATCATGTTTCAAACCAAAAATTTCTTTACAATTATTTTAGATGAACAGTGAATATATTGACATTTGTTTGAAACATTTATTGGTAAACAGCTTGAAAAATCCTGCTTTCCGTTACATGTTCCCTTTAATTCGCAATGACTGTCGTAGGCAGCCGTTTGCATCTCTATTGGAGCAGTCTCTGAGGCGTGCACATGTCTAACTGTGAGCACTTCATATGAGACAAACACTTTGAAGGGCACTTCATTAAACGCAGCATGTAATGCAGTAAGAAGAGAGACCCTGACGAGTGATTGACAGTCACCATGTGAACCCTTCGGTGTCAATGGAGAGCTGTTTGCTATTCAGAGCACACAGGGACTGAGCTTAACGCTCATCCTGAGAGAGTGTTTGTCTCAGACGAGCCAGGGAGAGATATTGGCAATCGTCTCACGTCTGTGACTCTGCACAGCAACACAGGGAGCCGTGACGTCAGACTGAGCTTTTGACTGAAAGTAAGAGCTCGACTTGATTCATGAAAACCAAGGTGAAATGAGACCAACTGGCAGACAAAAAAAAAAAAAAAAACACTGTTCTCTTAGAATATAAATGATGGAGCGCTGTTTACTCTTGCTGGAAAAACAACACCACTGCTCTGCTTAATGCCAGATCGATTTTACAGTATGCTTGTTTTTCACAGCAAAACAGAATTATACAAAACAAATGCAATTGTATTGTTTACAACAGATTAACATCGACAAAAACCCATTTACAAAAAAACATTTTGAGTATTATCAAGACATTTAAGATGCTCCTCATGCCAGTTTTGGAAAAAAGAAGAAAGAAACATACATGTTACCGGTTCAGTCCCTGACACTCCCCTCACGAGCCAGCAGAGGTGCCCCTCAGTCTCTAAACTACATGTCCCAGACACCCATGCTAGGCACTGATTAGTAAGCAGCTGAAATCCATCTAGTACCATATAGTTACACTCTGGCTGTTTTTCAATATGCGTTCTTCAGTGATCTAGCACCGTTGTGGTCTCGTGTTACCAAGGTTTGTAATAGTTTTGGATTTTTATTCAGTTTTAGTTTCTGTTTCGTTTTGACTTTTTGTTTTCAAATTCAAATGTCATTTAGTGACTTGTTTTTAGTTTCAATACTTTTAGTTTGGTTTTTTTTAGTTTCAGTTTTAGTTTTCAGTTTTTTTGTTTTAAAAACTGAAAAAGTTCAGTTTTAGTTTTCGTTATCATCAACTGCCGAAGTTCAGCTCCAAAATTCAAGAACGCAAGAACAGAGGATGCGTGAAAGTTCTCAGATGTATTTTTGATATCGATGCAGACTTTGCGTGCAAAACTCACCTGAGAAGTCCCAGAAGTCATTGGGGCCAAATAAAGGAGGTGGGAAGCGCAGCATTTTATATAAATTTATTTTTAAAGTTCTGAGATATAACTCAGGAGTTTCCCTAAATGAAACGGTGAAAGTAAACATTCACAAGTCTTCACAAGAACACGAGTCGGTTCTCTGCATTCTTGGAATTGAGAAACAGCCTCTGTTTCTCCAATTAAGTGTGAAGTCTTGTTTAACCTGCAAATATGTTTTTCCCTACTTGTACTTCGATTCTCTGTCGCCAACTTTAATTCTCGGCCAACCCGCCCTACTCCTCCTCCTCCTCCTTCCCTAAACCCAAGCAACAATTTACAAAAGCCATCCAGAAAAAGAAAAGCCCTCGTCTGATTTTGACTGCGTTTTTTGGATTTTTACCACATTGTCGCCCTGTTATGAACTTGTTCACTTTATTTTTTGGATTCTGTTTTTGTCTTACCTGATTTCTGGAATCGCTTTTCCCCAAACTCATACCAGGTCGTCGCGGCCAGCTCCCCTCCGGGTCTCCGCTCCGCCGACGTACACGACGAGCTAACCGGACAAACTGGTTGCGGCGCGAAAGCCCTCCACACGAAGGTGAGCTTTTCATTAGCGAAGCTATTTTATTAATCAAGTAGCGCAGTTGCGTCCACACAAGCTACATTTACAGATTGCGAATCAATAAGTGACGGCACCGACATTCACGGAGCTGTGATGCCGGTGTGTAGCCGGTGATAGAAAATCCATATGATGGTTAGAATGGGGAATTCTTCTTCTTCCTGTTTTACCGTGTTTGACAACAGATTTTTTGGTGCGTTACTGCCACTTCTGGTTGGCGATGTCGCCAACCGAAACTTGCTTGATAGAAAGATGACTGAGGGAGAGGAGTTATTGCTGAAGCAGGATTCCTCTTGACCATACCTCGAGAAGTACATGTTAAGATAAAATAACTTTTATATATATATATATATATATATATATATATATATATATATATATATATATATATATATATATATATATATATTGGTTTTATTGGATTTTTTGTTTTAGCTGTTATACTATACTTTGTTTCTGTTTAGTACAGCGTACTATTTACAGTAAATAACTGAACTGAACTATTATGCCTCATATGTTTCATTGACAGTTTTATTGATCACTAAGATATGATTGACTTGGATTTAAGTTGCTTCGATTTTAAAATAAAAATTGCAAAAATAGCTTGGATGTAGCTAAGCTACTTTTGCCTTGTAGCTTTTAGCTTAGCTTGCTACATTTCCCAGGGGGTAGCTTTTAGTGTAGTTAAGCTACATTTTAAGTAGGGTAGCTAATAGCTTAGCTCACTACATTTTTCATGTAGCTTGCCCAACACTGCTCTTTTACCATGTGTTTGTTGAAAAAACAATAACAATAGCCTCCTCATAATAACCTCATGTACACAAAAGTGAGAAAATCAGATTTGAATAAAAACAAAAAAAGTCTCATTTTAGCCAGAATCATGCAGCCCTACTTTATTTATGTTATTACATCGTGATGAACAAAAAATCACCCACAACACCCCCCTTTGCGTCTTATGTATCCCCTTTCAAACTGAAGGAAAAAAAGATGCTGCCTAAAGACATTAAGGGGAATATCACTTATTTTATTCCTGAAAGAAGAAGCTCTAACGTAATTTATCAAACGCTCCATGCTCTAAAGCTCAAATGCTGTATTCTCAGATCAGACAGCATCATGACACATCTAGATCAAATTAATTCCTCTATAATAGAGGTGACACAAAGGTGAAAACAAATCCCAGGAACCCAGCATGACTTATGCACAGTTCCTCTTACAGGTTTTGTGATCTTCATCTTGTTTGATCAGCCTGATGGAAAATAATCCAGCACACAAACACTGTGAAAAGGCCTTTGAAGTGAAGATAATGGATTGGTTTAATGTGTTATCTAAGAGCAAAAAAAAACTGCCTTCTCTCTGGTAGATTTGCTGTGCAACAATGTTGGCTTTGGGTTCAAAGTGAGAATGTCCAAGGATATTGTGATAAATGGAAATGCAGCCTGAAATATACATGAAGCATCAGACCAGCTAAATGTGCTTAATGTATAGGTAGCAGCATTATTTTTGTTTCAGGTGTGCCCAGAACATATTTGGTTCCACTCAAAATAACACAATTCTTGTTTCACCATTGCATTTTCGAGTGGAAGCAAAAGGATGCTGTTTTCGTCTAAGTGGAAACTAAATGAAAATAAGTAGCTGCTTCCTGCCACTGTTCCAAAAGAAGGTGATGCTTTTAAATCCAGTCTCAGATACTCTGAAAACCAAACCAAAACCATGCTTTGTTTGGTTTTAACCTGTCTATTCTTATGCTGAGACTTGTCATCATAAAGATTGCTACCTGCATGCTTTTTCACACAACCAAAGTGCACACACAGAAATCTACTCAATCAAGGCATGTCGGGTAAGTATTTAAATAATGTTATCTTTTGTATAATTCAACCAGAGGTTATTCTGAAAATGTACTCCTATATACATTTCTGTAGAGTGCTGAATACTCTACGTCCATAATCTACGTCCAAATCTACCAGAGACTGCTCTTGACTGATTCACTGACTAATCGACTGACCTAAACCCAACCAATAGTGTTTTCAGAAACACAGATTGGCCATACAGTTAAAACCAGAAGTTAACAAAAAGAAACACAACCAATTTTTAAAAATGTCTGATGGTAAATTATACAAAAAAAAAAATACTATTTTAGGTCTGTTAGGATTACCTAAATTATTTACGTTTGCTAAATGCCAGAATAATGAGAGAATTTCTAGACAGATTTTCTCACATACATTTCCTTGGTGTTTTTTTTTTAAGCTTTGCTTTCAAATTGCATAATTTTGGTCAAATGTTTTGGGTATCCTTTCACAAGCTTCTCACAATAGTTTGAAGGAATTTCAAACTATTGTCTGAAGCGCTGGATCAACACGAACATGGGGATATATCGAGTACACTGTGAGTAGTACAACACAATCTCACGGCAATTCGTAACTTTTTGATTTAGTGGCTAATTCGTATGAATTCGTACAATCTAATTCATACAATTTAGTACGATTTGCTAATCACCCAATGATGGTTGGGGTTAGGGGTGGGGTTAGGTGCCACGCCTCCTTTTTAAAATCGTACCATTTCGTACGACGGAACTCGTACCAACTCGTACGAATTAGCCACTAAACTGGCAAAACGTAAAATACTTACGTTATTTCGTGAGATCAGGCTGGAGTAGTAAACAGATCCCAGAGGCAGCTATTTGGCCGACAATGGTAAAACAGCAAGAATTTCCAGAATCCTTTAAATCAATAAAGGTTGTTCACCAATTATAAAAATGAGCACATATATATATATATATATATATATATATATATATATATATATATATATATATATATTATGTCAGGGGAACTGTGCTCATGAAATTTGATGCAGTGGAATAGTCAAGTTGTTAGACGTTTTATGGTAGATATTGGCTTCCATAATATGGTATTTTGCTACTATGAAAAAGGCTTAACTCAGCTGTCTGGTTACCAATTTTATTCAACTGAAAATAATTCCTTTTGTTTTCAACAGAAGAAAAAACTTGTACATTTTGGAAAAAAAAACATTTGGAGAACATTTTAATTTTGTGGCATTTAATGTAATATGAACACATTTTGTTTAATAGAGTCGACAGGGATAATTATTTAGTGTGTGTGCGTGTGCGTGTGTGTGTGTGTGTTGTTTTTATGTTTTTTTTTTTTTTTTTTTGAGAAAGTTGAGTGTAATTGTTTCGCCTGCAAAAGATTAGGTGTACAATTCTAAATCTCTGGACGTGGACAAATGTCTGCAGCTGTACTCTTGATAAGATTAAGTGTAGATTGGTTTTCGATTCTGCTTGGTTCAGTGCGACATCTCTGAACAACTGGGGCATGAGTGAGAGGGAAAGATAGGGAGAAGTGCGACTTAACATGTTTGTGTTCCTATGCCAACCATCTACACTGACCTTCACCCTGGCTGCTAATCACATCAAAGTCATTCTCATCATCAAGATTGAACCACTGCAATTTATTACAATTATTAGAAATGGCCTGCTTAATGTGGAGAACCTCAGACCTCAAGAGAAAAACAAAAAACATTGAGCTTTCATTTTCGTATATATATATATATATATATATATATATATATATATATATATATATATATACATACATACACAGTTGAAGTCAGAATTATTAGCCCCCTAGAATTATTAGACAGCTTGTTTATTTTTTTCCCCAATTTCTGTTAAACAGAGAGCAGATTTTTTTCTACACATTTATGAACATAATAGTTTTAATAACTCATTTCTAATAGCTGATTTCTTTTATCTTTGCCATGATGACAGTAAATAATATTTTAATAGATATTTTTAAGACTGCTATACAGCTTAAAGTGACATTTAAAGGCTTAACTAGGTTAATTAGGGTAACTATGCAGGTTAGCGTAATTAGGCAAGTTATAGTATAACAGTAGCTTGTTCTGTAGACTATCGAGAAAAAAATAGCCTAAAGGGGCTAATAATTTTGTCCCTAAAATGGTGTTTAAAAAATTAAAAACTGCTTTTATTCTAGCCGAAATCAAACAAATAAGACTTTCTTCAGAAGAAAAATTATTATCAGACATACTGTGAAAATTTCCTTGCTCTGTTAAACATCAGTTGGGGATTGGGTCTATCTATCTATCTATCTATCTATCTATCTATCTATCTATCTATCTATCTATCTATCTATCTATCTATCTATCTATCTATCTGTCTGTCTGTCTGTCTGTCTGTCTGTCTGTCTGTCTGTCTGTCTGTCTGTCTGCCTGTCTGTCTATTTATCTATCTATATCTATATATCTGTCTGTCTGTCTGTCTGTCTGTCTGTCTGTCTGTCTGTCTGTCTGTCTATCTATCTATCTATCTATCTATCTATCTATCTATATAATAAGAGGGCATAGATGAATTGTTTTAATAGATTAATCTCACTGTAATCTTGGAATTAATCTACTTTAATCTAGGTTAAAATCGGCCATTTGAATTCTGCCGAAGGCATTCAGAATATGTGTGCTACCCAAATAATGACTAAAAATAAGTCTTTGAGAAGGGGTTTCTCATTAGACCAGGGGCTCATCTCGAAATGCAGAGGGTTTTTTTTTTTTTTTTTACATTTGGCATGCATTATTAAATTATAATATTAATTTTTTTATTATTATTCATTTCATGTTATTAATTTTAAAAAAATGTGCCTGATAGTTAAATGTGGAGCTAACATTAATCAGTCATTAATCACCATGTGTACCTAATAAAGTGGTTGATGAGTGTATATTAAGCCTTTTAAACAGCTATTTCCTTTTGATTAATAATATAATAATTAATATTGTCATTTTTTTATTTGTATGGTTTTGTTCATTTAAACGAATATCAACTTTTAGCACACTGAGCACATCCAAAGTAAATAAACGGTTCCAGCAATAGTACCGTGTGAATGTACAGACGTTATGATCACATTATAAACTCATTGTTGCTGTAAATTAATTGTCATGCTTCGTCTGATGTCCAGTCTGCTACATTATAGGCTAATGAGAGTTTAGCAGCATTTGTTATTCATACACCACTAACCCAAGCTTTGCTTTCTACTGCAGCAAAAACTAACTCTTGCCATTTAGTGGTGAAATCAAACACATGTGTAAGTTGCTTTAGGTCAATGTGAAACAGGCACGTGCACACATAGGGCTCAACCTGTGCAGTGCACATGCCCTTTTTAGTCTTGGATAAAAAGTGCCCTTCCAAAATGATCAAAAGTGCCCCCGCGACGCGGCACACCCTCGGTCCCGCTCTTCAGTAGGCGCGCGACAACACCGCTCTTGAGTACGCGCACGACAACACAGTTGATCAGAACGCGCGCGACAACACCGCTCTTCAGTACGTGCGCAACACCCCCCCCCCCCCCACCCCCACCCCGCTCTTCAAAAAATTATCCTGCACATGCCCTTCGGACGGTCTCTGCACGGGCCTGATGTGAAAGGTACTGCATTTACCAGTGGCGTGGGGAGGGGCTTTGGGGGCTTATGCCCCTGATGTATTGTCAAAAGCCCCTGATCTTTTGGAATATGTTGCACTTAACTAAAAATAGGTTGTATAACATTTATTTTGTTATCAAAGTCCTTAAAATTAGTACATGCATTACGCGCTCCACTTAACCAGTGGCATAGCGCAAAATGCAGAGGCCCACCTGCAGAGATCACTGACAGGGCCCCCTGATGATGGGTGGGTGGGGTCGGGGTCACGATCACAAATTTAGGAGCGGGGAAGGGAGGCGGGCAGGGCCGGATCAAGCTGAACTGCCGCTCTAGGCAGAGGACGATCACGCTGCCCTCAACCCCAATGTGAAAACGAAAGTGACTGGTTATGAAGTGAGGTGTCGCGGACCATTATTCTGCCGCCCTATGCGTGGATTTTAATGAGAACGCGCGGGTGCTGAGGGAGGGAGGTGTTGTGGACGCTGCCCTATGCGCGGATATAACTGAGGATGCGCGGGTGCTGAGGGAGGGAGGGAGGTGTTGCAGACGCTGCCCTATGCACGGATATAACTGAGGATGCGCGGGTGCTGAGGGAGGTGTGGCGGACGCTGCCCTATGCACGGATATAACTGAGGACGCGCGGGTGCTGAGGGAGGGAGGTGTCGCGGACGCTGCCCTATGCGCAGATATAACTGAGGAAGCGCGGGTGCTGAGGGAGGGAGGGAGGTGTGGCGGACGCTGCCCCCTCTATTCTGCTGCCCTATGCGCAGATATAACTGAGGACGCGCGGGTGTCGTGAACCTCTATTCTGCCGCCCTATGGGCAGATATAACTGAGGACGCGCGGGTGTCGTGGACCTCTATTCTGCCGCCCTATAGGCGGATATAACTGAGGACACGCGGGGGCTGATTGAGGTGTCACTGACGCCGCCCTCTCTATTCTGTCGCCTATGCACGAATATATCTAAGGACACGGGTGGTGAAGGAGGTGAAGCAGCCGCCTAGGTTGCCTCTATGGACACGCCGGCCCTGGAGGCGGGGTGGAGCAACAACGTGGGGAAGCCTTCACAAACTGAGGAGCGATCATAAACCGAAAGCGGCGAGAGTGTCAAAGTAGCCAGAAGTCATTTATTTTCAATGAGAACCGGCGGCGAGAAACAGCGCAGCGCGTCTTCTCCGGTGTGAGCGTCGAGTTGAAATCAAGTCAACTTTATGGTATGAGCTATGACACGGTTCGGCGGCAAGCAATCAGAATGAAGTAGTCCACCGCTTGAGAGGTGTTCAGAGAACACAGACCTGTGAACTTTGGTTTCAACCACAGTTGTTGCCAAGAGTTTGATTATTGCGGTTGCCGGATTTACAATTATTGAAAATCGTGACGACTGCGGGCCCGTCCGCTACGCCACTGCACTTATCGCAGCGTTTGTGTCATGTAATTAAATAGTCAGCTATTCAGCAGTACCTGTTTCTACCGGCAGATGGGAGTGGCACTGTTATCACATGGTTTCCCAAAAAAAAAAAAAAAATCCCGTCATCATAATTCCGTCTTTGTTTTGAGGAGCTGATGCTGATGTGGCAATAATACAACTGTTTCGCAAAACTGAATAGTTCTAACTACTGATGAAGCTTAATTTTTGTTTTCACTGTATAAAATGTGCGTAGTTTTGGTGAAATAAAATAACTTATCAATCGAATGTGCATCATATCAATGTAAATACATGCATATTGGTCACAATTTACAGATGTCTCATCCAACTTGACCATGACAAATGGTTATCAGGTAAAAAAAGGTCTGACTGGCTGACAGGTCTGATGTATTAACACACACATTTCTGTGATTTTAAAGGCCAGTAGTGTCAGATGTGTGGCAATACAGAACAAATGAATCGATTGAAGCAGCTTTCAGAGGTAAGAGAGCTAAAAAGAATCTTATTTCAATGCTTCAGAAGAAGCTAAGATATCAAACCAGTGCTTTTACTCTTTATGAAGTCTATAGTGTTTTAAACAGTGCCTGAATGTTCATTGTGTTTTCTATGAAATTGACACAGATTTAAACAGAAATGCAATGCGGTTTCTATTGATAACAAAGTTTACATCCAAATTCACAAATGAACAAATCAATGAAATAATCTGATTTAAAAACTAAATGAAACAATAATCATAAAACAATAATAAACAATGGTTTCTTAGCTGTAATAAAATCTGTACAACTGTTTTTGGTGGTTATTCATATTGTCAATTTTCCTTTCCTTTAATTTATCCTTTACTCAATGAGCTTGAGCTAAGATGTATGGTGAACAGTTGTGTTTTTAAATGGTGTTAAAAATAATAACAAATGCTGCAAAAGTAATCATAGTCAATTGTTTTATCTGTGTCTAATACTGTTATATTTACAGCTGAAGTTTTCCATTTCAAATATTTTTGTTTCCTCAAATTCTTTACTAGCCAAAAAATCATCAATCTTCATTATTCATCACATCTCATTAAACTTGGTGGTTGATCATGTTTAGTTAATTAAGATACTTGAGATTAAACTAAACGTCAATTATACATTTCATTTTCATTTTTTGCAAACTTCTAAATTTCCATGTCCATCTCTATCTAAGATATAGTCGAAAGACGCCATTCCTTGTCCATCTTCTGTAAATAATGTAGATAAGAAGAATGACACAGGTTGTTAAAGTTGTTCCAAACACACCACTGCTCAACCATTTCCTGTAAAACACACAAAAATAACAGTATTTATATTTTATTTGAATATTTTTGGGTAAACAATAGGTCAACTGTTTATACTGATGTACAGTTGAAGCCAGAATTATTAGCCTCCCGGATTTATTTGCCCCCTATTTTTTTCAACATATTTCTAAACATAACAGTTTTATTAACTCATCTGTAATAACTGATTTATTTATCTTTGCCATGATGACAGTAAAATAATATTTGACTAGATATTTTTCAAGACACTTCTATACAGCTTAAAGTGACATTTAAAGGCTTAACTAGGTTAATTAGGTTAACTAGGTAGGTTAGGGTATAACGGTTTGTTCTTTAGACTATTGGAATAAATTAGCTTAAAGGGGCTAAGATTTTGTCCTTAAAATGGTTTTAAAAAATTTAAAACTGCTTTTATTCGAGCTGACATAAAACAAATAAGACTTTCTCCAGAAGAAAAAAATATTATCAGACACACTGTGAAAATTTCCGTGCACTGTTAAACATAATTTGGGAAAAAATCTAAGGGAGGCTAATAATTCTGACTTTAACTGTACATATGAAACTGTGAGGTTGGTACTTTTAGGATCTTAAATGTAAATTATTTATTTATTTATTATTGTTATTATTATTATTATTATTATTATTATTATTAACAAAAACTTTCTTCCTTTTCGACGGCTGTTGCAATTTCTAGCTAAGAATTATTGCTCATCTGGTTCTCTATATAATCACTCGCTCAAACCTCAAAAAATTGTGTGCGCTCCGCCAGCCGAAATCATTATCGCGCACACCCAAAGCGAACCTCCGCACACTCTGCCATGATGTCACATGTGCCACGCGCACTGAGTTCAATAACAGAAAGCTGATTGGCTGTTGCATGTTGCATGTTTCATTTGTAGTTGTAATACCGCAAATTACATGTGGACTAGTGAAATTAAGGCAAGGCAAGGCAAGTTTATTTATATAGCACATTTCATACACAATGGCAATTCAAAGTGCTTTACATAAACAAGAATTAAAGAAACAAGTAAAATAAAAATAAAAACAAATAATAAAAATGCGTAAAAACAAAACAAAACATAAAAACAGGTAAAATGTGATATAAAAGAATGAAGAAGAAGAGAAAAACATGATAGTGCAATCTGTCGGACGCAGCACAGTGCTCATTCAGTAAAGGCACAGCTAAACAGATGTGTTTTCAGTCTTGATTTGAATGTGCCTAATGTTGGAGCACATCTGATCAAATTAAGAACTACAACACCACAAAAACCAAGCAACAACAACAAAAAATTACTTAAATGAGCATTAGATGTAGCGTTACATGGACATCGGAAAAATAAGACCCGTGCAAAAATATTTACGACCTAGAACAGTAAAATCAGGACTTTTTAAGAGGCAGCGGAAACCCTGTAAGAGCGGCATCCTCAGTGCTCCTGTTCTGCCTATAGGCAAACTGACGTGTCTAAAAGTGGTTCTACCTCAGTACTCATCTATTTTCTTTTCGGCTTAGTCCTATTATTAATCCGGGGTTGCACAGTGGAACCCATTGCCAATTTATCCAGCAAGTTTTACGTAGTGGATGCCCTTCCAGCCACAACCCATCTCTGGGAAACATCCACACACACTCATTCACTATGGACAATTTAGCCTACTCAATTCACCTGTACTGCATGACTTTGGACTGTGGGGAAAACCGGAGCACCCGGAGAAAACCCAAGCGAACGCAGGGAGAACTTGCAAACTCCACACAGAAGCGCCAACTGACCCAGCCGAGGCTCGAACCAGCAACTTTCTTGCTGTGAGGTGACAGCACTACCTACTGCGCCACTGCGCTGCCTACCTCAGTACTGTACTTGCTTATGTTAAACTTTTTAGCATGTGTGTGGATCTCAATATGGTCATGGTTATAGTTGTATTTATTTGTGTATACAAAGCCCTAAAATGCCATCAAGGCCATCAGACTACTAATAGCTTCACTTATACAAACAGCTTGGTTTCTGTAAACTCTCCTTGTTTGACTTGACATCTTTCAGTTCTGCCTCTACAAAGCCAATCATGACATGCTAGCTTCATAAACAAACACAGCCTCTATTAAACATCAAACGCTAAACTCTGATCCCTCCCTCTAAGGGTAAACAGCCAGCTGTTAGGGGACAAGGCCTGTGTATAAACCATGAGACAGCGGCAGGTGTTATCCACAGAAGATGAACTGGCACCATGGGTCACGAGGTTATTTTGGGAAGCTTGTTGAGTTTTATACATCATCTGTATTTGAATACACACCAACATGTCTAAACACAGATGCTCTCTTATTGTGTCAGAGTCTTGTTGTTAGTATAATATTCGACCCTGCTTTCCAGGATATGCTTTGGGGAAGTTTCTGACTTCTTTTGAACGGTTCTTCTATGTTTTAAATATCTGTGCAGTTCATGGTTTTATTTCCTGTTCTAAAAATACTTGAACACCAACAGCCAATCAATTGTTTTACCATTTTCCATTGATAATACTGGGCTAAAATAAACTGTTGTATTTTAAAGACATAGGGCTCTATTTTGACGGTCCATGCGGAAAGCGCAGGGCGCAAACGCATTCAGGGCGTGTCAGAATCCACTTTTGCTATTTTAAGGACAGGAAAATCTGCTTTGCGCCGTGGCGCATAGGCTAAAAGGGTTGAGTTTATTTTCCTTATGAGTTATAGGTGTGTTTTAAGAATAAACCAATCAGAGTCTAATCTCCCATTCCCTTTAAGAGCCCATTTGCTATTTACATGACGTAAAGTAAGTGTAAGTGGAAAAACTGAGCATTTCACTAGCAAACAGTTAAACAGAGCATCTACAGCGCAAGAATGAGAGATAAGGCATCTCATAATCTACTTTCGCTCTCGTGGATAGGGAAATCTTGTACGCACAGACATCAATTAGCCAATAAATAATTAATTTCATTTGTTAAGCGCAAAGATTGTTTCAAATTTCTAAATTTAGTTCTAATTTCCAGCAAATGAATAAATGAACAATAATAACGAAGTGTGTTTAAAAACCTGAGTTATATCCAAATACACATGCTGTGCCCCATATGGTCTAAAACCTGACAGGTGGACAAATCTAAGCTTGTTTTTAATAAAACAAATATAATTATGCAGATAATAAATAATACTGCTAATAATAATAACATTATACCAAAGCAAATTTAATGAACTGAAAAAACCTTTCAAGATGAAGAAGGATTCAAGGCCGTGGTTTTTAAATTTATGTAGGTTGGAAAATAATATTTTTTTGTAATATTTTAATCATTTATATATATATATATATATATATATATATATATATATATATATATATATATATATATATATATATATATATATATATCCTTATTATATCCTATATTCTTAATATTTAAATTATTTTTCATATGTAAAGATATTTGTGTATTGCAATACATCTTGTGTATATTAAGCAGTGTGTAAGCGAGGCGCACTCTGCGCCAGCAGGCCCGGCCCTAAGCAATTTGGCACCCTAGGCAATATTTCAGGTGGCGCCCTGTCACATTGCAGTAAATTCCACTGTATAGTCATAAGAAACTAAATCGCTTTTCGATCGACTACTACAAGCTGGGAAAACATCAGATAAATATGCCAATGCAATTAACATTAATGCTGAACAGATTTAATATTTACGCATTTGCTTGAGGAAGGAATGATGGGGGTAGTTACATTACTATTACCATTTTCCATAACATCTGTCTTTCCATAACATCAGCTGACGTCAAAACTAACAGATAGCACTATAGCTATTTATTGATTAGCAATCTGTCCAACGTTGGATGTAAAAAATATGGGACAACAAATAGCTTCAAATGATAGAATACATAGCAAACGTTAGAAAATATTGACAAAAAAATAAAAGGTTTAGCTTATTAAAAACAATGGCCTATACAGAAACTAAATAAAGCTATAAAATCTACTTCACTTTTAATTGTATTTGCATATTGATTAAAGTTACTATAATTATTTAGTGAAGAGCAGCTAGTGAATCTCTCATTGTGATTTGCTTGATAACAGAGGTGTTAATGTAAGAATGCACAGATCTATAATGAAGCATTCGACTAATTTAGTCACTGTTTGTGCTCATTTAAGAGAAAATTAGTTGTGTTTAAAGTAAAACACGCAAGACGAAGCCCGAAAAAAAGGAAGCACTTTCCCGACGGTCCCTTACTAAGACCTCCGCTCGGTGCGAGCTCTCTGAACGCATATTGGCGAGGGCTTAAATGGAGCAGTGGTCATAATGTTGAGCAAAAAAAAAAAGAAAAATACAGCTGTGAAACACAACCAGCTTTGCCTTTTTGTAGGAAACACACTTTAGATCTTTTTAGGGTAAGAGGTTTTTGAGTTATTTCAGTCTATCACTGAACGTATCAGGAATATTGAAAACAAAACCAACTTAACCGCATTCATTTCTGGCGCCCCCCTGGATGTACAGCGCTCTTAGCATTAGCCTATACTGCCTATGCCTTGGGCCGGCCCTGTGCGTCGGACTTTTTAAACCAGTTCTGGTCTAAAGAACAGACTATTACAGTTTCTCAAAATAGCAATGCGCCAAAACACGCTTGCTTTTTTTAGACCAGAACGCCTATGGGCGCACATATAAGCGCAAATGCATTTGCTATTTAAACAGCTTGGCGCAAAATGTCAAAACGACTCTTGCGCTGATCTGAAACTAGCAAATAACAGTTGCGTCACGCCTTGCGCCACATTGCGCCGGGTGTACGATAGGGCCCCTAGTGGGGGAAATGGATTTTAATGCAGTGCTTCTTGTTTGGTCTGAGACCCACATTCTAGCATATATCTATCAGAGGGTGAAGATTACAGATTTGTAAAGAAATCAGACCTTAAATGTGCCAAATGGAAAGACAGTTCACTGGAAGCGCTGAGGCTGGCTGACTGAAATGAAAAGCCTGTAGGCAAATTTCCTATTCTACATGATGACATTGTTAACCGCTGGTTTGCATGCGCAGACCCATTGAATAGGGTTTAATCTGAAATATAATAAAAACAAAAATGCTTAAGGAAGTCTTATTTTCTTTAGATAAAAATATCCAATTAAAACAAATCTATCAAATTAAGGACGCTTACTATTAAATTAAGCAAAAAAAAAATTCATAAATCTGAAAACAAGGTAAACTTTTCTTCGATATTTATCTGTTTTGGACATTAACTTATTTTGATATTTCCTCCAGAAAACTTACATTTAATGTGTTTTGCTTTGCAGAATAATGTATCTACATTGTGATAACTTAGGCGAATCAGTGGCGCAGTAGGTAGTGCTGTTGCCTCACAGCAAGAAGGTTGCTGGTTCGAGCCTTGGTTCAGTTGGCGTTTCTGTGTGGAGTTTGAATGTTCTCCCTGCGTTCGTGTGGGTTTCCTCCGGGTGCTCCGGTTTCCCCCACAGTCCAAAGACATGCGATACAGGTGAATTGGGTAGGCCAAATTGTCTGTAGTGTATGAGTGTGAGTGTGGATGTTTCCCAGAGATGGGTTGCGGCTGGAAGGGCATCCGCTGCGTAAAAACTTGCTGGATAAATTGGCGGTTCATTCCGCTGTGGCGACCCCGGATTAATAAAGGGACTAAGCCGACAAGAAAATGAACTGTGATATTTTCCTGAAAAACAAGGCAGAGTATGAAACATAAACAATGCAGTGTGTATATGAAAGATCCAGTCAGGCTAGCGTGGGTGATTCTTTCCTGTTTAGATAAACGGTAATAACCCATAAGTCTTTTCTAAACATTTAGAGAAGGCCCATGACTGAGCCATATTTTGTTTACAACCCGCAGAATGACTAGATAAGCACTCTTTGATGTAAACTTACAATCTTGAAACAAATAGGAGAGCTTACAAACACTCTGACGCAGAGGATGACACTTTTCCCGGGTGTGAAACATAGAAACAGAGATTTCTGTTGGGAAAACGTTCTGACGCAGTCACTGTGATTAGTTCCTCTATTTCCTAAAGGATAAACTCAGACTGCCAGTAATTCCACTTCAGGAGAAATTCTGCAGACTCCTTCATGGAGAAGCTTCATAGAGATACAACACCTTTGTTGACTGGGTTTAAAAAAATGTGTCATTTTAAATATACACTCACCGGCCACTTTATTAGGTACACCTGTCCAACTGTTTGTTAAGGAAAATTTCTAATCAGCCAACCACATGGTCAAGAAGATCTGCTGCAGTTCAAGCCAACATTAGGATGGAGTCATAAAAGCATGGATCCTTCTTGCCTTGTATCAACAGTTTTGGATGATGGTGGTGGTGTAATGATGTGAGGGATATTTTTTTGGCACACTTTGGGTCCATCAGTACCAATTGAGCATCATGTCAACGCCACAGCCTTCCTGGGCATTGTTGCTGAGCATGTCCATCCCTTTATGACCACAGTGTACCCATCTTCTGACAGCTACTTACAGCAGGATAACGAGCCATGTCATAAAGCGCAAATAATCTCAGACTGGTTTCTTAAACATGACAATGAGTTCACTGTACTCCAATGGCCTCCGCAGTCACCAGATCTCAATCTAATGAAGCACCTTTGTGATGTGGTGGAATGGGATATTCGCATCATACACTGACAAATCTGCAGCAACTGTGTGATGCTATTATGTCAATATGGACCAAAATCTCTCAGGAATAATTCCAGTACCTTGTTGAATCTATGCCACGAAGGATTAAGGCAGTTTTGTAGGCAAAATGTGTCCCTAATCAAATGGCCGGTGAGTGTAGTATATCAAGCTGGATTGAATGAGATGATAGAGCTTTTATCATAGTTTTCCACACAAAGTGCTCTGTTTGTGCTGGACATTCAGGCAAATTAAGTGAGCAGGTCATCTGGGAATTCCAAGAATACAGTCAATTTGCATTCTGTGTTTAATAATGCATCATCAATGTCACACACTTGACTTCACCTTCCATTAGGTGATGATTGACCTAAAGGTTAAATATATTATTATTATACATGTATATACTTTATAACAAAAATAAATTCCCTCTAAAATTTAGTTATATATATATATATATATATATATATATATATATATATATATATATATATATATATAGAGAGAGAGAGAGAGAGAGAGAGAGAGAGAGAGAGAGAGAGAGAGAGAGAGAGCTACCATAACCTCTGTCTGAATCTACTCAAATTCTGTTTGGTGTCTTGTGTCTTGATGCCCTCTAGTGGTCTTTTAGTAAACTCCTGGGACAACTAGCATTGTTTCTGTAATGCATCTATAATTGTTCAAAAAATAAAAATAATAACAAAAAACAGAATCAGAAGGAACTAAAAAATGATAGACTTACGTGCTGGTGGAACTAGCAGAGCTTTGAGTACCTGACATCACAACCAGAGCTGGCGCGGAATCGATGCCTGCAAAAAGAGGATACATGAACGTTATACTAAGTATAAATGAATAGAATAACATTGAAAAACAAAGATAACACTGATTTTACCATTAATGTATCGGTAAATGTGCACATCTCTAATTTAGTTACATATATTCATTCATTCATTTTCTTTGCGGCTTAGTCTCTTTATTAATTCGGGGTCGTCAACTTATCTAGCATGTTTTTACTGAGCGGATGCCCTTCTAGCTGCAACCCATCTCTAGGAAATCAGTTACATATATATATATATATATATATATATATATATATATATATATATATATATATATATATATATATATTGATTAAATATTATATAATTTAGGTTGTTCATTCCGTTGTGGCGACACCAGATTAATGAAGGGACTAAGCCGAAAATTAAATGAATCAATGAATTATATTATTTATAAATAGCACAACAACAACACTATTTCTAGACATATTTCCATTTATTTAATGACATAGTTTGCATTTCAATTTTCAGAAAATATACCTGTGCATATATTTGTTGAGTTCTATTTTCTATTTACTGATTTTTAAATCCTTTATCTGTGTTGTCGTGTCACTGTTATTTGTTTACACTGTGGGTGCTTCTGTCAGAAAAACGAATTCCTTGTATGTGTAAAAATACCTGCCGATAAAGCTCAGTTACTGAAAATATGTATAATATAATATTATATTATATTATATTATATTATATTATATTATATTATATTATATTATATTATATTATATTATATTATATTATATTATATACACTTATTGGCCACTTTATTAGGTACACCTTACTAGTACCGGGTTGGACCCCCTTTTGCCCTCAGAACTGACTTTGTGGCTTAGATCCAAAAAGCTACTGGAAATAGTCCTCAGAGATTTTGGCCCACATTCACATGATAGCATCACAGGTTTTTTGGCTGCACATACATTATGTGAATCTACTGTTCCACCTCATTCCAAAGGTGCTATGGGATTGAGCTCTGGTGACTGTGGAGGCCATTTGACTACAGTTCACGATGCTCAATTAACACTAATAAGCCCAAGCTGTGCCAAGAAAATATCCCCCACACCATTAAACCACCACCAACAGCCTGAACCATTGATACAAGGCAGGATGGATCCATGCTTTCATGATGTTGACGACAAATTCTGACCCTACCATCCGAATGTCACACCAGATATCAAGACTCATCAGACCAGGCAACGTTTTTCAAATCTGCTGTCCGATTTTGATGAGACTCTGCAAATTGTAGCCTCAGTTTCCTGTTCTTAGCTGACAGGAGTGGCACCCGGTGTGGTCTTCTGCAGCTGTAGCCCATCTTCCTCAAGGTTAAACGTGTTGTGCGTTCAGAGATGCTCTCCTGCTCACCTCGGTTGTAGCGAGTGTTTATTTGAGTTACTCTTGCCTTTCTATCAACTGGAACAAGTCTGGCCATTCTCCTGTGACCTCTGGCATCAAGGCATTTGCGCCTACAGAACTGCCGCTCACTGGATATTTTCTTTTCCAGACCATTCTCTGTAAACCCTAGAGATGATTGTGCGTGAAAATCCCAGTAGATCAGCAGTTTCTGAAATACTCAGACCAGCCGGTCTGGCACCAACAAACATGCCACAGTCAAAGTCACTTAAATCACACTTCTTCCCCATTCTGATGCTCAGTTTGAACGGCAGCAGATCATCTTGACCATGTCTACATGTCTACGTGCATTGAGTTGCTGATTAGAAATTTGCGTTAACAAGCAGTTGGTCCTAATTGGTACAAGCAGGTGTACCTAATAAAGTGGCCAGTGGGTGATTATTATAATATTTGGCCAAAAAGTACCATGCATTTCTATTTTTTAAAATCAGAATATATTTTTATCATCATTCAAATACGCATGTACAATATGCGCAGATCAATGTTTTTAAAATGTAATTTAGTCATAATAAATAAATCAATAAATACCCATAACAAAGCTTATGTTCTTGGAGCACAAGAGTCCCAGAGACTGTTCAAAACACGTGCATAAGAAGGAGTGTTTAAAATTGTCTGTCATGTTTTCCAATACGAGAGATCCAGACCTGAAACATAGAAGAGATGCTCCATCACGAGCTGAAAATTCTGAAACATTTTCCACAATCCATGTCATAAACAGTGCTGTATAAAGAGATGTAACCTTGGCAAAAGGTGTATCTGAATTTCTTGTCTCCCTTCGGTTGATACGAGCAGTGCACATTGGGTCGTCTGTTTGCTCCCGCTGTTCCAGTCAACCAGTAGAGTCGAGTTTCTGCTGACAGACACCGACAAACTGACGTTACCTGCTGAGGACACAACACACACATGAACTTTCTGAAATATCGACTAGCTGTCTGGGGTGAGCCCACTCTTAGAACACTTACCGACACAACTCTCACTCTGTGAAGAGCAAGAGAATCCTAGAAGGAGAAAGGCGACAATAAATAATGACAAAGTCGTCATTTCTTCCTTGTGTTTGTTAGCAAGTTCATTCTAGTCATGTGTACCTGCAAATGGGGCATGCAGTGTCAGAGAAATATACCACAGAGACCATCACTCCTGGGTACTTACCAGGCATAAATACAAACAGTAACCACTTGTGAGGATATGTGTAAGTATCTGGAGAGATTTCTAGTGTAATCATTCCATGAAGTGCAGAGCGTTTCTTGTAATAGTGTACGCTAATACTGCAAGATTCACTTGATGTGTCTTAAATGTGCTTTCAAAATTTACAGGCTGTTTATTTAACTAATGCATGTTGATTACTTAGTCATCAGTTTTGTTGCTGCTTATAACTGTTTATTCGAATAACCACTAAATTAACACATCCAAACAAACCGTAAGTAACACTGAATTTTTAACTGTATAGCTATTAGAAATAGCTATTTCATTTATAATGTACAGTTTAGCTTTAAGTTTTAAAGAAAATGCTATATATATATATATATATATATATATATATATATATATATATATATATATATATACATAATACATAATAATACATCATACATAATAGTTTTAATAACTTATTTCTAATAACTGATTTATTTTTTTATTAGAAATACTGTGAACATTTCCTGCCTCTGTTAAACATCATTTGATAAATATTTAAAAAAAGAAAAAAAAAAAGTTCAAAGGGGGGCTAATAATTCTGACATCAATATATATATATATATATATATATATATATATATATATATATATATATATATATATATATATATATATATATATATATATTCATTCATTAATTTTCTTGTTGGCTTAGTCCCTTTATTAATCCGGGGTCGCCACAGCAGAATGAACCACCAACTTATCCAGCAAGGTCTTACACAGCAGATGCCCTTCCAGCCGCAACCCATCTATAGGAAACATCCACACACACACACACACACACTACGGACAATTTAGCCTATCCAATTCACCTGTACCACATGTCTTTGGACTGTGGGGGAAACCAAAGCACCCAGAGGAAACCCACGCAAATGCAGGGAGAACATGCAAACTCCACACAGAAACGGCAACTGAGCCAGGGTTCGAACCAGCGACCTTCTTGCTGTGAGGCCCATATATGTATGCTATACTGTATAATAAATGAAATAACTTCAACTATATATATATATATATTAGGGTATCTGCAGTTTCTTAAATTCACTGAAATATTGTTGTTTAGGTCTTAAATCATTTTAAACGTCTTAATTTTACTTTGTTTATATAAAGCTACCCAATTAATTCAAAAACCATCCAATCACCAACAACACATCTCAATAAAACTTTTTGAAAAACTACTCAGAACTAATATGAATATATATTAATCGATCGAAGAGAAAAAGAAAGAGAGACATATGTTTAGCAACCAACAATAGAATGCAAAAATTCTGTCTGCATCTTTTAGCAACTGCATAGCGACACCTTGGCAACCACCTTTTGCCCAGTAGGCTACACAACTCCCTAGATTGATGTTTCAAAAGAAAAATCTTCACATTCTCAGAAAAAAATACAAATGTAAATCAAGAAGAATATTTATTCTACCAAGTGTTAAACAGCTTAATGTATACTAATATTGCTCTCAAAGGTCCTCCCCGCAACTGTTGGTATGGAAAGCCTCTATCCTGTCAGTGTAATGAGTAAACACATATACAGTGTCTGCTGACACCATGGAGATCACTGGCAGAGAGTAGGTACTGTTTTACCTGAAGCCATTCCCCTGAGGTGAATGCCATCTGTCTTTCAATGTTCCAGTGTGAATGCATCTAACCTGCAGGATGTACAAACTGGTTGATCTGACTCATGATTATGGAAACCACTGCTAAATTAGATTTGTCTGAAAATATAACAGCAATGAAGTGCATGCGAGTTTAATAGTATTCGTTTTGGTTGCTGATTTGAAAGATTGCAATCATGCACAGAATACAGTACAGTTTTGACAAGAAACCTAATGCATCAAATGTATGCATTTAGAGCTATTCAAAATGGAACTACATACAGTGCAAATATTCTCCACCAGATGTCGCTCTTGTTGTGCACAAGCTAGGAGAAAGCACAAAAGACTGTTACACTTTCATTGATTCATTATCAATATGCTAATAAATAACAGCTTTTCATACAGCTATACATATGCAGTTAAAGTCCATCTTTTGTTTAATGGAGGGAATATTTTTCAACACATTTATAAACATGTATGTTTTTATAGCTGATTTCTAACAACTGATTTCTTTTATTTTTGCCATGATGACCGTACATAATATTTTTGATATTTAAAATACTAGTAATCAGCTTAAAGTAACTTTTTAAAGGCTTAACTAGGTTAATTACACTCTCAGAAATAAATATAGATAACCTGTCACTTGGGCAGTACCTTTTTAAAGGTACACTTTTTTTTTACCTATCAGCAGTGTTGGGGGTAACGCATTATAAGTAACATGAGTTATGTAATAATATTACTTTTCTAAATAATGAGAAATAAAACAATAATTTAAAAAAATAAGGTAATAACATGTAAGTTACTTTAAAAAAAATAATGCAAGTTACTTTTTATTTTGATTAATTGGCTTGTAAAAATAAACTTCTGAATTCAAATGAACATAGTCACGCTGAATCCCACACTCAGTGACAGAAAATGGAAGATGGTCTTATACATTTCAGCGATGGAAGTATTCTTAGTATTTTGAACGCATGATGGAAGAAAAGGAAAAGGGAATAGTCTCAATGGACAGTGAGTTTATTTAACTACTACTTTAGACAAAATCTGCGGACATTTTTTGCTATATCTGCTAATAATTTTGCAAAAAATCTGTAAATTTATGCAGAATTATTTTGGGAGTATCAAAACTAAAACGTAATCTATGAAATAAAAATAATAAATTTGTAACTTTTATTTAATGTTTACAAAACAAATCCAATTAGATCCACTTATTTCGAATACAAAGCAAGTCTCTCATATAACACATCTACTAAAAGACAGAAAATATTACTTTAAAAACTGTATAGTAAATAAATCTAATTAACATTTTAATATTACTATTATTATATTACAATAATATTAGTGAAATTAATTAAACAATTTAATAAATATAAATTTACACACATTTACACAAGTAAATATATAGACTCAACGATGGGCTAAAGATCTGTGGATATCTGCGGTTTTTCACTGACAGCCCACGTTTAGCCATGTTTTAGCCAAGCTGTTTACGTTTAGATGCCTATTAGACGTCTATTAAGCACAAATTGTTTTCAGGGGAAGTTCTCAGAAGATAACATTATCCTGCTAACTATCATTATTTTTTGATGTGTTTTTAAAGATAAATGAAGGTTATAGGAAGTGTTAATTACAAAGCTTCTCTATGAAAAAAAACCCTGCAAGTTTTGGAAAAGATCAAGCCTCAGTCAGGTAAGAAAAAGTCATGCAAAAGTAACTCAAAAGTAACTCAAAAGTAACGTAACGCATTATTTACCATAAAAAAAATAACTAAGTAAAGCAACTAGTTACTTTTTTTGTGAAATAACTTAATATTGTAAGGGATTACTTTTACAATAACTTTCCCCAACTTTCACCCTGAAGCATGGGTGTCCAAACTCGGTCCCGGAGGGCTGGTGTCCTGCAGATTTTAGCTCCAACTTGCTTCAACACACCTGCAAGAATGTTTCTAAAGCCCAGTAAGAGCTTGATTAGCTAGGCCAGCTGTGTCTGATTGGGGTTGGAACTAAACTTTGCAGGACACCGGCCCTCCTGGACCGAGTCTGGACATCCCTGCCCAAAAGGTACAAATGTTTACCCTAAAAAAAATGTATTCCAGAATGTACCTCATTGTAACTTAAAGGTACAAAAGTGTTCATTTTAAAAAAGTACAGTCCTAGTGACATGTTTTATAGATTAAATAGACAAGTTAAGGTTTAGGCAAGTCATTGTACAACAATAATTTGTTCTGTTGCCAATCGAAAAGAAAATAAGGAGCTCATAATGTTGACCTTAAATGGTTTTAAATAAAAAATTTTAACTGCTTTTATTCTATCTGAAATAAGACAAATAAGACAAATAAGAGACAATATTATAAGAAATACTGTGGGAAAATTACTTTGTGTTAAACATCAATTGTAGATCATTTGAAAAAGGAATCACAAGAGGGCGAATGACTTCAAATGTATGTATACAGTGCTCAGCATAAAAAAATACAACCCTTACAAATTTTTTAAGTTCATATTATATATATATATATATATAAATATATTTATATATATATATATATATATATTTATATATATATATATATATATATATATATATATATATATATATATATATATATATATATATATATAATATGAACTTAAAAAATTTGTAAGGGTTGTATTTTTTTATGCTGAGCACTGTATACATACATTTGAAGTCATTCGCCCTCTTGTGATTCCTTTTTCAAATGATTTACAATTGATGTTTAACACAAAGTAATTTTCCCACAGTATTTCTTATAATATTGTCTTATTATTTGTCTTATATATTTGTCTAAATATATTTATATATATATATATATATATATATATATATATATATATATATATATATATATATATATAAATATATATATATATATATATATATATATATATATATATATATATATATATATATATATATATATATAATATGAATTTAGAAGATTTGTAAGCTTCTCAGTATTTTGCATCAGAATACAATATCACCTCTTTTACTAACCTTCATTTCTAATAACTGATTTATTTAATCTTTGTCATGATGAAAGTAAATAATATTCTACTAGATATTTTTGAAGACACTTCTATACAGCTTAAAGTGACATTTAAAGGCTTAACTAGGTTAATTAGGTTAACTAGGCAGGTTAGGGTAATTAGGCAAGTTATTGTATAACGATGGTTTGTTCTGTAGACTATCAAAAAATAGCTTAAAGGGGCTTAAAATGTGTTTAAAAAAATAAAAACTGCTTTTATTCTTCATATATATATATATATATGAATTTATTCATTCATTTCATTTTTGCCCTTTTTAACTTGATCTAATTGGGATATAAATAAAATAAAAATTAAAAAATTAAAGGAAACATTGGAATATTAACCTCAAGAATCGTTTCAATCTTTTTTTTCACACCTTTCCAGAAGTTCTGTAATACTTTACATTTCCTTATACAGTGATTCAGCGCTCCTTTAAGGACCCTGCATCTCAAGCAAGTATCTGGAATATTTTCATTATATGTATGCAATACAATGTAAATCCCCATCAACCACTTATATTGTTAAATTCAGATTTTTAATAAGAAGCTCTACAATATTTGTACAAATATATTAAATTAGTCAGTACTGAAGCCAAATCTGGAGTTTATCTAACAAAAAAGCTTAAGATAACTGTCCAAAAACTAGTACTAGCCAAATTTATGTGTTATAGAAAAATAATAAATACTAACTTAAAAAGAAGGATAAATCAAGATAAATCAAAATGATGAGGTTGTTTTCATTTTTATTTATTTATTTTTTGCAATATTTAGCTTGAATTTAATTGTATTATCTTTCAATGTCTTAATATGTTTGATAACTAAAATATTATTTTAATAATGAAATCTGTTTAATAGATCTTTTCGTTTAAATGCACTAAAATACCTTGCCTATATTCACTGAGAAATGGATCAAAATATTAATTTTCAAAATGGGGTGTATCAATTATGCTGAGCACCATCAACAGTATATATAAACATAACGACTACTAGTTGTTATCCTGAATAGTGACAGGACCACCAGCCAACACAAACACACAAAGC
This sequence comes from Danio rerio, assembly GCF_052040795.2. Taxonomy (NCBI): domain Eukaryota; kingdom Metazoa; phylum Chordata; class Actinopteri; order Cypriniformes; family Danionidae; genus Danio; species Danio rerio. The sequence continues at coordinate 4,527,485 of NC_141030.1, read as the reverse complement.
GGATGGTGATGTTAAACTAGTCAGCATGAACACATCCTGTCTGCAGTGAGAGACGCGCATTTAAAGGAACTGCTCAAGAATAGCGCAAAACTGCAGCAGTCATATCAGTAGAACTATGTCCGGAAAAGGCCAGAAGATTTGTCATCAGCCAGTTTCCACAGACCTTGTGTTACTGCGATTCAGCGCAATATTCAAACATGAGCTACAGGAGCCATTAATGACTTTATAGGGCTGTCAGAGTCCGTGCATCTCCTCTAGAGAGGGTCGGAGAGGCCAAACAGGTGTGTGTACGCGCGCGCATGTGTGTGTGTGTGTGATGATTGAAAACCACAGAGCAGCAGAAAGCTGAGGGAATAGAAATTATAATTAAAGTCAACGGGGGATGACAGGCCTTAAGCTCGCCGGAGTTAAAGGTCTTATTGGAGCTGGCTAACCGGAATCATAATAATTCGCAAATCCACCTCACTACGGATTCTTCTACCGTCTGAGACGAGCCCTAATGAATAATGGAGGAGATCACCAGCACCATCTCTCTTGCTCTTTCTGCCAACATGCTGCATTCATATATTATACAAAAATACCGGCAGTCAAAGTCGTACAAAACTGTAGACTGATTAAGATCATGCGCAAAACCATAGAAAGCACTTCATTTAACATGAACACACAACTCTCTGTCTAGTTACTCTTTCTTTGCGTAAACAACTTCCAAATCCGATTCACACAAAACAAATATGATGATGTCATATGCGCATTATGTCATTAAGGCCAGACAGATTCTGCTGACGTTTTTCTTTTTAGGTATTTCTGTGCAAAACTTTGTAAACACAATCTTCGGATTTATCCTGAATGATTTTGACAGTATAGGCGATGGCAACCTAATAATAAAAATCACTTAATAAAATAGTCAAAAAGACATTTATTAAGGCGAGGCAGTGGCGCAGTAGGTAGTGCTGTCGCCTCACAGCAAGAAGGTCGCTGGTTTGAACCTCGGCTCAGTTGGTGTTTCTGTGTGGAGTTTGCATGTTCACCCTGCCTTCGCGTGGGTTTCCTCCGGGTGCTCCGGTTTCCCCCACAGTCCAAAGACATGTGGTACAGGTGAATTGGGTAGGCTAAATTGTCCGTAGTGTATGAGTGTATGAGTGTGTGTGTGTGAGTGTATGTGTGGATGTTTTCCAGAGATGGGTTGTGGCTGGAAGGGCATCCGCTGCGTAAAAACTTGCTGGATAAGTTGGCGGTTCATTCCGCTGTGGCGACCCCGGTTTAATAAAGGGACTAAGCCGACAAGAAAATGAATGAATGAATATTTATTAAATGTTTATTTCAATGCAAATCCAATTAGAAACACTTGTTTTGGCAAACAAAGCTACAGCAGGTCTTTCCTAAATCAATGTAAAGGCAAGAAAATATATCTTTACATATAGTACTGTTCATAAATTATTTAAATGTTTGCATATCCAGGATTTCTGAAAAAGAGTTTATGAACACATTTGCTTGGTTTTAGATTTTCATATTTATTCATATTATGTCCTAGGCTGTTTATACAACACTTGAAGTCAGAATTATTAGCCCCCCTGTTTATTTTTTCCCCAATTTCTGTTTAAAGGAGAGAATATTTTTTTCAACACATTTCTAAACATAATAGTTTTAATAACTCATCTCTAATAATTTAATAATTTTATCTTTGCCATGATGACAGTAAATATTTGACTAGATCTTTTTAAGACACTTCTATACAGCTAAAAGTGACATTGAAAGGTTTAACTAGGTTAGTAAGGTTAACTAGGCAGGTTAGGGGAATTAGGCAAGTTATTGTATAATGATGGTTTGTTCTGTAGATTATCGAGAAAAAATAAAGCTTAAAAGGGCTAATAATATCTACCTTAAAATAATGTTTAAAAAGTTAAAAACTGCTTTTATTCTGGCCGAAATAACACAAATAAGACTTTCTCCAGAAGAAAACATATTATCAGACACACTGTGAAAATTTCTTTCCTCTGCTAAATATCATATTTAAAAATGAAAAAAAAAATAATAATAATTCAAAGGGGAGCTATTACTGTAATTCTGACTTCAACTGTATATTGCAATTATGAAAAACAAATATACTAGATGACTTGAATAATTATTCGGGAAAAATATATATATATAATTTAAGATTGATTGGGATGAATCACGCACACATAATCAGCGGAATCTGGAACAGGTGCATGTGAGTGGATTTCATCTAAATATTGAATGGATTTGATCGTAATAATCTAGGAAAAGTCTGTGAGATAACAGTGTTTTTCTGCAAACATTTTCGTAGATTGAACTGTAGATTTTTTTTTTGTACTTTATTTCAACAAAGGAATTTTACCATAGTTTTATTCAGCAGCCGTACCTGCCAGTCATTTCACCTTTTTTTTTTATTTATTTATTTTTTTGAGCAAGTTATTACAATTTATTACTTTAGTTTCATGTAATTTTAAATGTACTTAAAACAGCAAAAAAATAGTGTGTAAATAATACGCAATTTTTTGCATAAAACAGGAAAATTGCTGTAATTTGTCAGTTATATAGTACATAAAATAACAGTCAAGCTGCTCATTTATAGATATTGTTTGTAATTTTTTTTGGACTTTTGAATATAATATAAAATAACAGAAAAATACTGTATAAATAATACTGTAATTTCCCTGTATAAAAACAACAATCTCAGTAATTTGTCTTTAACCTGTTAGCCAGCACTCAATTTTGGGGATTTACACCTACCTAACTTTAAATAGTAACAGTTCCTGACTCCAGTAAGCTACAAACACAAATTATGTATCATTGGAAAGAAGACACTTTGAGCTTTACTTTGGTAAAAGGTGAAGTTGTATGTTAAAATATATAAAAAGTTATACATTATGAAGTCATGAGGAAATTTTTTTTTATTGTGTTTAATTTTAGTTTTCCATATAGAAACACAGGAAAACATTAATGTAATGTCCTAGAAAAAATACGACTTAAAGGCCAAGTATTTCATATGTTTACATTATAAATTTGATGAAGATAGCATGCAAAATGAGATTACTGTAAAAAGTTTTCTGAGGCTATGTCGATGTCCTTCTGTCCCTCATCGTCAGAGGCACTTTCTTAAAAATCATCTTCCCAAGTTTAAACATTTACAGTTGCTGAATAATTTGGTCTACATTCAAAGTTTATGTATCTTTGGAAAGAAGACACTCTGGGCTTTGTTATCCATCATCAAGAGTTTATAATGCTCAAAATGAAAAAAAGTTATACATGCTTAAGTAATGTAAAAAAAAATATCCGCACTAAAATGAAAGTCAAACCATTAATTTAGAGAGATTGTTTGCCTAAGTTTTGATTATAATTTGAAATGACAAAATTACTGTAAAAAATTAAGATATTTTTTTGTAAAATTAGTTTTTTGTTTTTTTTTACAGTGTACATCATTTTGACCTTAAAATTATGCAACCACCTAGCAACCACACACAGATCGATCACCCTAGCAACACTCTAGAAACTACATAGCGGCCATACACAACAGCCAATGAGTTTGACAAAAGCACTGTAGCAGTGAGACTGAATCGGCAGAGCCTGTTCATATTGTCTTCAGAAAATGCTAAACCGGTTATTTGATATTCAAGGCTCATCAGACTGATTTAAACTTGTCGTCCGGCGGCAGCAAGTCCTGTAAGATTCTTGGCTGCTGTCTGGATAACTAACAGACGAGGTCAGACATGTTTGACATTCACAGCAGAGCGGCGAAAACTAAATTAGATCACATTAGCTGAGATTTCTACTACAGCCAATTTAGCAAAGTTTCACAGAGATTGCTAATGCAAATACACCTCGTCGACCCCCGCCGCCCAGAAGCACTGAAGATTAAACTGTCGCTTAATCACCATGCACACAATGACCCTGGTAATATTCCACAAGCAGACATATTAAAAGTTGGGCTGATTGCTTTGCGAATGACAAGAAAGGTGTGTTTGTACTGCGCTGTGTTTTGTTAGTACTCGTTCATTCTTTATCACCGAGAAAATACGGTTAAGCCGGTTATTCTTGATTTCGGGATGATTTTAAAGTAAACGGAAGGTATCGGGTGGATAATTGAACCGCCACCAGCGGAGAGTAACTGTCAGATTCACCACGTTTTGTGTAGTTACTCCACACTGACTATTTCAGGTGGATAATTTGTGCAATCACGGGTGCTTCTGATGTCTTCTTGCCACTGATTAAAAGTAACAGGCAAGGCAATATGCTGATGCCAGCGATTCTTAACAATCACATTAGCATTGCCATTACCTAGAGTAGAAAGAATCACACAGACACACAAACAAACATGCACGCACACACACACACACGCACACATCCTATTCTTTATCTCATTACCTATAAATTCTAATTCAGCACTTTTAATATGGAGTACAGGTGATGGGATGTATTTTTATTATTTTTTTAAGTTATTTTTAAAGAAAACCAGTGACCATTTATAAACACAGTTTAATAATGATGCATATTTTTGCAAACCACACCAGAATAGACTGTCTTAGGGCTATATACTGTATAAAAACTACCAACCACCATTTATATATATATATATATATATATATATATATATATATATATATATATATATATATATATATATATATATATATATATATATGGTGGTTGGTAGTTTTTATACAGTATATAGCCCTAAGACAGTCTATATATATATATATATATATATATATATATATATATATATATATATATATATATATATATATATATTTATATATATATATATATATATATATATATATATATATATATATATATATATATATATATATATATATATATATATATATTAGGGTTGGGCATCTAAGCTATAATGCCGATACGCATCTCGATACAAAGAATACGATCCGATATATTAGCGATACATTTATGACATATTGCGATGCAACACGATACGATTCACACCCATATCACGATACAATGCG